>NC_083408.1:71270644-71573674 GCF_020745735.1 Hemiscyllium ocellatum | reverse complement strand
AATAATAGACCACGTCTGATGTAATATGAAGTGCGTAAAGCTTTCTATCTGCAATATGAAACAAATATAAATATAACATTGAGAATATAATCAAAAGGCTTACAATAACTGAAAGCTGTAAGCTGAAAATGTTTTATGTACTAAATAAATTACTCATTAAAGCCTAGAGTTTCACTTTGACAGTCTGACATCTTTATTCGAAACCTGGTTGGTTTAGAAATTGGTCCTGTCTAAGCCCATTACATAAGTAAAATGCAAGGGTAACAACCAGATTAGCAATGTGCTCAAAGGCTGTTTGATAAACATCCAATACCATATTGGCCCAGAATGATTCTCAGGAGGCCTGGGCAGTTGGTTAACAGTTGGCTATGGCAGGCATCAGCTGCTTGCCTGTGTGATTAAAATGAAGCCTGAGGTCCAATTTCATGTAAGCCCCAAGCCTCTGGCATACACTTGAAGTCGTTTTATATTTTGGGCCTGAAAATGAGCCAGAACCTGTTTCTACCTGATTATGTTCAATTTGACAAAATTACCTTTAATGCTGTGGTACAGATGACTCACTGACTGGAGTAAATTAGACACGCAAGCCAATATTGTCAACCAAAAAGACAACAGAATTGGTAAACTATATGTATTTTGATTCTTTAAGGCCTACACTGAGATATTTCACAGGCCACAAGCATGATTGGCTAAATTGTCTCCTTCAGTGCTGTAAATTTCTGAGTCTATGAATAAAAGTGATTCATACTGTATTTTAGTAGAGTTTTCTCAAAACTTTCTTCACTAATTTTATGGGTGGCACGGTGGCACAGTGGTTAGCACTGCTGCCTCATAGCACCAGTAGACCTGGGTTCAATTCCCACCCCAGGTGACTATCTGTGTGGAGTTTGCATATTCTGCATGGGTTTCCTCCCACAATCCAAAAATGTGCAGGTTAGGTGAATTGGTTGTGCTAAATTGCCTGTAGTGTAGAGGAATGGGTCTGGGTGGGTTGCATGTTGGTGTGGACTTGTTGGGCCGAAGGGCCTATTTCCACACTGTAAGTAATCTAATCTAAGTTTTTATCCATTGTCAATTGATTGAAAAGAGATGAGTAAGGATAATGCTGGTTTGTTTTTACACCCAGTGTCACCACTCGAAGGACAAATAGGTTTGATGCAGAAGCATATCTTATTTTAGTCATTTCCCAATAATGTGATTAAATGTTGACCTCAAAACCCTCATCAGTGTTACATTTTTGGTTCTGATACTACACTACTTTCTGGGCATACACTAACTTAGATAAAACATGAGGGTTTTGATGTTGCCTGGCCTCTGTAATACTGTCTGGATGAAAATCCCATAAAGATGTTTCACATAGTAGGTAAAACCAAGGGGCAAATTTACTAAGCACGGAATCATATTTTTGCTGCCTCCTGATTATATCTGTCAATATATTTGAAGTTTTGTACATAATATGCACTTCATATAATACACTCTGCTCATCACTTTTTTCTGAGAGAGCTTCAGTCATTTCAATCTTCAGGGATGAATTTGTAGATGTCATTGTTTATCAAATCAGCTCTGCAACAAGAGAAAAATACTAATTGTACATTGCATATGGTATTAATATATTAAAACAAACTGATTTTAATGCAATCTGGAAATATTCAGTGACTGTTTTAAAAACATATTAAGCAGCCCAACAAAGATGACCACATCTGTAATCATGCGATTAAACTAAGCAGTAACTTTCCAGATACTGCTCAGAAGTCAAAATAAGCTGAACAATCAACTCCTCTTGCACTTCCTGATGGGACTGGAATGCTAACTATAGTGTTATAAGCTGCCACAGATACAAACTGTTTCCAAGTCTCTTAAGCCATAAAATTAGAAGCTAGTCAAATAATTTAAAGTGTGTTAATAATTTTTCACTTAACATCGGAGATGGGTCATGGACACTTATCTATCCACAATGCAAGCCCTGTGTCAGTGATAACTGCTGTGGTTGTGGGTTTGCTGAGCCAGGAAGTTGATTTACAGACATTTCGTCCCCAGTCTGGGTGACATCTTCAGTACTTCTAAGCCTCCTGTGAAGCGCTGCTGCTTCCGGTTGCTGGTTCCGATAGTTCATTGCAGTGGTTCGTATATTAGGTCTAGGTCTATGTGTTTGTTGATGGACTCAGTAGATGAGTGCGATGCTTCTAGAAATTCTCTGGTTTAGCTTGCCTTATGATTGTTGTGTTGTCCCAGTGTCGAATTTCTGGTATTTGTCACCTGTGTGTATGACTACTAGGGACAGCTGGTTGTGGCATTTAGTGGCTAGCTAGTGTTCATGGATGCGAATTGCTAGTTGACTGCCTGTTTGTTCTCTATAGTGTTTTGTGCAGTCATTGCATGGAATCTTGTAAATTAAATCAGTGATGCTTATGGTGGGTGTAGAGTCTTTTGTCATAGTGAGTTATCTGAGTGTGGCTGTCAGTTTATGGGCTGTCATGAATTTGAGTGGTTGGAGAAGTCTGGATGTTAGTTCTGAGAGTTTTTTATATAAGGTAGTGTGGCGAGTGTGTCAAGTCATGGCACGTCCTCATCATGTTGTTTGTCTGCAAGGCATCTGCAAATAAAGTTGCAGAGGTATCTGTTCTTGATGAAGATTCTGTAGAGATGTTCTTCTTCTTTTCACAGGTCTGGGGTGCTGCAGTATGTTGTATCTGCTTTGAACAGGGTTCCAATGCATCTTCTGTTGTGTGTGGTATAGTTCAGGTTCTGGTCCATGTGTGTTACTTTTCTGTACACTTCTGTGGTGCATTCACTATTCTGTGTTCTTTCTACCATCACATTTCAGGAATGAGAGTTGATTGTTGGTTTCCTCCTTTCTCATAAATCTGATCCCTGTGAGCATAGTGTTGATAATCCAGTGTGTGTTCTTGATTTTCATTCTCTTAATAATTACAAAAGTGTCATCCACTTATCTGATTCAGAGTTTTGGCTGGATTTGTGCGAGGGCTTTTGTTCCAGTCTTTGCATCATCGCTTCTGCTATGAGCTTGGAGATGGGTGAGCCCATAGGTGTCCCATTGATCTGTTCACATATTTGGTTGTTGACTGTGAAGTTTGTCGTCAAGCACAGGTCTAGTCGCTTGAGTATGCAGTCCTTGTTGATAGGTTCTCCTTCATGTTGTCTGTTCTGTTTGTCTAGGAAATTGGCAATTGTGTCTCTGATCAGAGTTTGGTCAATTGAAGTGAACAGTGCCATTGCATTAAATGAGACTATTGCTTCAACCTTGTCTATGTTTATGTTCTTGATGTTGTCTAGGAATTCCTGTGATGATTGTATGGAGTGTTTGGATCTGCTGATAAGAGTTTTCAGTTTTTGTTGAAGTTCTTTTGCCAGTTTATGTGATGGAGTTCCAGAGTGTGCCGCAATGGATCTAAGTCTGGTTTGTGTACCTTGGGTAATCAGTAAAATATTGGGGTGTTGTTGCTTTCTGGTTTCATCCTTTGTAAGTTAGACCTGGTTATCAGCCTTTTTTTGTAGGTTCCACAGTGTGTTGTTTATTCCATTGGTTAGCTGTGGTGTGGGATCATACTCCCTCTATAGGTAGGTGTCAGAATCTGCAAGTAGTTTCTCTGTTTTCTGAATATATTTGGTCTTGTCCATAATGACCATAATTTTGCCTTTATCCGCTGGTACTATGATTATGTTCTTATCCTTTTTGAGTGTGTTGAGGATTTCTCTCCTTAGTGTTGAGATTGTTCATTTTTTCTTTGTGAGTATAATGCTTGCTGTGTCTCTTAGGTTAGTCCGTTAGTCTTGAGCACACATTCTAGTGCAGCTAGGACGTCTGTAATTTTTATGGCCTTGTGGTTATAGTTGGGTCCCTTGGCTAGTATGGTTTTTTTCTGTGTCTGTGAGCTGTCTGTTGGAGAGGTTTCTTACCCATGTGTCTGTCATGTTGTCTTCTCTGCTGTTAGCTAATTTAGTCATTTTGTCTTGTAGTGCTGTTCTCTTTTTATATGTGTTCCGTTCTGTCCTATGGTGATGACCTGTTGGATTATTGTGGTCCCCTTATGATTGGTTGTTTTTAAAACTAACAATTTTTGGCATGCAGTTTCTTGTCTGTACCTGTGTAGTTTGTTGTGTGTGTCCATAATCAGCTGTACCTAGTAGCCATACACACAGACGACATAGATCACAAATTTGACTGGGACAACATATTGATCATAGGACAAGCTAAACAGAGGACAGCCAGAGAATTTCCAGAAGTATGGCACTCATCCACAGACTCCATCAACAAACGCATAGACCGAGACTCAATATACTGGCCACTATAACAAACTACCGGAACCAGCAAGCGGAAACAGCAGGAACAGAACTAAATAAATTCCGGAAGGTACAGCATGGCAGCACTTCACAGGAGGCTTCAAGGCACTGAAGATGTCACCTAGACAGGGGATGAAACATCTGCAAATCAATCTCCCAGCTCAGCAAACATACCCACAACCATGGAAACTGGCACCAGAGTTACAAGTCTTGATGTAAACCTTCAATGACAACTCTTCACCACAATGCTTGGGTAATTGCCACAATGCTGAACCCAACTGCCTTTTAACCATAAAATTTTGAAATAGCCATTAGTTAACAGGTCAGTGCTGCTTCATCAACTGACAATAGCAAAATCATAACTTTGAGCTAAAAAAGTAAAGTCTGCAGTATATAGAAAGCAAGCCAATAACCTTTATTTAAGCTCTCTGCAAGTAATACACCTTCTTTGGTCAAAACAGCAAATCAATATTCCTTAGAAGATGTTCCAAGGAATTTCAAACAGAACAAACTGTCTTAAACTCCATTGACTGAATGTTGGACAACCAATTGATCTCTGACATAATGGAATTTTGGTTGCCAAAAATTGATATATAGATATCCTTTAGTTATTTTGTACTCAAGTTGTTGCTAATTGAATAATCTTTTTATCCCTTTAGATTTGGTCTCCGCTTACATGTTTATGAGTGTACCTGTGCTGTGAAGCATATCCCCCATTGCATCAATAAGTGT
Organism: Hemiscyllium ocellatum; assembly: GCF_020745735.1. Lineage (NCBI taxonomy): Eukaryota > Metazoa > Chordata > Chondrichthyes > Orectolobiformes > Hemiscylliidae > Hemiscyllium > Hemiscyllium ocellatum. The sequence continues at coordinate 71,568,640 of NC_083408.1, read as the reverse complement.
TTTACACTGTTCCAGTGTTGTTGCGATCCTTATAAACTCAGAGCCCACAAACAGCCCACATTGTTCATAAGCATAACTTTCTTACACACCGGTAATGACAAAAAGAGAGATTTGTTTTATAACTTGCAATCTATTCACAACACTTTAAACATTGTACCAAACTCTGATAAGAAGAGTCATTTGACCTTCTATCATGACCATTTTCACTGTGCTAGTGAAAGGAAGTAATTTAAATTTATTTAGTGCTTTTTAGATTCATAGATTGTCTCAAAAATATTTCATGCCAATCAACACTTTTTAATGACTGAAGTATAGGTTATATAAGAATCATTTTCAAAGATGAACAAATTAAAAATAATAATGAGATAAATGACCAAATCGTGTTAGCTGTTTAATGGTCACGGAGTGCCAAATATTAGTTCTTTGATCATCTTTACGGAAGTGTCTTGATGTAGAGTCATAGAGTTATACTGCTTGGAAACGGACCTCTTAGTCCAATTCATCCATGCTGACCAGATATCCAGAACTGATCTAGTCCCATTTGTCAGCATTTGATTCATTTCCCTCCAGATCCTTCCTTCCTATTCATGTATTCATCCAAATGCCTGTTGTGATTGTACCCCTCATGCCCTCCTTCACCAGCTCTTCTGGCAGCTCGTTCCACACAGATTACCTTCTGTGTGAAAACGTTGCCCCTTCTAAATCCCCCCCCCCCATCTTAAACGTATGCCCTCTAGTTTTGGACTCCCTTACACTTTGACTATCCACCCTATCCATACCCCTCATGATTTTATAAACTTCTGTAAGATCAGCCCTCAGCCTCTGATGCTTCAGGAAAAATTACTCCAATCTATTCAGCCTCTACCCATAATGCAAACTCTCCAGTCTCAGCAACATCCTTTAAATCCATTCTGAACCCTTTCAAGCTTAATAACATCTTTCTTATAGCAGGGATACCAGAATTGAATGCAGCATTCTAAAAGTGGCCTCACCAATGTCTTGTACAGCCGCAACATGACATCTCAAGTTATACTCAATACACTGACCAATCAAGGCAAGTATCGATATAGCTTGCACTTTCAACTAAACAAGCAAATATTTAATTTGACACCTCATCCAAAAGACAACATCCTCTGCTTCCTCCCCATTTGTAGTACTCCTTCAACAGCAACAATCATTTCAAATTGAGAGGGGGAATCTACAATTGGATCTACACAAATGATTGGGAATCATAAAACTTCTCAAATTTCTCTCCCTTGGCTTATTTGCATATTGTACAGAACCTTTTGCCAAGCCCATCTGGAAGGCTGAGGGGTTAAGAGAGGTGGCTATCCTAGGTAGCAAAGGCATGCACGACAAAGCCTCCCTGTACATGGAAAAGCATTGCTGGCTTCTGCTCAGACGTGTTGGCATGTACTCATGAGAGTCTGCGAGTATGAACTGGTCAGTAGCCAAGATCACTCAAAATGAGAGCAATTGATTGATGCTTTGCTCCACCACCATCAGGTCAGACTGCATGAAGACACTGGTGATAGGAAGGAAGCACTAGCGCATGTACTAAAAATGGGTCTGATCCACTAATGTCCTTTAGGGTTGGAAATCTGCCATCCTTACCTAGTCTGGCCTATATGTGATTCCAGACTCAAAGCAATGTGGTTGACGGGAAACTATAGACCTGTGAGTCTGACTTCGGTTGTGCTTAAATTGTTAGAGGTCATTATAAAAGATAGGATTTATGGACATTTAGAGAGGCAAAAAATGATTAAGGATAGTCAGTGTGGTTTTGTGCGAGGATAATTGTGTCTCACAAATTTGTTTGAGTTTTTTTTGAGGAAGTTACCAAAAAGCTTGATGATGGCAGGACAGTAGGTGTTGTTTATTTGGATTTTAGTAAAGCCTTCGACAAGGTTTCGCATGGTAGACTAATTAGTAAAGGTAGGGATGGGATTCAGGATGAGCCTGCCAATTGGATACATTATTGGCTTAACAGCAGGAGACAGAGCGTAATGGTGTCTGGTTGCTTTTCACACTGGAGGCCTGTGATCAGTGGTGTTCCACAGAGATCAGTTCTGAGTCGTATTTTGTTTGTCATTTGTATAAAATTACTTGGATGAGAACATAGAAGGCATGGTTAGTAAATTTGTGGACAACACTAAAATTGGTGGCATTGTAGACAATGAAGAAGGCTTTCTAAGATTACAAAGAGATCTGGATCAAATGGGTCAGTGGGCTGAAAAATGGCAGATGGGAGTTCAATTTGGATAAATGCAAGGTACTGCATTTTGCTACAACAAACATGGGTAGGGCTTATACAATTAATGGTAGGGCCTTGAGTAGTGTAGAAGAGGGACCTAGGGTTGCAGGTACATAATTCTTTGAAGTCTGTGTCACATATTTATAGGGTAGTTAAAAAAGTCATTTGGCACGCTTGTCCTCAATGCTCAGTCCTTTGAGTATAGGAGTTGCCAAGTCATGTTGAGGTTGTACAGGACATTGGTGAGGCCTCTTCTGGAATACTGTGTCCACTTAAAGGAAGAATTTATCAAGGTGGAGAGGATTCAGAAGAGATTTACCAGGATGTAGTCTGATATGGAAGGTTTGAGTTATAAAAAAAGGCTGAATAGGCTGGGACCTTTTTCACTGGAGTGTAAGAGGTGATCTGAAAGAGGTTTATAAAATAATAAGAGGTATAGATAGAGTTAATGGTAGTTGTCTTTTCCCTAGGATGGGGTATTTCAAGACTATGGGGTACATTTTAAGGTGAGAGGAGAGAGATGTAAAAAGACATATGAGGCAATATTTTTCACAGAGGGCAGTTTGTGCATGGAATGAACTTCCTGAGAAAGTGGTGGATGCGGGTGGATACCGGTCTCATTCCTGAAGAAGGGCTTATGCCTGAAACGTCGATTCTCCTGCTCCTTGGTGCTGCCTGGCCTGCTGTGTTTTTCCAGCATCACGTTTTTAAACTCAACAATGCGGGTACAATTTCAACATTTAGAAGACATTTGGATAAATCCACAAATTGAAATGGATTGAATGGATACGGACCAGGAGCAGGCAGATGGGACTAGTTTAGTTTGGGGCTGAAAATGTGTTGCTGGAAAAGAGCAGCAGGTCAGGCAGCATCCAAGGAACAGGAGATTCGACGTTTCGGGCATAAACCCTTCTTCAGGAATGAGTTTACTTTGGGATCATGATCGGCATAGACTGGTTAGATCGAAGGGTCTGTTTCCATGCTGTATGACTCTATGACTCAGAAACTGTCCGTTGGGCAATAAATGCTTGCTGAACGAATGACACCTGCAACCCATGATGAAGAATGAACATTGTGTCCATTCTGATACGCCTTGAATCATGAATAATTCTGAATGTCTCTGCCTGATGGCACGACTACACCTAGGCATTCTGTACATCACCCTGCATCCTTCCCAATGCCTTCTAGATCTGCCAAATCCAATTCTGCTCCCTCGTTGTCGTGTGATGTGTGTACCCCTTGGTACATATCCATTGCATGGTCATATGACATTCAGGGAGTCTGCTCGACCCCTCCCCCCCAACAACAACAACACATGGAAATCACCGTGACTGCGCATGTCCCGCCTGGGTGACATGCGCAGTGCGTAGTGGATGTGTCGGGAAGATGGCGGCGGCCGGGTCCCCGGGGCGGCCAGAGCTCGGTTTGGTAACGCTGTTACTGTTGACCGCGTGGGCTTCAGTACTGGCCGTACAGGCCCAGAGGAGTCCAGTCAAAGTCATCACCGATCACAACTGGAGGGAGATCCTGGAAGGAGAATGGATGGTGGAGTTGTGAGTGACGGGGGGTGGGGTGGTGATGGGGAGTGAGCCTCCGGGACTGGGCGGTTCTCCCACGTGCTGTTTGCAGCAAGTTGTGTTCCTGGGACTGAGTCAGTGAAGGTTAAAAAAACCTCCGAAATTGAACCACATCCGGACCAGTAACCATCACCCAGGAAGGGCTGTCACTCTTAACAATCACATCCTTACCATCTTTAAACTTTTCTGAGTTACGATGTCTAAAATAACTTACAGATGTTTTGCTACCCAAACGATTTCTAAAAGTAAGAGTAATTTAAAACAAAAAAGGGGGTTGGGTTGCAGTGATTCGACTAAGTAACTATGCTCTTGTGTTAATCTGTATGTCCACTTTAATCTCCAGCTATGCCCCCTGGTGTCCTGCCTGCCAGCAGCTACAGTCTGAATGGAATGAGTTTGCAGAGTGGAGTGATGATCTGGGTGTTAACGTAGCCAAAGTGGATGTAACTGAACAGCCAGGTAATTTTCTGCAGTAGTGTCATTGCACTCAAATAATATTTTGTTGTGGGGAACAAATCCTAACTAAAATCTCCTGTAAAGAATGAATCTTCAGAAGTTGTGCAAACTAGAAGGACTGATTATTATTTCCACTCTTGAGAAGAATGTGATAGATTTTCACACTTGAGGGAGGTTTTTTTATTTTTTTATTCCGTGTTCAATAATTGCAAAAGCATTTCAGCTGAATGGAATATTTTGTTATTGTTCTCTGCACAAATGTTTCAAATCTGTATAATTGTGCCCTTCTGATTTTATGGCTGCGTGCTTTATTCTTAGATTTGATTAGATTACTTACAGTGTGGAAACAGGCCCTTCAGCCCAACAAGTCCACACCTACCCGCCGAAGTGCAACCCACCCATACCCCTACATTTACCCCTTACCTAACACTACGGGCAATTTAGCATGGCCAATTCACCTGACCCGCACATCTTTGGACTGTGGGAGGAAACCGGACCACCCGGAGAAAACCCACGCAGACACGGGGAGAACGTGCAAACTCCACACAGTCAGTCGCCTGAGGCGGGAATTGAACCCGGGTCTCAGGCGCAGTGAGGCAGCAGTGCTAACCACTGTGCCACCGTGCCGCCCACAAATGGTGTAATTGTAATTGTAATAATCTATATGAGGAGTATTTGTGTTTTGCATATGGAGGTAGTTGCTACATAAAGTGACAGGGATGTAGTTTTTATTCATTTTGTACTGGGGCAAGTGCCTATGTTTGGTAAGCATTGTTTTTATCAAATCTGAACCATAAATCTTTGGTCTTTGAAATATTGTGCATGTTTGTCACTTCAGAAATATCAATTTTAGTATTGCTCATCTGCAGAATCCAACTTGGAGTCATAAATATGAATCCAACTTGGAGTCATAAATATGAATCCAACTTGGAGTCATAAATATGAATCCAACTTGGAGTCATAAATACCTTCCAATCTGTATGAGTTATGTTGAAATAAAATTTTCAGTTTATCTGCTGAAAAATAAGAAATATATAGTAAGCTCTGCTTACCTGGGCAAACTGACTGGCAACAGTTAAAGACCCCTTTCTTAAATGATATTTAGTACTTTTTTTAATCAACTCATTGTTTTGTTCATAATTGATACAAAGGTTTCTTAATTATTTTGTTTTAACTGAGAATCCATTTTGTATTTTAAAATAGGTTTGAGTGGCCGTTTCATTATTACTGCTCTTCCTACAATATACCAGTGAGTATATAATACTTAGCTACAAATAGCACTGAACAAAATTATAACGTACAGTATATTTACTTATATATAAGTTCTTTTTATATCATTTTAATATCCACAAATACATAAATCTTTAAACATCATGCTGATCCTGTAGAACACATGATTGAGACTTTTGCCTTTTTCAAAACCATTTAAAATTACTTTGATAATGAGTTTACACTCCTTATGAATAAAAATGTGATTTGTCATACACATCTTGTGGTAATGTAGCATTGCCTGAAACTGTAATTACAATTCTTTCCCTTTTCTTAGGATATCAGATACGCATCTTTAATATGGATTACAAATCAACTTTTTTCCAAGTAAAAGTTAGACATTTGCAGGAAATCAATTTGGATCCAAAGGGTGTAAGCATCTTGGTAACTCTCAATGCAGAATTTGGGCTAATGCATCTGTAATGTGTTTAATCCACAATCTTTGTGTTATGAAGCCTTTAAATAACCTACTTTATTTAATGAATTATGTATAACTTGTCAAAAATGCATCTACATCTCATTGTCTGGGAAAGGTGCTCTGAGGCATTCCCCTGTACCCAGCGATGATCTTTTGAGATCTGTTCCAGTCAACTGACCTAGAAGATAGAAGATTCAGAAATCCCTACAGTGCTGCAAGAGGCCATTAGGCCCCTCGACTCTGCACTGACTTTCGAAGAGCATCTCACCCAGATCCACCCTGTCTTCATAACTACACGCTTCGCATGGCTAATCTCTCTAGCCTACTTCCCTGGACACTGTGGGCAATTTAGCTTGCTCAGTCACCTAATTTGCATATCTTTGGACTGTGGGAGGAAACCAGAGCACCCGGAGGAAACCCGGCCATACCCTGGGAGGCTGTGCAAACTGCACACAGACGGTCACCCAAAGATTGAATTGAACCCAGATCCGTGGTTCTGTGAGGCAGCAGTGAAAACCACTCATGAAGGAAGCATTTTGGAAATGGTTGTCAATGTTTGAAAGATGCAAATGTATTGGTGGTCTTTTGAGTAGCTGACTCTGATGGCCTTGCCACAAAGAATGGGGTAGGTATTTGAAACAACTCTTCTGGTGACAAACAACTATGCTTGTAGAGATTTAGTAGTCAGAATAGCTGAGATTATTGTTTATCCTCACCTGAGGTAAGAAAATATGAAAGATCTTTGTTACGTCATTCCAACCATAGAATAGGACTTTGAATTAATTGCCATCCAAATGATTAGTCTGCAATAAACAAAATGAAAATAAGCAGATCTCATAAATGGATGATTAGAAATACAAAGCTGATATTTACTTTGACAAAACTATTCATTAAAGGATCTTCTGAAGTAAGATTTGCTTAAGTATTTCGACAGAACTGTGATCATATTCATTGCTTATTAATGTTAAATGTTTTATTCATTTCCTGTCCAGTTTGTAGCTATTCCTACAAGGAAATCTGCTTTGCCATGACTAAGTATGGGGTTTATATTGTATGTGGTCCCAGGCTCCTCAGAGGTGACTGTCCACATTGCTTTACTAAACATAATAGCTGCACCCTAAATGTGTTACAAACATTACTCATCTGTGTCTTCTGAATCATTGACCTTCTGACTTGTTAGCATCATCTATGTTACCTGCCATTCCTTGTATTCATTCACTTTAATGGGATGGTATCCTGACATCACAACAGGTATGAATGATGGGCTGCTCATTTTGTTTTCTACAACTGTTGAATTGAGATGCCTAGTTATGGCCACAAGTGTACACAACCAGTTATTTGGAGTCAAAAATACATGTTGTGCAGCAGCCACTACACTACCCACAATCTTTCTGATTGCGTTGCTTATCAGGGGGATCAAGGGTATTAGTCCTTTCAAACACTTCTGAGATGTCTCAACATGATGTTATCATAAAAAGCAAAAGAAAATTGCTTTTGCTACCATAATACCAAAAAAACCTTTTAATATTACAAGTATGGTATGGCTAAATACAATGAGTTAACTTTCATTGTAATTATAAACCAACGTGTATGTTCACAAATAAAATGAAACTTCTTTCATATAAAGGTTTGAGAGCAGGGTTAAAAATAAAATTCAGATTCTTGGATTATAGCTGTTTTAAATGGCATTTAATTTGCTTAACTTTAACAATTGTACTAGTTTTGTTCATGTACAGATTAGTGAAAAGGTCCCTTTACTTAAGTGTTTATAGTTGCTTTTTGTTTTGTTTTTCAGCTGTAAGAATGGAGAGTTTAGAAAATATCAAGGCCCTAGAATGAAGAACGACTTTATTGACTTTATAGATGGAAAGAAATGGGAATCCATCGAACCAATGTACTCTTGGTTACAACCTTCCTCATTTTTGTAAGTTTAAGTAATCCAGATTACAATATAGTATTAGTTTTCTAATTCTGAGTAAGTTATATTTCTTAGTTTTGGTGTTATTTATTATTTCTTAATATTGTAAGTTACTTTACAAAATATTATTTAAAAAGTTTGACACCAATTAAAATTACTGAGGTCTATTTTATTGTTTCCCAGGGTCTAATCAGTATTTGAACATGATCCGAAACACTGGTTTTATTGTGACTGATAGCATTTATTATCATTCCTTAACTGTGCTTGAGAAAGTGGTGGTGAGCTGACTTCTTGAACCCATGTTGTCCTTGGGATGTTAGGAAGTGAGGATTTGGAACCAACACAGTGAAAGAATGAATGGTGTGGATGGCTTGAAGGGAAATTAGCAGGTGGTGGTGTTCCCATATATTTGCTGCCCTAATCCTTAAGTGTTGGCAGAGGAAACTTGGTAATCTACTGCATCTAGTAGATGACATACACTGTTGCTACTGACCATTGGCTGTGAAAGAAATTAATGCTAAAAGTGATGGTTGAGGTAAAGGTAAGCAGGTTCTTTATTCTGGATGTCGTCAAGTTTGTTGTGATTACCACTGCATCCATCCAGGCAAGTGGAGAGCTTTGTATCATACTCCTAACTTCTACCTTGTAGATGGTGGAACGATGTTGGGAAAGCAGCAGATGGATTACCTGCATTAGAATTTCTAGACCCTTACTTGATCTAGTACATTTAGTGTTTTTTTTTTGACTGGTCTAAATTCAGTTTCTTTTAACTTGTATCCTCCTCCAGGATGTTGATAATGGGATTTTCAGTGATAGTAGGTACTTATCATTTGCCAGTCCATGTCTGGATGTTGTCCTGATATTGCTGCATACAAACACTGGCTTCTTTGGTATCTGAGGTGTTTGTAATGGTGCTATAGATTTATGCAACCATTAATGAACATCTCCAATACTGACCCTATGATGGAGTGAAGATCATTGATGACGGAGCTGAAGATGATTTGGCCTAGCACACGACCCTGAGAAGCTCCTGCAGTGATGATCTGGGCTTTGATGTTTGACCTTCAACAAGCACAACCATCTTCCTTTTTGCTATGTATGATTCCACCCACCCGAGATGCTTTCCCCAGATTCCTCCAGTTTTGGTAGGCTTCGTGGAGTGCAATTGTTTTATCCATGTTTGGACCAAGATTTGGCCAGGAACTGAATGGGCCTTGTGGAACTTATTGTTCCTTTGCAAATGGCACTTGATAGCATTGTTGATGAGGAAGAGTAAACTGCTAAGATGGTGATTGGCTAGTTAGTTTTTGCTTGCATTTTGTGCATAGCACATTTCTGGACATTTTACTACATTGTTGGGTAGACACTGGTGTTGCAGCTTTACTGGAACAGTTTATCTCAGTTGTGGCTAGTTCTGGAGCACAAGTGTTTAGTCCTGTTGCTGGAATATTGTCAGGGCCCATAGTCTTTGTAATATCTAGTGCCTTCAGTTATTAGATTAGATTAGATTACTTACAGTGTGGAAACAGGCCCTTCGGCCCAACAAGTCCACACCGACCCGCCGAAGCGCAACCCACCCATATCCCTACATTTACCCCTTACCTAACACTACGGGCAATTTAGCATGGCCAATTCACCTGACCCGCACATCTTTGGACTGTGGGAGGAAACCGGAGCACCCGGAGGAAACCCACACAGACACGGGGAGAACGTGCAAACTCCACACAGTCAGTCACCTGAGGCGGGAATTGAACCCAGGTCCCTGGCGCTGTGAGGCAGCAGTGCTAACCACTGTGCCACCGTGCCACCTCTTATCTCTTGTGATCATGAAACTGACCTCACCATGTGCTGTTTTTGTCTGTTCCTCACCCTTTTCAATGTGCCAAATGGAGGATGGGAAAAATTTCTGGCTGTAACAGGCTGCTCTTTTTTTTTGAGGTATTTTAGGTGGTGGAAGTGATTTTCTTGAATTACAGGAGCAGTAATTACTGTTTTACAAGCTTTTGCATTGTTTTGGAACTTCGTAGGAAAAAAAAGTCAAAACAACGTCACTTTTAAAAGGGTAAGGTCAGTGCAGGAGAGACACAGAATGAGAGAAAGAAACCCACATTGCTAACTGACACAGCAGTGAACCTGCGCAGTTACTGCCTTTGCTGTTGAATTCATGTATCACTGGACATCGGAGTGCATCTGGGAAAATTAACAGACAGTGCAATTCACAACTGATATTGGAGGAATCTGTTTGAGAGAGTCACAGCACAGAAACAGATATGTGAATGGTTTTGCTGTAAGTGTCTTGCTGTAAGTCTGCAGTAGTGAATAGAGTGGGTTCTTTCTTGATTATATGTTTTATTGAGATATGTCTCGATTAAACTTAAAAATATGAGCCATTAGTATTAAGTTAACCTGGAACAGTGTTTTGTAGAGGAATAAGACGGTGCTATTTTCTGCTTCTGCAGATTGGAAGAAGCAAAAATGGCCCTTGGTAGAGTGGTATGCTCTTTTTGTCAGATGTGGGAGTTTAGGGAGAGTTTACAGGTTATTGAGGATTATATCTGCAATAAATGCCATTGGTTGCGAATCCTATCAGATCAAATTGAATGGTTGGAGCGACAGTTAGAGGCAATGAGGAATTTACAAGACCTGGGGGGGGGTGTGATGGATGGCAGTTATAGGAAAGGAGAAAAGTCGCAGATACAGTCACATCGATGGGTTAACTCCAGGAAAGGTAACAGAGATAGACAGGTAGTGGAGGAGGTCTTCTGTGGCTATCCCATTTCAAACAAGTATACTGTTTTCAAAAATTTAGGGGGTGATGGATTCTCAGGAGAATGTAGCATGAACAGCCAAGTTTCAAGTATTGAGACAGGCTCTAATGCAATGGTGGGTATGTTGGGTTCCAAGAGATCGATTGTAATAGGGGACACTCTAGTCCGAGGCACAGCCAGGTGTTTCTGTGGCCAGCAGCAAAAAAATCAGAATCATATATTGCTTTCCTCGTGCCAGGATCAAGGATGTCTGAGAGGGTCCAGCAGGAGGTCATTGTAAGCATTGGAACCAACGACATAGGAAGGGAAAAGGTTGAGATTCTGAAGGTAGAATACAGAGAGTTAGGCAGGAATTTAAAAAGGAGGTCGTCGAGAGTAGTAATATCTGGATTACTCCCAGTGCTACAAGCTAGTGAGGGCAGAAATAGGAGGAAGAGCAAATGAACATATGGCTGAGGAGCTGCAATATGGGAGAAAGATTCACATTTTGGGATCATTTGGAATCTGCTGGGGTAGACGTGACCTGTACAAGAAGAACAGATTGCACCTAAATTGGAAAAGGACTAACATACTGGCAAGGAGATTTGCTGTTGCTGCTCGTAAGGCGATCTCAGCCATCTGTAAGAATAATAGGGTGATTATGGTTGGGGATTTTAACTTTCCAAACATATACTGGGACTGTTACAGTGTTAAGTGTTTAGATGGAGAGAAATTTGTCAAGCATGTACAAGAAAATTTTCCGATTCACTATGTAGACATACCTACTAGAGAAGGTGCAAAACTTGACTTACTCTTGGGAGGTAAGGCAGGGCAGGTGAATGAGGTGTCAGTGGGGAAGCACTTTGGGGTCAGCGATCATAATTCTATTTGTTTTAAAATAGTGATAGAAAAAGTTAGACCAGACCTAAAAGTTGAAGTTCTAAATTGGAGAAAGGTCAATTGTGACGGTATTAGGCAAGAACTTTCAAAAGCTGATTGGGAGCAGATGTTCGGTTGGAAAATGAGAAGCCTTCAGAAATGAGATAATGAGAGTCCAGAGACAGTATATTCTTGTTAGGGTGAAAGAAAAGGCTGGTAAGTATAGAGACTGTTGGAAGACTAAGGAAATTGAGAGTTTGGTTAAGAAAAAGAAGGAAGCATATGTCACGTATGGACAAGATAGATAGAGTGAATCCTTAGAGTATAAATGCAGTAGCAATATACTTAGGGAAATCAGGAGGGCAAAAAGGGAACATGAGATAGCTTTGGCAAATAGAGTTAAGGAGAATCCAAAGGGATTTTACAAATATATTAAGGACAAAAGAGTAACAAGGGAGCGAATAGGGCCCCTCAAAGATCAGCAAGGTGGCCTTTGTGTGAAGCTGCAGGAGATTGAGGAGATTCTAAACAAGTATTTTACATCGGTGTTTACTGTGGGGAAGGACATGGAAGAAATAGAATGTGGGGAAATAGATGGTGACATCTTGAAAAATGTCCATATTACAGAGGAGGAAGTCCTGGCTCTCTTGAAAGGCATAAAAGTGGATAAATCTCCAGGACAGGATCAAGTGTGCCCTAGAACACTGTGGGAAGCTAGGGAAGTGATTACTGGGCCTCTTACTGAAATATTTGTATCATCGATAGTCACAGGTAAGGTGCCAGAAGACTGGAGATTGGCTAATGTGGTGCCACTATTTAAGAAAGGTAGTAAGGACAAGCCAGAGAGCGATAGACCAGCGAGCCTGATGTCAGTGTTGGGCAAGTTGTTAGAGGGAATCCTGAGGGACAGGATGTACATGTATTTGGAAAGGCAAGGACTGAGTTGGGATAGGCAAAATTGCTTTGTGCATGGGAAATCATATCTCACAAACTTGATTGAGTTTTTTGAAGAAGTAACAAAAGATTGATGAGGGTTGAAAAATGTGGTGCTGGAAAAACACAGCAGGCCAGGCAGCATCCGAGGAGCAGGAGAATCGACGTTTTGGGCATAAGCCCTTCTTCAGGAATGAAGAATGAAGCTTATGCCCGAAACGTCGATTCTCCTGCTCCTCGGATGCTGCCTGGCCTGCTGTGTTTTAAAGCACCACATTTTTCAACTCTGGTACTCCAGCATCTGCAGTCCTCACTTTCTCCTAAGGATTGATGAGGACAGAGCGGTAGACGTGATCGATACGGACTTCAGTAAGACGTTCAACAAGGTTCCCCATGGGAGACTGGTGAGCAAGGTTAGATCTCATGGAATACCAGGCGAACTAGCCATTTTCATACAGAACTAGCTCAAAGGTAGAAGACAGAGGATGGTCGTGGAGGATTGTTTTTCAGATTGGAGGCCTGTGACCAGTGGAATGCCACTAGGATCAGTGCTGAGTCCACTATTTTTCGTCACTTACATAAATGATTTGCAGATGACTCCAAAATTGGAGATGTAGTGGACAGCGATGAAGATTACTTCGGATTACAACGGGTTCTTGATCAGATGAGCCAATGGACTGAGGAATAGCAGATGGAGTTTAATCTGGATAAATGCAAGGTACTGGATCTTGGAAAAGCAAATCTTAGCAGGACATATACACTTAATGATAAGATCCTATGGAGTGGTGCTGAACAAAGAAACCCTGGAGTGCAGATTCATACTTCCTTGAAAGTAGAGTCGCAGGCAGGTAGGATAGTGAAGGCGTTTGGTATGCTTTCCTTTATTGGTCAGAGTATTGAGTAAATTAGTTGGAAGGTCATGTTGGGGCTATACAGGACATTGGTTCGACCACTTTTGGAATATTGCTTGCAATTCTGATTTTCTTCCTATCAGAACGATGTTGTAAAACTTGAAAGGGTTCAGAAAGTATTTACAAGGATATTTCCAGGGTTGGCGGATTTGAGCTGGAGGCAGAGGTTGAATAGGCTAGGGCTGTTTTCCCTGGAGCGTCAGAGGCTGAGGTGTGACCTTCCAGAGGTTTGTAAAATCATGAGCACGTATAGGATAAATAAACAATGTCTTTTCCCTGGGGTGAGGGAGTCCAGAACTTGAGGGCATAGGATTAGAGTGAGAGGGGAAAGATATAAAAGAGACCTAAGGGACAACCTTTTCACACAGTGGTGTTTGTTTGTGTGTGTGTGTGGAATGGGCTGCCAGAGGAAGTGGTGGAGGCTAGCACAATTGCAACATTTAAAAGGCATCTGGTTGGGTATATGAATAAGAATGGTTTGGAGGGATATGGACCGAGTGCTGGCAGGTGGGACTAGATATCTGGTCGCCATGGACAGGTTGGATCGAAGGGTCTTCCTCCGTGCTGTACATCTCTATGACTATGTGGAGTGAATTGAATTGGTTGGAGACTATAATCTGTAATACAAGGACCTCCAGAGGATCCACTTGTCCATTCTGACTGAAGGTGGATCAAAATATTTCAGCCTGGTCTTTTCCAGTGATGTGCTGGGTCCTCTCATTGTTGTGACATGGGATATTTATGGGGCCTTAACCTCTTATTAGTTTAATTTTCCATAGCATTCACAACCGAATGTGGCAGGACTGCATACACTTGATCCATTGGCTGTGGTATGCTGAGGTCTGTTTATTGCAACTCTTAATTCATTGTGTGTGATTCTTTCTTACAACAGAGAACAAAAAATGTTTGAGCGCAATCCTGAATGGTGGGTAAGCTTCTAAAAGCTAGAATGTGGCATATGCGTTGCACACGTCTGGAAAAAAGTGAATGTAATGTACTTGGGGATAAGAAAGCAACTTTAAAAGGTTTCCCTTTAAATTTATTTTGTGGTATGCTGTCATTACATCCACCTATCTGATTTGTAATTAGGTAAGAGCATTGATTGTTTAATGAAATTTGATGGGAGGTATATTTTTTGCCAGATGCTGTTCCTTATAAACGTCGGTGTCTTCAGCTACTTTCAGATGTTGTTTTGGAGCTTATGCATAATATTGAACTGTTTATCGTTCTCAGCATTTGGCAATTGATAGCTTTCCTCTGGTAGAATTCAAAACAAATGTTATCACAAATAGAATTTCTGTTACTATATGAATGTAGAAGGACTAAAAGAGTCACTGGACCAGAAGTGTTGACTCTGATTTCTCTCCACAGATGGTACCAAACCTTCTGAGTTTTCTAGCAATTTCTGTTTTTGTTCCTGATGTCTAGCATCTGCAGTTCTTTCTGTTTTTTTTAACCTAATTTATTAATCTCAGCCTTTTCCAAGGTGAGATGTGTTTGGTAATTGGCCCACATTCCTTCCTGAAGAAGGGCTCATGCCCAAAATGTCGATTCTCCTGCTCCTTGGATGCTGCCTGACCAGCTGCGCTTTTCCAGCAACACATTTTTCAGCCACATTCCTTTTACCAATTTATAGCCCACAAGCCGTTAATGCTACTGGAGCTTGACGTTAACCTTTCAGACTTCTGTATTTTTTCTAAATTTGTTCAAGTTGAATGACTAGCTATTTCTTTCTAAAATGTTTTAATCTTAATTGACAATTACTGATATCCTTGCTTTGATTTCCATTGCAGGATGACTGGCATGTCAGCATTATTTCAGCTGTCTATGTGGATTCGTGTAAGTTTTTAAAAAATTTTTGCTTCTACTATTAACAGTTGTACTGTTTAATACTGAATCATGGTTCTTACAGTTTGGATATCTTTTTTCCTGTACATTAAATTATTATGATTTGTGTGCATGGAGAGCTCAAATCTCTTCTCTCCTCCTGGTACCTTGCCATTTAAAAAATATTTCAATTTTTTGTTAAAGGATCTGAAGTCGATAATCTTGTACTTTCACATTATAAGCAAACGTTATGTTGCCCAAGCCATTGTTAAAGCACGTATAGTGTAATGCTAGGCCCTGGTGTGGATTTCAACAGCACTTGTCAGAGAATATTCCCCTTTATTATACCCTGACATTCTTCTCTCAACCTTCTACCAAGTTATTATCATTATTGCTATAAAAGATTTCAGTTGAAGGCTAAAATAGTAATCGTGTATTTTAAGAAATACAGAGGAATCTCGATTATCCGAATACCAATTATCTGAAAATTGGATTATCCAAAGGAGATCTCGAGGTCCTGATAGAAACATTACATCAAAGACTTGTTTACAACAGATTGCATCTTTTGCTTACAGTGATTAAACAGGCACTGTCTCCAAATGACTGACTGCCGGCCCTCACTCTCTGCCCAAACCTTCCCTGGAGTGTTTGGAGACTTATCCCACAAAGGCAGCTGCAGCGGTCTTTTTGTTGGTGTCCAGTCCAGCTGCCCTGGAGAGGGGGTGGTGCTGGACAGGGGGGTGGGCGGGGGAGGTTCCAAGGGGCAGTGGTGGGCTGGGTAGGTGTGGGCGGGGTTGGGTGCGGTGGGGCGTTGGACGGGGTTGGGGAGTGGGGGTTGGCGGGCCAGACTTGGGGCAGGGCCTCGTGCGCTGTGTGCTGTTGCAGTCTCCTGAACGGGGAGCAGGCTATTAAAAACTCCCAAGCCCCAGAAGAAAAGCATTTAATCGATTAACTGAATGATCGATTATCTGAACGAAATAGTGCCCGCCCATCTCGTTCAGATAATTGAGGTTTCCCTGTATTTTGGTGAACTGCAGTTGATATTTATATACAATTGGCCTCTCCTAATTTTGTTAACTCGTTAACAGGAGCGATCAAGACTACAACTGAAATGATTGTGTTTTTGTGTATAAGAATGCATGGCCCCTTTTGATAATATGCTGCTCTTTAGCAATTCAAATAATTTTAAAAATGACTCCATCGTTATGGGAAATAAATCCAGGCATCCTCCTACTTTTGTGTACTATATTCTTGTATTTGGGGGCCTTTTTTTTTATGTCATGTTTGGCCTCTGTCATTGCCACTAACTGATTTAGTTATATGCTTCGATGGATTGTGGTTGCGATTCAAAATTGCATTGGCATGTTTGTTTATTTTCTAGCATTGTCACAATTACTTCACGGAAGTTATCGGCATACCAGTTTGGGGATCATATAGCATTTTTGCTTTAATAACGCTTATTTCTGGTCTTGCACTTGGATTGGTAAGATTTACTAATTTGATTTTTACAGATAATCCCTCTAAATCATAATTCAGATATGCAA
The DNA here is from genome assembly GCF_020745735.1 of Hemiscyllium ocellatum. Classification (NCBI taxonomy): domain Eukaryota; kingdom Metazoa; phylum Chordata; class Chondrichthyes; order Orectolobiformes; family Hemiscylliidae; genus Hemiscyllium; species Hemiscyllium ocellatum. The sequence continues at coordinate 71,551,907 of NC_083408.1, read as the reverse complement.
AACATTTTCAAATTTTTGCTGAAAATGATGTCAGTAAATGAAATTGTCCACAGAACTAAAGTGAAAAAGTTGATGGTAAACATATTATGTTTCTGCTTTGTTCCTATGGTTTCACAGGTTTTCAACTTCTGAATGGTAGCATCATATATATATCAGAAATAAGCATTTTACCATTAAAGAGTTTAATTGTCCTGGTGAACTGATGTCAGACTTGCATTAGTTTGACTTTTGGCTGTGACTGGAATTGAGAGGAGGTTGATTTTCAGTATTTCCTTTATCATGCAAACTGCTCACCTCAATGGGAAAAAAAGCTGTTCATCCTGAAATAATATTTAAATAATTTGGAATCAACTTTCAACTCCATTTGCTTCATATAGTTGTCGCTGATGGCAACTATATAAAGTAGACTTAGTGGTGCTTGTTTAATTAGAGGCATTTTATCTTGATGCCAATGACCATTGGCTACTGTGTGTGCAATTTATCAAAGGTTGCCAATTTCAGTACAGTCGAGCTACAAGTGACTGAAATTGTGGGCTGTGTGTGGATTTCCATAAAAATGGGGCAGATCACACCCTGATTGTAAGAAACCAGTATCTTTGCATTCATGCATAGGTAGGCAATTATCATTCTAAATTGTGACATGGACAGAGGATATTAGTCAACAAACTAGCTATATGGCAGAAGCAAGCCTGGCTTGGATAGCAATACTTCAGCAATGCAAATGAACACTTGAATATCATTTAATGCAGTTAAGTTATAGCATACCATAGAATTGTTAGCAATTGTCCTTTAAGAAAATAGTCAAACAAATTTGTGCAAACGCCATATCATAGAGTGCTATCTTGACTAAGAGAAACTGAACTACGTAATTTAAAAAGTGAGTAACTTTTGTTATGGTTCACCAGTGTAATTATTTGACGATAATTGGTTATTAGATTGAATTTTGTAAAAAAAAATCTGCTTTATTTTAGGTTCTGGTCTTCGTGGCAGACTGTGTGTTGCCATCACGACGATATAGGCAACAACCACATTGTTCCCAAAGTGAGTTTATCTTTTCTGTTTAACATACTTGCAGTAATGTTTGTGACTTTGAAGTAGCTGACTGTATAGTAAAGTCTCAAGTTCATAATGTTTGTGTAAGTTCACTAGAGGAGATTGGTTTTTGAAAATTGGTTATCTTTCAGATCTGGTTATCTTTTGGTTCCATTATGAATATCGTTAAAGATTCTCTAATAATAGCATTTAGATTTACGCATCCAAGATGATTGTATTTTGCCAACCACTTCAGATCTGAACCTATTGCGCTTGTTTCATTACCATCATCTCCCCTTGTTGTTATTCAGTATTTGTGCCCTTCATTTTATTTCCCCCTCATGCACTTTGTTCCCAATCCCTATCCCAATGAAGGCCTTGTGGCTATTGGTATAATTCTTGCCTCTAAACCAGAAGCCTGGGGCTTTGGTCTCACCCCTTGATTTCTTGGCTGTAGCAGGAGAGGTTGTGACATGGTTCAACAGTTTGATATCTTTCGCATGATATTCCAAAGGAGGAAAAAATGCATGTGTCTCATCACCCTTTGTAAGCACACACATTAACAACCAGCAGTTTTTTAAATCTCATTATTGAGAATTTAGTTCAATACAGTGTTTTTGACTACAAGTATTTCGAAATCCATTGTTTAGGTTAACTGAATGTGACAGCAGCAGCAGCCATAACAAGAGTTTTTTTTACAACAGACTTATTCTGGTCTTAAAACCACTTGCAGCTTTTTGACTTAGCAGAAATGGTTGAAGGGAATGCAGAATTAGGGATGCAATTACAATAAACCTTGGGGTAGAGGGAAGTGAGAATGCAGCAGAAGTAAATTATTGGGTAACCTTAGCAAGTCCGGCTGCATCTGTGGACTGTGGAAGAGAAAATATTTCAAGTCCAGTGTGATTCTTCTTTAGAACTCCATACAGAAGCAGAGTCATATCGGACTCAAAACATTAATTGTGTTTCTTTATCCACAGATTCTACCAGGCCTGAGTTTCTCCAACATTTCCTAGATTTCCAGCATCTGCAGTATTTTGTTTTCATTGGCTAGCCTCAGTTTAAATCTTAAGTCACTGTCTTTGCATTTATGGAGAATACAGAAGAGAAGGAGTTGAAGAATGAGGTGGTAGTGAAGGAAAGAAGCCAGATTTGTCTTTGCTCTCCAGGATGATCCCACAGTGATGATCAGTTTTGATGAGAAAAATAAGGTCCATGTGGCACTTCACCTAGTGACATATACAGAATGAAGTACCCTTTGTACTTGAAGGAGTGAAGTTGATGGATATAACAGGGTGGTGGAAAGTAAATATTCAGTGCAAGAACATCAAAGGTACTCATGAGTGAGTTGATCAAATACGGTTTTGAGAAATAAGTGGTAGTTCTTGTTGGGCCAAATGGCCTGTTTTCACACTGTAGGAAGTCTAGTCTAATCTAATGAAAGTTTCAATCATAGATAAGGATATGGGATTAGGGAGCACACTTGAGATGGCATAGAGAGGGGTGGCTGTGAAAATTAAGAAAATTAAAAATGGAAGAATGAGGACGTGGTAGTGAAATCAAGAGAAATAAAAACCCTGGTGAGTTGAAGTGAAGATCACAGTGGATGAGGAATTGCTCAGTGCAGAGGCTAAGTGAAGAAAAGGAGAAGGAAACCTCCAAACAAAACTAAGAATAGGTCAAGGAGAATGGAGTCATGTGGGATTATTGCAAGAAAGCAACAATATTAACTTATAAGAAATAATAAATAACTTTGAACAATATATTGCATGCAGTCTATGGTTGTATTATAATCAAACACAACTTTTGTTATCTCTTAGTACCATGATTTTGTTTCTTCAATTTTTTCTGAATGAAAATTTTACAATTTTTTTTGTTAGAAGGAAAAATGCCACCAACCAAGCTAGTGAAGCCAAAGGATTGGCAGTTTCAGGAAGAGGATGATGAAACTGAAGATGATCTTTGCTCACAAGCAGACGAAAGCAGTAGTAAAACATTTGAGAAGGCTGTGCTGAATGATTGTGGAGATTACTTGAAGCAGAATATCAGAAAACGTACTAAAGAGCACACTGAAAGAGCTGAAGACTCCTGATTTTAACAACAGACTAAAATGTAAGGTGACTGAAGCTGTAATGCTTTTGTAAGGCATTGACGACATTTGTTTAAGCAGTGGATTTATGAGCCAAGGCAACTGTACATTAAAAACTTGAGATCAGCTGAGATGGGTAATAATATTGTACTAAGATTGCTTTTACCGCTGCAGGCTTAACCACAAAATTGAGAAGCTTAAGTTGTGAAAACAAATTTTGCATGCTATTTTGAGTCTTCCACACTTTCTTGGTTATACAGCCAATTTGGTACTGAGTCCTTTGTACATTGTTGGGGAAGGCTTGAAGTGGAGCAATTATAACAGTACTATTATGGTAGTATCCTTGATGTAAATCTAAAAATGCATATCTCCCAAACTGCTTGCTAAATGGTTTTGTTTTCCAAAATGGCAGTTTAAAATGTGACCTATTAACTAATTATACTTGCTCATTTAGCAACTGGTTTCTGCCTTATTACTGAAAGTAGTTATACTATATGTTCCAGAACAATGCTATGTTTTTTCTCTGTTAATTTTGCTTTCTTTTATTTCAAACGATAAGCTGATTTTTAAAAAAAAACTCAAAAACAGCTATTGATAACATTTTTGGAATTTCTGCTTATTAACCAATAATTGGCTTTAAAAAATCCTATAATCTTGTATTTCAGTTGGGTCTAAACCTTTTATCTGTCACTGCCTCACATTTATTTAAATTTGCTATCCTAGGTTCAAAGTTTCTGTTCGTCAGTCGTTAATTGTATTGAAATTTCTTTCTCTCGAACCTTTTATTAATTAAGTCTTTGTCATAATATAAACACTTGGTAAACAAACCAGCCTATTTATCAATGTATGTTCAACTCGAGAAGCAAATTGGACATGAAAAGATAAGTTGGTTCATCATACCTGATTATAAACAGGTGACTATTTTTTAGAAATTATGTCAAAATAATCATTGGTGGCCTAAATTTCACTGAATTCTTGAAGTGTTGGTTGTAAGGGACAGGAGTTTTAATTTTTTTTTAAAAATGAGTAATAGCCCTTATGTTTCAATGAGCAAATAGCCAAAGTTGCACTGCAGTGAGCTCTTTAAATCAAGAAGGACCCTGGTCTGTGGTGAGTGACCTGACCTGTATGGGATTTGAAGTTTTGGTTTGATTAAGCACCAAAATAAGCTTCAGTGTTCCTTAGTTAGGGAGGATAAAAATTAGCCCAGCTTTCTCTCATGACTGCTACCAGTGATTCCAAAATATCTAGACTAATGTGGACTTTTATCCTAATGGCCTATGCTATCAAGTAACCCCATGATACTCAGGGTTCAACCTCAGATGTGGAAATTGGCCACAAATAAAAATTTTAGTAGAATGCTGAGGCCAGTAGAAATATATTGAGCATGTTACTGAGAGTCATAATGAACGAACCTTTTGATTAGGTAAAAAGTGCTGCATTTTAATCTACTATTTAATAAGAGATGGGATGCACAAAAGACCAAAAGTTTCAGGTATTTGTACTCCCATTGCCTGTTTATAAATAGTACCTTCTCGTGTGGGAACTCATCGTTTTTTTTTAAAATTACTGTAGTTTGAAGAGGGCTTGTGGTTTCAATTAGGAACCTGAGGTTCGCTATCAAAAGCACCAACTAGTTTACAGTGTTTTATTTGTGTACAGAAATATTTTCAATGGGCATAGAATTTGCTCTTAAAATGTTCTTTTTCTGTAAAATTGGTGAAAAATATGCCTTTTTGTACTTTTGGTTTAGAGTTAAAACTCTTTAACAGTGCCATTAAAATCTGGTACATTAGTGCTGTAGTTTTGAATGCCAGAAAGTAAATTCTGTTGCTAAAATTACACACTCAGTATGCAGACAATAAACATCTGTATGAATGTGATACATACACTGGATTCACTGTAAGTTTTGTTTGCTGTGGTATGACTTTCTTTAACCATGTCAGATGTATTTAGCTGTCAGAGGTGTGTGTGATACTTTTGAATTAATTATTAGACGTAGTGGAATAACAGACTAATTCCAAAATTCATTTATTATTTACAACTTTGAGAGTATATCTGAACGCAAGTTCCAGACTCTCAAGCAGATTTTTCTTTTTGTTGGGGAGCTTATGTTTGAAAAGGGAGGGAGAATAAAATTGAAAAAAACATTTGTAAATAGCCTTGTTCTGACAATATTGTTGTACGTTTATAGCAAGTGCCTGACAACCATTTGGTTATGTTAGGCTGACATATCTTGTAAGGTTTTTTTTTTCTTAATTTGTATAAAGCTGTTTCTTCCAATGATATTTGTTTGGTTTTCCTTTTTCCTTTAAATTCTCAAAAGTTTATAAAAACAAAATCAAAAAGTGTTAAATGATTTTACATTTAGTAACCACAAGTGAGTTGCAGTTAATATTCAGCTGAAAACTTCTGCTAGTTCAAAGTGGATTATTTGCAGTCTAATTGTTTGGATTGTACTCTGGATATGAGGAATGGATGACTCAATACCAAATAGTATGTTTAAATAACAATTTTATTAAATAGTTATTGAAAGTTATAAACATTTAAAATAAATGAGAAGAAAACTGTTTGTGTGTGTCTATATGTAAATAAATTAAAAGTATGAAAAAAAGAGACAACTCTATTATGGCATAAATAATTTCAAGTTGTACATGACAGCTCCCCAAAATTGTACAATTCCTCTTGGTATATATCCACTTGGTCCTATCTGCTCAGTGACATCGTTGATATTCCTTCCGCGGTTGCCTTCAGTGGTTGAGGAGATTAGTCCAGCTGTAGCCCTGAATACTAGAGGCTGTATACTCTTTAATTCCAATTTCTGGCTCTGTTCTAACCTTTTGATACCTTTATCCAGACCTTGTCAAAACAAAAGTCTGAAAACTACGAGTCATTTTTAAATTCATTCCACAGGCAATGCAAAACTTTCAGTCTCTGCTGAACTCAGACTGCTTTTCTATAGTTTAGTTGAAAAAGACATTTCGTTGAAGTTTTTTTTACTTGTCAGGACAATTTGCAAGAACACAAAGGAAAAATGATTTATACTGCAAGAAAGGAGACTGCTATTTGGGTGGCAAGTGGGATCTGATTGGTAGTGCCATTGCTATGAAGAATCCACATGTTAATTCTGGTTATCAAAGAACTGCCAGTCTTTATTTATATTTCTAATTGAGTGGGTTCTTGACATTCTGTGGTGGTGTCTCTAATTATGAGCCAGGATGCCTGGTTCAAGTACTGCTTGCTCCAGTGGTGTGTAATAACATCTCTGAATACATAAATTAGAAAATATGTGTTTTAAATCAGGTGGATTGACTGTGTTCAGCGTACTGCCTTGAGAAATGACCCACTGGTAGGCCATCTGGGTCATATCAGTGAGGTAATGTAGATAATCCATTGGGAGATCTAGCTTGTCCCGTAAGCTTTTCATTTAAAATATAGAATCTAGGAAAGAAATCAGATCAAATATTTCTCGAAATAACAATAGTTGCTGGAGCAACTCAGCAGGTCTGGCAGCATCTGTGAGGGGGATAAAAGAGTAAACTTTTCGAGTTCAGTGAGTCTTCACACTTTAGAAAAATTGGTATTAATGCTGAAACTGAAATGGGGAAAGGGCGAGGTGAGTAGATAGGTGAAGGCAGAGCTGAGAGAGTTATGAAAGGGGTAGGTAAACTAGATTATGGATTGCAGGCTGGAGCAGAAGAAAAGCTGAACAAGTGATAAGCAATATGTTGAATTTGCAAGAGAAAAAATACTGAGATCAGTGTTTTCAATCACTGAAGTTAGAGAAAAATTTTGAAAATGTGAGGGAAAGTATGACTCCAGAAGAATACCAGAATTGTATCCTAGGAGCTCTTAAAACATATTTAGATATGGATAAAGTATTGAAAATCTAAGCAGCAGCAGTTTTGGCAGATAGCCATGACGTCCAAGACAGTCAAGTACTGGTAGGGAAATAATGTTATGGGAATGAACATTGGAAGAATAGAAAATCTGGAGATGGAAACAACATTAGTTTTAGGTAGCAAGCAGAAGGACACCAACGCAATAAGACAGATACTAGCATCTAAAAGTGATGTGAAGAAAATGATATTGTAATAATAACATAAGACTGGGCATACTAAAGTTAATCGCTTATTTTAAACCAATAGAGATATTGCAAGATACTGGAGCAAGTCAGACATTGATGCTGAATGATAGGACTACGAACTAGGAGCAGGAGTAGGCCTTCGAGCCTGCTCCGCAATTCTGTAAGACCATGGCTGATCTTTTTTGTGGACTCTGCTCCACTTACCCACATTTTCACTGTAACCCTTAATTCCTTTGTTGTTCAAAAAATATCTACCTTAGCTTTAAAAACATTTTACTGAAATAGTGTCAACTACTTCACTGGGCAGGGAATTCCATAGACTTACAAGAAGTTCCCTCTCAATTCAGTCCTAAATCTGCTCCCCCTAATTGTGAGACTATGATCTGGTTCCAGATCAGTTCAGGTAGAGACTCCTGTTCCAAAACTGATGCCAATGCCCCATGAAATGGAACCCGTCTTGCCCATACTGCTCCCTTAGCCACGTGTTTACTTCTCTGATTTTCTTATCCCTTAGCCAATTTGCACATGGCTCAGGTAGTAATCCAGAGATTATGACCCCTGATGACCTGTTCCTTAATTTTGTTACTAGTGCTTGATAATCCCAAAACATGTCCTCCTTCCTAGCCTTGCCTATGTTGTTTGTCCCAATTTTGGACCACAACAACTGGATCCTTCCCCTACCCCCCCTCACTGCTACAAGCTGGTCAGAAATGTCCTGCACGCTGGCACCGGGCAGGCCATATGTGACTCCCGATCCAGCTTGCGAAGGATACTATCTGTCCCCCTAATTATAGAATCCCCAAAATCTACGACTTGTCTTTTTACTCCCCCCTTTTGAATGGCTTTCTGCGTCATGGTGCCGTGGTCAGCTGGCTCATCCTCCCCGCAACCCTTTTCCTCATCCACACAGGGAGCAAGCATCTAGTACCTGTTGGACAAAGTCAAGAGCTGAGGCTCCTCCATTCTTGAACTTAGAGTTCCCCAACCTGCCTCACTTAGCGTCACATCCCGTTGTTCCTGATCGCTAACTGACTTTGAATTACTTAGTCCTCCGGGTGTGTCTGCATCCTGAAACAAAGCATCTAGGTAACTCTTTCCTCCTCCGGGATGTGCCACAGTGTTTGAAGCTCAGATTCCAGATTATCATCTCGGAGCCAAAGTTCCTCAAGCAACAAACACTAGCTGCAGATATGTTCACTGCAGTTCACAACGGGATCAGTCAGCTCCCACATCATACAGCTACAGCACATCAGCCATTTCTATTTAGTTAATTACTTAACTCATAAATTTATATAAATTAGTAAAGTAATTTCTAATGCTTCTCTGCTATTCCTTTTTTCAAACTTACTGCAGATGTTACAATTTGTTTTCCAGAGGGGTTAATAATGGAGAAAAATATTAATTGGAAACAAACAGCGGAGTTTCAACCCAATCCCAAAATATAGACTTGGATTAAAGGGTGATTTAGTAAATGGAGGAGTTGGAATCAAAGTAATGCAACAAACCACTGTAGAAGAAATAGAGCAGGCGGATCCTGAATTTAAAGAGTTGTGCCATGCAATGTACTCATATACTTAACTAGAGCCAAACTTGTATGTTATCAGTTTTATTAGCAGTATTGTAACAGGTAATCAGAATCATTTAACAGTTGAGGATGTTTTACCAAGGTTTCCTGAAGGCATATATTTAGGAGAACTGCAACAGAAGTGACAGTGGAAAAGTTAATCTCATCTTTTACAAGACATAAGCAATACAATCAGGTCAAGGTTACAAATATTCAAAGAAATTATGTATAGTCTGGGAAAAAGCAATTCACATCTTCAGCTTATCATCTACAATCTCACAGAGCATTGGAAAGATGCCATCAAAATTTAAGATTCAGGTTTAGAACTTATTGTCAAAAACATCCTAATGATTGAGATAAGGGAATTCCTTTTTAACTGTTTGCCATCAGGGATGCCCCAAATGATTACATAATATTCGGTCCTTTTAAATTGACATTCTAACCTGTGTTGCGAGGAAATGTAAACAAAAGAGACATTTGTAAATCAAACCTTAGAGACCTGTGTCAAGTTTCTGAAATGATTTAGAGGTGCTGGTGTTGAACTGGGGTGGACAAAGTTAAAGATCACATAACACCAGTTATAGTCCAACGGGTTTATTTGGAAGTACAAGTTCCGAAAGGTTGTACTTGCAAATAAACCTGTTAGATTATAACCTGGTTTGTGTGATTTTTAAATTTCTGAGAAACCAACCAAAGCATGAGTTAGCCAAAAAAGTGGAAAAATCAGTGAGTGTATCATGTTAATGCATTAATGTTATTTCTTGTCAGGGATGACAGCTACTAGAAAATCATATTTGCAGTAGTGAAGGAAGTAGCGAGTGAGATTTTAATATGAGTGATTGGAGAGTGAATCAGAAATTGAAAATTCCAAAATCAATACTCCAGTAATCAGTTTGGAAAAAACAAGATGCATTTGAAATATTCAGTTGAATATTACGCCATGTCCCAGTAAACTATTGAAATGACTTATAAAAGCTACTACACACTCATAAATTGATTTATTTAAATAGAATAGAGCATGAGGTTTGTTATACATAATGTTATTGTAAAGGGTACTTTACCCATGAATCAATATCCTTGCAGATTCAACCCGAGGAAATTAGCTCAAGTGAGCAAAGAGATTAGGTTTCTGATGGATAATGATATTATTGAACTGAGTCATAGTTGCAGAAGCTCACTTATTTTGTCAAAGCGAGAGATTACAAGGATTATGTATAGTTTATCACAAATTCAATATTGTACTAAATGAGGCTTCCTTTTCAACTCCTTGATTGGAGAATTGCATTGAGAGGATTCTAAAAGCATAGTTCACTACAAAAACTGACATGTTACAGGGATAGTGGCTTTTATAGCACTGGCTGGACTTTATCATGGAAAATAAACTGGCATTAAAAAATTCACCAGCAATCTTTTAATGATTAGTCAACAAGGTCATCAAAGGATTATGCAACGGTGTTGTAAGTTAGATGACTATGTTGTGCTCTGCAATGAACAGTTTCATTTATTACAAAGAGCAATGTTTTGGTCAGACATTTGGCGAAATGAATTGTCAATGCATTGGTGGCTTATTTTGGATACACTGACAGACAAGGTTAAGTAGCACCCAAAGAAGCAAAAGAAGCTATCTTGATTTTTCCTGTGCCTGAAATAGAACAAAATTCGGTGGTAATTTAGTATGAGTGGGCTTTATAAAAAGTTACTTTGCGTTTCAGCATTGTGTTGGCTCCTTTGACAACTTTATTATAAAAAGGCAAGACATTTGAATGATCAAAAGGTTTTTTTTTGACAATTTGATAGTTATACTGGTGAATGCTACATCAGTTTTAGTAACCTCAAAATATGCTAAGCTAATAAGAACTAGCAGTTAGTGCCAGTGACATTGCAGTTGGCACAGTAGTGGGACAAAATGGCGATCAAACAGCTACAGTAGTCTGTTATTTCTGTGGAAAATTGAATTCATGTCAAGAGACATATTCAATGATTGAGAGTGAGAGACTGAGTTACAGGAAGATTTAGACGGATTGGTCAGAAGGGCAGATCAGTGGTAGCTGAAGTTAGCCCTGATAAATATGAGGTGATGCATTTTGGAAGAAGTGACACGACAAGGGAAACTCAGAGGAATAGAGGGATCTTGGGGTGTTGTTCACAAATCCTCGAATGTGGCTAGACAGGTTAATATAGTGCGAAAGTGAGTATTGCAGATGCTGGAGATGAGAGTCAAGAGTGTGGAGCTGGAAAAATACAGCAGGTCAGACAGCATCCGAGGAGCAAGAGAATCAACATTGAAAGCATACGGCATGCATGCCTTCATCATTTGAGGTGTAAATTATGAGAGCAGGAAGATTATGTTGGAGTTGTACAGAACTTTGGTTAGGGCACTGCAGTTCTGGTCACCTCACTATAGGAAGGATATGATTGCAATGGAGGGGGTGCAGAAGATATACATAAAGCTGGTGTTTGGGATGGAGCATTTTAGCTATGAGGAGAGGCTGGATAAGCTTAGGCTGTTTTCTTTGGAGCAAAATAGGTTGAAGGGGAAACTTGATTGTAGTATGTATGATTATGAGGGGTATGGACAGGGTGAATAGAAAGTTGTTCTTCTTAGTTGAACCATCAAGAACAAAGAAGCATACTTCTAAAATGACAGACAAAAGGTTTGCAGGAGATTGAGAAAAACATTTTGCATCCAGAGGGTGGTGAGAGTCTGGAATGCACTACCTGAGAAGGTCCTTGAGGCAGATAACTTTCTATCCATTAAAATGTACTTGGATGAACACTTGAAGTGTCATAACATTCAAAGCTATGGCCTAGAGTGGGAAAGTAGGGTTAATATAGGTAGTAGTGTATTTCTGAAGGGCCTCTTCTGTAATGTATGATTCTATGAGTCTGGTGTTAGCTTTGTAACATTTTGAAACCTGCATATCCAACAATATTGCAGAAGCAATATTTTAATAGGGAGCATAATCTTTCAGATTTTGTAAAGCAAGATTTCACACTGAAATTGTTTTGTGAAAGTTTAATGCCACTACCATTTAATTTGAAAATCATCCATATTCCAGGAAAAGACAATTTTAAAGTAAATCCTTAATCAAAAGGATATATGAAAGCAAATGAGTATCATGATCAAAATGGACCCTTACAGAATAAGCTTGTTATGGAAGCCATGTTAAAGAAAATATTATTACTGTCCAAATGAAATAGAAGTAACAATAAATAACATTTTCACTTAAAAGGAAAATGCCTTTTAAAGATATCTTTTCAGTTTTTTTCTGGAGGGGTGGCAAGGTGAAATTAAAGTTCATAAATTATTATTTAGGAACTTGGGTTAGAAAGTGAAAGTAGATGGGGTTTTCATTTTTTGGATCGATGGAATGTGACTCATCAAGAATTGGCAACTAATTTTTTTTTAGCTGGGGATCAATATAGCATTTCCAAGAAATTATGTGAATTAAACTAAGTGACAAGACTAGCTACTTGGTGGGATAATTCTGAAGTGTTTATTTAGTTTTACTTTCATGATGTGCAGAAGTAGAGAGGGCAGAAGTCAGAAACCTGTTAAGTTCAGTTTAAAAAGATCCATTCTAGTAGAAGAGCAAACACAGAAATTGCTGGAAAAGCTCTGCAAGTCTGGTGGCATCTGTGGAGAGAAATCAGAGTTAATGTTTTGGGTTGAGTGACCCTTCCTCAAAACTATCAAAAGGGTAGTTTAATTTTGGCAATCTCCAGGTCATCAGAGTTGGAAAGAAGCCTAACAGTCTAAATAGACAGGGCTACAAAAAAATCTGAGATTTTTTTTAAGAGTTCAGGGGGAATAAGTCACTGAGTAAGTCTGCATCTGTGTTTCTTGGAGAGTGACAGTAACAGAGAATCACATTTAGTGAATGTACAAAAAGTAATAAAAAGAAAAAGCCTGAAAATTACTTAAGTGATTAGGAAGTTTTAAAGTGAAGCTAGAGGTGATACTTCACTGAGGTCAGGTGTTTGTAAAGGATGGAAAAATTTCTTTTTACATTTATGATGAGATCTTTCCAAATTATAAATAGCTTTGTTTTGATTCCTTTTTTTTATGTAATAAACTAATGTCCTTTTGTTACAAGTACATTGGTAGCCACTATGAATATGCTCAGTGGCTGATCACCATAGTAGCAAAATTACAAAAATAAAACTTAGGGTCTATCATACCAGGTTTCACTCTGGAATCTGACTTGTCCACTGTTATAACATTTCAATAACTTAAGATTTTCTATTCCTTTTTCAATCAATATTAAGGCTGCAAAGTTCCTAATAGAACAATACAATGTGTTTGCCCTGTTTGATTGAACTTGAGTGCAACATTACAGGAGGCTGAGAACAGAAAAGTTAAATTGGGAAAGGTTTTTTTCCAATTACAGACAGAATGGTGGTGTTAGGAGAGCAGTTCTTGGTCTTGAAAGGTGCAAAACTCTGCACCATTTATTTCAAACGCAATGTTCATAATTAGAGAAAGGACACACAAAATTACTGTCTCACTGCTTGCCAATTTTCGTGATTACATACAATAAAATCACTAAAAATATTCTTGTCTAATGTAGATCCATTCTTTTCTAGTTTTCTTTGTAAAAAATGCTGTTACACGTTGAGGCAATGTGGGTAATGATCCTCTAGAGGGCACTGGTGTGTTGCAGAGTCCAAACATTTTCTTCCGGATGTAAAGTTAGAATGTAAGGAATTCTTATTATAGCTATTAGAAGCTGGCAATAACTGGGGACAGGGTCTAATTAATATCTCACATCATTACTAAATAAAAATACATGTTCTTTAACAAATGCTATTGAAATCATGGTGTGCACATGTCTGTTCTGATTTTCAGTCTGAGTTATGTTGTTTTCATTGTCAACTAGATTTGTAGGGTGGAAGCAGACCTGAACATTTTTAAATATACGGTCCAATACTGATTAAAGTAGTGAATTTTATAAACAATGTTGAGTATTTTCTGTTCTGTAAACTATTAAGGCAGGGACTGTTGTTTGAGATTGTCATCCAGATGATTGTGATGGTCATAATTTATCATAGTTAAGGTTTTTCATATTTTTAAACCTATTTACAGGTTCTTCTGAGGACTTGGTAAGTTTACCCAATAAGTCGCTGGACTATACAGATCAGGATGATCTCTGATTTCGCCCTGGGCTGTGTCGAATTAGAAAATCTGAAGTAAAGTGGTCTAGGAGCGCTACAACCAGCCTATCTATCTCCAGTAAGCTGATGTTTCTGCTCTTGATTCCTATTCAGAGACCCTTGCTGGAAATGCTTATGTAAGGCCATTGGATACATACAATGGGTTCAGTTCAACTAGGAATGAACAGTCCGCTAACATTTTCTGTCAACTTTTGTATCTGGGAATTCTCTGTGTCAAAGTCACTACCTTCAGGAAAGAAAGACAGAAAAATAAATTAAGCAATTTGTGGTATTTATTCCTCTTGTCTTCAGCCCTTGACAGAAATTCCACTCCTTAGCCACCAATGCCATCGCTTCCTTGAGCATTGTCTCAGGATGAACATGCCTGTTTGCAAACTGATTGTTTTGTTTCTGAAGTTAAAACTCCACCTTCCAGCTATTATAAAGATTCCATATTTAACATAGTTCAATTCACCTCTGCCTCAATCTATCTCCTGCTGAAAACCTCAACTGTGCTTTTGTTACCTCCGGTCTCAACTCTAATACCCCTTGGCCAGTCTCTCATCTTCCATCCTTCATAAATTTGAGCTCATACAAAACTCTGTTCCTGTAACCCAACTCTCACCAAATCCTATTCACTTGTTACCCTGTGCTTGCTGATCTAGATTGGTTCCATCAAGGCTTTAATTTTAAAAGCTTGCATCTTGTTTTTTAAGATCTGTCCAATGCCTTACACTCCCTATTACTGTAACCAAGAACACTGCGTTCCTCCAACTCTTGCAAATGTCCTTCACCAAACAATTGGTGGTCATACCTTCAGCTGTCAGTCCATTTTTCTTTGAAATTCCATCATTGATTATTTCCATCTCTCCTCCCATTAAGTTCTTCTTAACTAGGTATCCCTTTACACAAGTTATCAGTCACGTTTCCCACTGTTTGTTTTGTGGCTCATTGTTAATATTTGTCTGTACTTCTGTGAAAGACCATGGAACATTTTACCATGGCAAAGGCACTATATAGATTTGAGCTGTTGTAATAATGCTGATGTTGCTTTCTGGTAACCAAGTTATTTTGTAAATTGCAGCTTCAAATGTTTCTCTTCAAGATCCTACTCTGTTGTGATAACTCAACTTTTGCTGCTATTTGCACTTGTTGTAAAATTATTTGGGTCATTTGCATTCCAAGTCCATTTAGTTTTTATATAATGCTGAAACCATTCACTGCCTTCTTCTGCAGCTGGAGAACTGGGATCATCAAATTCTCAGAACAGCTTGGTTATTACTTGGTGACACATTGGCTATGCATCCCTTAATCATTCATCCCTGGAATGATCTATGTTGGCATTCATACAAAAGACTGGCAAAAAAAAGTCCCCATTGGTTGGTTTAATTACAGTTCAAGAGACTTGACAAGTGTTCTGAGTAAAATTGGAAAATTTGCAGCTGGCAATTGATCCATTGTTGTTTGTTTTCAATTCTGTTTGAGTTCAATAAGTGAAATTATTGGCATGAATGATACAATCATTGTTTCAGTTCAATAATTTTTTAATGTTTAATTACTCCCTGAACCACTTAACATTGTTGTGAAACAAATGTATTATAAAATGTATTTTATTTAAATAAATGGAAGTGTTATTGTTCTTATATTTTAAATGGTAAAGGAACTCTATCATGCCTTCAGATCAATAGTGCACCTTCTTATCTTCAAATGCCATTAACTATTCTCACTTCAGAATAGTAATCTAAACAAAGGCATTTGTGATCGGTTCAAAGAAAAGCTAGGAAATTCCTTTCTAACCTCGTGTTTGAGAAGACTGCAGTTATCATTGCCTTATTATAATCCCACTTAACCCCATTTTCACCGCGTCGTAGGCAGTATGCTCATAGATGAAGTAATAAATTATTTTCTAGTTGAGTACAATACTCTTCGTTTTGTACTTACAAAGTTTAGCAATGTAATATAAAAATATATTTATTTTCTATAGGCACTTCACACAACCTACGTACTGTCAATTATTAACCTAGCTTTCTTTCAAGACCCATGTATGTCAATCTACTTATTTGTAAAGTAAAATGTGAGAGTTACTCAAATGTAAAAGCATTATTCACCTACAAATGGGATAAAGAACAATAACGTGAAAAACTAGTATTGCAGAATTGTTTAAAGACTTGTCACTGCACTTTGCACATTTAGCAGAGCATAACAGCAGCAACAGCTGTAAATCTTCTATTTCTTTGACCTGTGATCTGTGATGAAGGATATATTTTGGCTTAAACCACAAGATATATAGCTTTGAAAGTAAGTAAAGTGATTTCATTTATTCAGATCAATTGGGTTCTAACCCTAACAATGGATTTGAATTTCTGCAGGGCCATTTGCTGTGATATTGCACTATCGAGCTGGTGATAATTCCCGTCACTGCTGTTCAGTGTTGATTCTGTTGTAACATGCAGGTCAGTCTATGTGCGGATTTATTGGCATTTTAGAAGCAGAATTCCTGTGTAACATTGGAGTAGTTTGTTGGAGAAGGGGATGTGGAAATAAAGATTGTAGAGATTTAAAAGATAAGAATGGTTGAAGATTGGGTTTGTAACTCCAGATAATGGCTTGTGTACTTTTGTAAAGAATGCCTTTAAATAGTGGAACAGACTTAGCTCCCAAAGAAGGGAGCAGAGAATTGATCGAGGGGAAATCGTGGCACAATGGTAATGTACTGGATTATGTACTGGGCAAGTAATCCAGAATCCCAGGCTAATATTCTGGGGACATGGGTTTGAATCCCACTGTAGCAGCTGGCAGATTTTTAATTCAATACAAGAAGTTTGGGATTTTAAAAAGCTATACTAATGACAACTATGTAATGATTTTTGTATAAAACCATCTGGTTCACTAATGTCCTTTAGGGAAGGAAATCTGCTGTCCTTATCTGATCTGGCCGCATGTGACACCAGACCCAAAACAATGTGGTTGACTCTTAAATGCTCTGTTGGCAACACTGGTTGAACCAGTCGTACTCTTACCTCATGAAAGAATAAAGAAATTCTTGGCAAAGAAGCAGCAAAGGGGAGAAAGGCAGCCATGTGCCCTTTTTGGGAAAACTATTTTGGGAATACTTTTCCATACCATTTGGAGAGAGTTGACAAGGTGTCACTTCCTATAATTCCAGAACTACACAACCAGTACTGAAAAACCTCCCATAGCCCGAGGATGTCAATTGACGTGACAGCCTGGTACTATCTCTTCCTTCTTGGGCATGAACACACCGTTCACCTAAATTTAATAGCTTCACAAGTAGGTACACAACAGAAACCCTTCATACACCAAAAGGGAATCAGTAACTCAATATCTTTAGTGTGTCATTGCATTGTCTCTTAACTGGAATAATCTTAGTTACAATGTACAATTTCAAACCAGCAAATTCATTACATTGACTGTTTGATTCCACCTGGGAGACATTCATTAAATGGCAAAGTTGAGCTAAATTGTAAAATTATTGCAGGCAATATCTGCACATACCCGGATGGGAGCAGCTCCAATACCATCCAAGAAACTTGACACCATCCAAGATAAAACAGTCAGCTTGATCCACATCCACAAGCATTCACTCTCTCCACCACTGACACTCAGTAGCAGCAGTGTGTACTATCTACAAGATGCATGGCAGAAACTCACCAAAGATCCTTAGACAGCACCTTCCAAACCCCCGAATGCTTCCACCTAGAAGGACAATGGCTGCAGGTACATGGGAACACCACCACCCTCCAAGGCACTCATCGTCCTGACATGGAAAAACATCATCGTATCTTCATGGTTGCTGGTTCAAAATCCTATTATGTCCTCCCTAAGGGCATTGTGGGTCAACCACATGGACTGCAGCAGTTTAAGAAGGCAGCTCACTACCACCTTCTCAAGGGCAACTAGGGACGGCAATCAAAATACTGACCAGCGATGCCAACGTCCCACAAATGAATGAGAAAAATAATATCAATGAAAGACATCAGAAATCTCATGCTTTAGATTATATATCTACTGTGTGGTCATTGTAATCTAGCTGTAGCCATTGTTTTGATTATCTGCTCCCAATTTGTTTCCTGGCTACTAACTCCATTTTTCTCCCTGGCACATGGCAACAATCTGAGGTTAAACTATCTGTTCACAACATTAGTGTCATATTTGACCCTGAGAAATACTTTGAACAATATATTCACATTATGACTAAGATTTTCATTGCTATGACATTGTCCATCTGTGCTCCTATTGATCATCTGTTACTAAACCATCATCCATCCCTTTGTTATCTCTAGACTTGTTCTAACATACACCTGGTGGTCTTCAAAAGTCCACCTTGTGTAAAACTTTGTTGCTGTATGTTAACTTGCACTAAGTCTCATTTACCTATAGTGACCTGCATTGACTTTCAGCCAAGAAGCAGCTTCTGGTCATTTGAACAAATTATATGGCTCAGAATCAATTTTGTTTTATAATGCTTCTGTAAAGTGCCTTAGAGCCTTCAACTATACTAAAGGTTATCCATAGATATAGATTGTTGTTGTACTTGGCAAACATTTAATTTTTACTATCATTTGACACTCACAGAGTTGATCTCAATTGAGTCATATTGCATTTAATTTGAAGGGACAGATGTCTCATTTAAAGCATTTTGACATTGAATAAAAATGCTATGATGTCAAGCTTGACTCTTAGCATTGTAGCAATGCCTATATTCACTGCTCATGAAATTGTAAGGAAAATGTGTCAGCCATGATCCTCAGGTCAATTGTATTTTATATGGAAGACCCTTCCTTTTTGCTTACACTGTTAATACAAAGTCTTTTGTTTCTTTATTGAGTATCTGAAGGAAAATACATTGTACATTGGTAAAAATATTTCTTATGCCCTGACAGATATATGACTTACGTTGAATGATATTTGAATGCATCAATGGGCAATCTGAAAGCCCTGAGTTCTGACATAAATTGCTGTCCCAGTTAATTTAGATTTAGGACACTAGAAATTTAGCTAAATGTTGGAAAAGTCCCAGGAAGCCAGTCCAGGCAGCCCGTATTAAGACAGATCTAATGTCAGAAATTGCCTTTCCTCCTTCTAGTGCTTTCTTGTCTGGAGTAAAGAGCACATATTATAGGATGAGACTTCGCCATTGTTTAAATTGTGTGAAGATGGAAAACAAATTCCACATACCCACACCTTGTTTCCTTTATATGCGCTTATCAGCATAGCAACTTTTCAAACTATTATAATTAGCTGTTATGAATTGCATTTCACTCAGTAGGCTGCAGCTTCCTAATTATCTTGTGTACATTCAAACGATTTCAACTGTAAAATTGATCCTGGTGTTCATGCAAAAAGAAAATGTTATGCATAATAATAATTTTGCAACATAAATAATGTAACAGATTTTTACTAAATACAAATGAAGGGGAAACATAACCTCTCAACCATTTAAAAAGATACTTCAGTGTTAACGCAAGTGAAATGATTCACTGATAGATGCTCAGTAACATTTGAACATGCCAACGACACAGTCTCCCTCTTTATGGTTGATTTAAATCACTGTTATCAGCTCTTGAGGTTATCCAAGTTACAAGGCAAAGCTCAAGCATGCACTCTATCAGGAGCTACAGAAAATAGAAGCATCTCTTTCTTCAGACATCAAGGAGTTAGGATGAGACAAAATATGTGGTATACCAGAAGCTGAACGTTCTCAGCTCTGTACTTAATAAACTGACTTTCTCATTAGTGAATTTAATGGTACCTTAGCTTCATTAGAAGGACCAACAAATATCACAAAAGCCATTATGAAATAGTGGCAAGAAGAACAAAGCAATTTGGCAATTAAAGATTGTGTAATGGTTATATTACTGAACTAATGATCTGGAGAATGTGAGATCTAAACCCAGATGGGAATTTTGAAATTTGAATTGCTTAAAACATGTCATGAATTATAAAACACCTTACATCAGTAAATGTGGAATGAGTCTGCCATATTAGTGTAAACAAGCTGCCGGTTCATGACTGTCATTTTGGGAAGTAAATCTGTTGCCCTTTCCAGGTCAGGATTATATATAATGCCAATCCCAGACTCAAGTGGGTTGGCTCAATTGCCCTGCAAGACTGGAACGGGGTCAAGTTGTAAGAGAAACAACATGACATTGTACTCAGGTTAAATAGTCACGTAACATGGAAACAGACCTTTCAGTCCAACCAGTCCATGCCGACCATTTGCCCAAACTAAACTAGTGCCACCTTCCTGTGCTTGGCCCAATCCTGCAAACCTCTCCTATTCATGAACTAATCCAAATGCCTTCTAAATGTTGTAGTCGTACCTGCATCTTTCCTGATGAAGGGCTTTTGCCCGAAACGTTGAGTTTGCTGCTCCTCGGATGCTGCCTGAACTGCTGTGCTCTTCCAGCACCACTGATCTAGAATCTGGTTTCCAGCATCTGCAGTCATTGTTTTTACTTCCTCTCTTTGACAGTTAATTCCACACACATGAGCCACTCTGTATAAAAAGGTTGCCACTCATGTCCTTTTAAATCTTTCTCCTCTCACCTTAAAAATATGCTACCTAGTTTTAAGCCCCCATATTGTTCAGATTGCTGAACAACACATTTACATTTTTTTAATACAAAGGCCTCAAAAGAATAGGGATGTTGTATGAGGAAGGCCAAAGGTATCAGCAGCACCCATTGCTCTCATTTCTTTTGCTTCCATTGATGCAACAGCCTCCCAGTATAGATTTCTATGCATGGAACATCGTCTGTAACCAGGAGTGATACTTCATACTGTCACAAGACTGAAAACCAAATGTAAAGTGGAATCAATGAGATTTACAGAAAAAAGTGCAAACTCATGTAGCGTGCATTGTTTTCCAAGCCACCAAAACGCCCTGAACAAATCTCCTTCCTCTCTTGGCCACCATGTCTTGGTGCACGTTCCTGGTTTTGCAGCTGCCTGAGATGGAACCTGCTCAGCAATGGAGCCCATTGGCCCTGTAACCTTCACTTGATGATTCCGAGAGTATTTGTGTTTGGACAGGCTAGATATACCAAGGTGGAGTCCAATGTGCACCAAATGATAATAGACCCCAGCAGAGATGCAATGTTATAAGGTACAACATGCACTGTGCCACAAAAGAAGGATTGAGAATTCAGTTAGGGCTGAAATACGTTACAACAATAGGGTTGATCATTTATGGTCATTTCAAAAGTTTTTTGGGGCCATCTGTAAGCCCAGGACAAATATGTTGTTGCTGGGAGGAAGGGTGACTGTGTGAAAGCACAAGTTGTCAACTTCCTAAAGGATGTTTGCACTCATTATATTTTGTGTTTCTGATTGACTCCTGGTTCCTGAATATGGATCTTCGTATCTGTTTTTGAGTGTCTCAGTTTTTCTTTCTCTTTACCTCATGGTTACAAAGACATTAGCTTATTTTATCCAAAATATTGGATCAATCAGAAATGGAAAGTCATATGGAGCAGAACATGGTGAAAGGCATGAAGTTAAGCAAGAATAGAATCGGCCACATTTTAAATTACTTGGCAACAGGGAATTGGAATACTTGGAGCCTGAGATGGGAACAGGCTGAAACCAAAAATAATGGTGTTTCTCAAATGGCGGCTCAGACTGCATTCTGGGATTTTTCTTTCTTCCTTATCTTCATTAATCTTTTTGAAGCAGGTAGTATATTTTCCACCATATTGACTTCATTTTTCTGCTTTTCCTAAATTATTTTGATTGTTTTGTTTTCTGTTTTTAGCTGTTTCTTTATATCCTATACGTTTTGTTTTCTGTTACCCACTCATTCCTTCCTCATCTATCTTTGCATTGCTGTTCGTACACTACTTTTGCAGTTTTACATCTGAAGTTTGTTTTCCCTAAATATTGGGGAATGAGGGGCAAACAATGTGGATTGCAGGTCAGGTAAATGCACAGGGGCCAATGCAATAGTTCTGACAGGAAAACATTTGATTTTTATTGTTGTCACGTACTGCGACACAGCAAGGAAACATTCAAAGCAGCCTATGAAACACTTAGATTTAAAGTTCACTTGTGAACTAACTGTGGCAAGAAGCAGCAAATATCTCAGCCAAGCAGCTGGCAAGACTGGAGTAGAAAGGTGATGACCAGTAAGTTACATTTTGGCGGTTGGCAAAGCCTGCAGAGGCAGTGGGCTCGTGACATTTTATTTTCCTCTGTTTGTCTGGTATGTGGAATGTGCCTCATGGGGAATGGGAGCAGGTTTCTCTTTAAAGACAACTAAAGAGGCTTGCATGGCTCTGGTCAGTACTGTACTAGGTCAGTTACAGGCAAACTCAAACTTTAGGTAGAAATCACTTATAACAGAAAATTAATTCTACAGGTGAGTTTAGAATTCTACATTTTCCTTTTTCTATCAATGTTTGTCTTTGTTTGTATGCACTTATCTGACTGAGAAACCAAGATAGCAACAAAAGATTTTTATAAAGGATTTGAACCTTGTCTCAATGATTCAGCATCTGTTTCTTGCTGCTAGTAGTAATGATTTATAGTTGCAAATTTTATTCTGGCTTCCTATGTGGTGATAGCTACATTCCATACTTGTCATAGCAGAATTCTGTCACAGCTTTACACATACAACGTTTCCAGCAGTGTGACACAAGTGTGTATATGAGCTGCACAGTGACAGAGGAAGTGTGACAGTTGAAAAAAAAAGTAGGTGTCACTTCTGTTGGTCATGGTGAATCAGAGTGTTTGATGTTTCCTTTTAATCTGAGTAATGTAACATACATCCAAGAACTTTCGTCAGGTTAAAATCTAAAATGAGTTTGAGTTTTTATTCTAAATCTGAATAACTGGGACATGATAAAGCAGATTAAAACCAGAGCCCAAATGATCTGTGTAATTTCAAATAGCATCACTAAACCTCAAGAAAACAAACAAGCAAATAAGCCTGGTTAGACAAGGTAGATGAGAGCACAAACCCTCCTCTTGCAGGGTTTAACCTTTCCTTAAATAATTTTGGGACTTCAGACTCTCATGCACTTCCTGGATGATATTCACCTTGCGCTTGAGACATACTTTCTGCCCCAGTCTGAAATTGGAAATGGCACTTTGATCTAGTTTGCTGGAGCTGCAGGAGTTGGAGGAGGGAGAGAGAAAAAGTGTGTGCGCGCGTATATGTATATGTATGAATGTATATATGTGTGTGGGGGGGTGCATATGTAGGTGTGTATATGTGCATATGTAGGTGTGTATATGTGTGTGTACATATGCGTGTTTGTGTGTGATGAGCATGTAGTCTAATAAATAAATAAATCCAGAAATAAACAGAAAAATCAATCTTAAATGGGAATAAAGTTATCATGTTACATCAGGGAAGACTGCAAATCTTACTCCCCCAAATGTTAGAGGCTATATTGTTGTACAGAAATGATTACTGGGGAAAATGTTGCTGCACCATTTGTAAGAAACTATCTGCTAAGTGAGCTGCATTGTTCAAAGGAGAAGCTACAAGGATCTCACTACAAAACATAATTTCTAGTTACCTTACTAGTTTAAAATTTTGGTATCACAAAAACTTGTACATTGCGAAGTAATGTCCACAGTCTATTTGTGTCCTTAGCTGTCAAGAATATATCCTTTGGGGGAAAGGTGATGGTGCTGTAGTGGTAATATCACTGGACTTGTAATTCAGAACCTCAGCATCTGCAGTCCTCACTTTCTGCTGTAATTCAGAACCTCAGACTAATATCCTGGGACATGAGTTTGTATTCCTCCTTGGCAAATAGCAAAATTTAAATCCAATAGTCAGTTCACCATGTAATAGAATCAGAGTCATAGACTCATACAGCACAGAAACAGACACTTCAATCCCACTCGTCCATGCTGACCAAATTTCCCAAAATACACTAGTCCCACTTGCCTGCATTTGGCCCATATCCCTCTAAGCCTTACCGCTCCAAATGTCTTTTAAGTGTTTGAACTGTATCTGCATTTACTACTTCCTCTGACAGTTCATTTCTATGAATCACCCTCTGAGAAAATCACCCTCAGGTCCCTTTTAAATCTTTCTCCTCTCACCTTAAAAAATGCCCTCGGTTTTGAACTCTTCTATCCTGGGGAAAAAGACCTTTGCTATTCATCATATCTATTCCTCTCATGGCTTTATAAACCTCCAGAAGGTCACCCTCCTATCCTCCAATGAAAAGCGTCCCAGCCTATCCGGCCTCTCCTTATAACCAAAAACATCCAGTCCCGCAACATTCTGGTAAATTGTTTCTTAACCCTCTCTAATTTAAAATCTCCTTCCTACAGTAGGGTGACCAAAACTGCATAAAGTATTCCAAAAATGGCCTCACCAATGTCCTGCACAACCTCAAAATGATGTCCCAAATGACCTGAGTAATGAAGGCAAGCATGCTAAAAGTCTTCTTAACCACCCTATCTATCTTTGACACAACTTTCACAGATCCATGTACCTGAACCCATAGGGCTCTTTGTTCACCAACAGTATCCAAGACCCTACCATTGACCGTATGCGGTGTACCCTTGTTTGTTTTACCACAATATAGCACCTTGCATTTATCCAAATTAAATTCCATCTGCTACTCCTCAGCCCACTGGTCCAATTGATCAAGGTCTCTTCATAATGTTAGACAACCTTCTTCAATGTTCACTATGTCACCAATTTTGGTATCATCTGCAAACTTACTAATCATGCCTCCTAAATTCCCATCCAAATTGTTTATATAAATAACAGACAAAAGTGGACCCTGTCAATTGTTATAAAAACCCACCCAGTTCACTAATGTTCTATAGGAAAGGATATCTACCATGCTTACCTGGTCTGGCCTACATGTGATTCCAGACTGACAGGAATTATTGACTCGGAAAATTAATGATGGGTAATAAATTTGGGCCCAGACCCTCACATTCTATGAAAGAATAAAAACAAAATCTTTACAAATAGCACCATTTTATATCACATTGTATGTTAGTAATTAACTTCAATCATGCTAATGCACAAAGAATTATAAACAGTAGTTATTTGTATAACTCTTACTTCACTGTACTTTCATGGATTAATAATTTTAATCACACACCAAGATAATAAAAGGTGAAATACCTCACATCACAAAAAATTTAGCATGTCTATAAGTGTAAATGAAACAAAACTATATAACTAAAAATGGTAGTGAGTGAACAGATATTATAGGTCAAATAACTAGATAAACTATTTTTTGCTTTATTCTTCTGATTTATGATGTTACAGCCTTATAACTGTTACCTCGATGCCTTTGTACAAGCACGTTGTATCAAAAGGTCACACACCAAGAGCAGGCATTTCAACAATACTGATAAAAGTCAGATCATGTTGAAGCATCTTTCCAGCATGACATGAAACAGGTACTGAACATTTATCTGTTACAAATCAGCTTTGATTGAATCCATGACAAGTCTATCTCAGCAATTAGGACAGCTGAAACTGGACACCTACTCGGATCTTGATTTCTCTTAGCAGGCGTCCTCCTGCGCATGTTGAGATGAATGAGAGATCTTCCCTCAATTTATTTTATTTGTAACAGATTCATTTTGCTGTTAGTGCTGCAGACTTCCTTTCTCAATTTGTTCATTTCATTGTGTTTGAGGTATGGTAATAAAAGTGAACATAATTGGTAAGGAATATGTCATGTCTTCTGGTTCCCTTCAGCTATAAATAATCACACTTTGGAGTCTAAATACTGGACTGTTGAATATGTTTCTTGCTGCTTTCTGTGTGACTAATGGACTGATATTATTATTCACCACATGACCATAGTGCAACAGTGAGTATGGCACCTGCAATGTATATTCACTTAACAAATCATTCTCACCTTATCACAACTAATATATCAATATAAAATCCCTCCATTTCTTGAAAAAAAGCTTCTTTTTTATGTATATATTTTTATTGAAAAGTTTTTTAAAAAATATTGCAACAAGTCCAAAATAAGACTATTCGAAACAGTACAAAGAAAAAGCACAGAACTACATTCACGTATAAATATGTGTGTATATATGTGTGTGTGTGTGTGTGTGTGTGTGTGTGTATGTGTATATATAAAATAAGAAAAAAGAAAACGACTCATTGAATACATAAATAAATAATAACCAACAACTAACCACTAGCTAACTAATAAATAATAATAATAATACAGCTCAGCAAGACAAAACAATAGCTCTCGACCATCGAAAGCATTAATTTATGTATATTCATATGTTCGTAATTCTTCCTCTCTGGGTATTAGATTCATTACTCACAATCAGCATGGCTATATAAAAGCCCTTTAAAAAGCTTCTTTATCAGTATTATCGTTCCAATCATTAATTTTCAACTTATAAATATATAACATAAAAAATGATATTTACAGCATGTTTCCTTTTGTTGAAAGTGTTGCGCTCGGTTGTGTGCCTCCATCTTGTGGATTTGGCATTCATTGCTCTCAGTGATGCGTTTGAACACAGCAAGGGTGATGTGTGTGTGTGTGTGTGTGTGTGTGTGTGTGTGTGTGTGTGTGTGTGTGTGTGTGTGTGTTGCAGCAGTCATACTTGATGTTGCTGACATTGTGTCACTTGCTGGTGACGTTGTGAATGTTGCACTGTATGGCGATGATTCTGTTGATAATGACTGGCTTGTTATAGTGATGTTGTTTGAAGGTCTTTGACACTTTTCCAACTCAGATGGTAGAATAAGAACTCTGTTCCTTCTCAATTGTTTACTGCGTTTGGTCTCAGTGACGTATGATCTTGGGGGTCTCATCTTCAGCAGCTATCTGGGTTGGGCTGGATTTCAATTTTTCGTGATTTGATCCTATACATGTATAGTTTCAGCAGCTCAGGCAGGGATTTAACATGCTTGGCAGCATTGTCTTACGCTTTCTTCAATTCAATAGCCATGAAGGCAATTTTGTATCAGCCTGGAGAGGTGCATGTTGTAATGACAATAGGGCGCAGTTTGTACCTTCCTGTGACTCTCTGTGCATGTTGTTTTCACTGACATGTGATGATGGGATAACGATGTTGAACCCCATATTGTTTGGTAAATCCCCTAAATTCTTTCAAAATGAACTGGTCTTCCATTGTCACATATTACTTTTCCAGGAATCCCTTGCTCTGGAAACAGAACCACTACTGCTGAGAAGATAGCTGTCAAATCTTACCTTTGGAATAAAAGGGAATTTTGAATATTAGACTCCAACTATGAAATACTATTCTTGATTGTATGTGAATATACTAACTCAACAAGCAACAATTAAAGGTTCAGTTGTTGATGATTTGGAGCTGAGGAATAGTTCAGCTGCAGTTTTACTAGCAGCAAGAAGTTGACTGGTGTATGGACTAGACTAGTTATCAATGATTGGTTCTTTTGTAACTGAACAGTTTTGAGCTGAGAGCATTTTAGAGCGAGGGACAGAAAGCAGCATACAGTTCTTCTCCAGCTCAACGTTGGTCTCTTTATTCTCTTTATTATAAGCGAACCTCACAGTAAACCTGAAGTAAATCAGTTTATCCTTTCTGCATCAATTGTTGCATGTTGTGAATTTCGACTGATAAATCAGAATACCTTCACAAGCAAACCAGCCAACTTGTGTCTCTCACCAACTAGTGGAAGCATCTGGAGAATGATGACTGAAGCAATGTGCTGATCAGCAGAAGAATCATTAAGATCAGTTTAACAACAGAGTCTGAGAACAAAGACTACTGAACTGTCTTTCCAGATTTTTCCCATTTACACAGTCTGTTTCTCTGTCTGTATTTATAAGGGAACAGATATTTTAATTTATAATGTTATATGCTGATGTTTTATAACTTTTAACCTGTAGTTAAAGTCTAATTATTTGTAATAAATAGTAATCATTGTTCAACACAGAAATCTGGCCCATACTTTTTATTAATCTGTGTCTGAACATCAAGTAAATTGGGGAACATTGCATGCTTTATAAACTCTTTAACTTTGAAAGAATTGCCCGGTGAGATGCAACAACTGTAGGCACCATTCTGTTGGTATTTTTTCTGGATGATTACCCAGTACACAGCTGATGTGGCTCATACTTTTCCATTCCAATGTGGCCTTCACTATTCTATTAGAGAAATCTTTGCTGCATATTTTTGGGTCTGACTATTCTGCAAGCAACTGAACTCTGTCTTTCAGTGAGATGCCTCCTCTAAAAACCGAGTTCTGTTGTATTACTGACTGTGACTGTTTCATCCTGCCTGATCATCTCTGGATCATTTGCTGAATACGTACCTGTAGCTTTTTTTGTTGGCTTCATCTTTAATACGACACAGATTTGATGGAATTACATTCACTGGGTGTTGAAACTAAGACAGGGCACCTGCTAGCACTATTTTATATTCCTGTCTTGTATTTCAGAGTGAAATCAAAACCCTGAAGCCGCAGGAGTAATCTGTGTACTCCAGCTGGTGTCTCCATTCAGATTCTGCTTGTAAATCTCCTCTAGTGGCTATGATCACTCTTCACTTTCTCCAATGAAAATATGTATGTAATTTCTCAGATCTATATAAGACTGTCAAATGTTTTCCTTTTTTGCTGCCATATTTGGCCTCAGTTGATTTTAGAGCTTCGGGCGTGAATGGTATTGACATTCCCTCTTGTATTAGAGGTATTCCTAGTCCTTTTGTAGAAGCATCTTTTTGCACAATGACAGGTTCTTTTTGGTCACAGAGTTTTCTCCTTGCATTTTACTTCCTTGAGTTTGTTGAATCACTTTTTGTGTGCCTTTGACCACTGGTATGCCACACATCCTTTAAAAATGGTATCATAGCTTCACTATATGTTGATTCATGTGAAGTTTGAAAGAATTCACGTACTGGATCAAGTCAAGGAAAATTCTCAACCTTTGATCCTCTGTCTCAGATACGGCTGTGACATTTTCTGGACTTAGCTTGACACTGGTGAATAGATACACCATCCCTAAGATCTGGAATTCTGGCAACTTCACAATGCACTTATATGTGTTTAACTTGATCCCAGCTTTCCTAAAATCTCTTCATGCCTTCATGTAGATGGTGGTGCCATGAAAACATGCCTTATGTCAGATAATAATTTTTCATCCTCCAGCTAGAAACATAAATTGAACTCTGAGAAAAGACATTTTTTTAAACTGAAGTTAGAGATGGCTATCCTAATTTGGATCACTCCACCTTCCTCATTTTAATAAATGGAACTAGTGAGAGTATGTCTGCAAAATCCCCAAAGAAAATGTCCTCTTGGGAATATGAGAGGCCCATATCTCCTGTCCCAATAGCAAGGCATTGAGGCAAACACCAAAGGTGTTTCAACTGTTGGAGAAGATTTGTAAAGGCTAATCACTTGGACAATGGAGACCTGGCCTAGTAAACTTCCAAGGCATGATCTAATGTTGGAACACATGCACAATTTAATTATTTAAATCTACTAAATATTTGGAGACAGAATGTCACATGACAACAATAGTGTAGCTGTACTTTATGCATTTGTTTTGTCCAAATGGCTATGGATGAAGAGCTGAGAAACTGTGAGAGGGGACTCAAATGGGGGTCATTCCTGTTCCCCTCGCTCCTTCAAAACAACCTGGCAAGCTGCAAGCTCTGCCTGCTGCCTGTGACCATTCAGAAACACTCCCTTTGCAGGCAGTCTCTTCTGAATTTAACTCAGCATAACTGGCTCCAGAAGAACATCCAAATCATCTGTCTGCAGATTTAAACATTTTCAGGAAACCTCAAAACTATCAAAAGAAACCTGCAGGACCACCAAATTCAGCCAAAAGTCAGATGAGCCACTACTCTACAGATTGTGGTTATTTCCCTGGACTTTAAGTTGACCAACCAGTACTCTCCCACTCTGTAATCAATATTCATGTCTGTGAGTTGGTGTGCCCATGCGCAAAAGTCGGAATGTATTTTATTTGTTTAGATAAACCGGCTCAAATGTTTTAAAGTTAAATTTCTTTTTGCTAAACTGAAGAAAACCTGTATGGTTACTTTATGATCAGAGCACGTGAATAGTTAAGTACTCACTATGTATATGTTATTCCGATTTCTATGGTCAAACAAAGAGAGAGGAAAGAAGCAAACCACTCAAATTCTCCTCATTTTGCTGTAAGAGTGGTCAGGGTCCTTTTCATCAACATCACAGGTGTGGATATCATCAGCTTTCCTAATTGCGCTTTCACATCCTCGGTATGTCTTCGCTGCCTTCTGCTGAACACACCGCAATTTTGGCTAAAACGTATCCACATGAATTAGTGCCAGTCAAAGGGAGTCTTGGGGATTGTCAACAGTGAAGATTGCTTGTCATGCATCATGTTGCAGTAGCCATTCCTGGCATCAAGAATGCTGACAACCTTTGCTCCTGCTGGTGTATTTATGATCTGTTATATTATTGGAGTAGGATAGTGATTCCACTTTATTGTTTGATTAAGATCTTTAAAGAGGTCTTGTAATGCAGTTGGTGCCATCCTAGACTTTGGGCTAGAAGGTCTGGTTTCAAGTCCCAGTCCAGGATTTTATGGCCAAGAAAGGTGTTTCAGAACATGACTAAGCAGATCAGGTAGTAACTTGTAAATGATTCCAACATGCATCATAGGGAGGTGATGGTCTAGTGGTACTATCACTAAATTATTAATCCTGAAACCCAGGTAATGTTCTGCCAGTCTGGGTTCAAATCCCTCCACGGCAGATGGAATATAGATTCAATAAAAATCTGGAATTAAGAGTCTGATGATGACTATGAATCCATTGTCAATTGTTGGAAAAATCCATCTGGTTCACTAATATCCTTTAGGGAAGGAAATAGCCATCCTTAACTGGTCTGGCCTTCATGTGACTCCAGATCCACTGACTCTTAACTGCTATCTGGGATTGGCAATAAATGCTGGCCTGGCCAGTGATACCCTCATCCCATGAATGAATTTAAAAAAAAACTTAAATAGGCAATAAAAGTGAGAGCAATTCCCAGTTATCTATGGAAACAAAATTGTAAAATTGGTCTGTACCATCACAATCCTAGCTCTGGACTATCATGCGCATATTGCCAGAGCAATTCAGACTCCTTGAGTGGGGTATGATGGCCAGGCAGTTAATGTAGATCAGCTTGATGTTAACAGCATGGGATTTGATTCTCATTCCAGCTGGAATAGATTTGGAACATGCCAGCATACCCCAGGGTGGAGATTCTGGTGTTTTGGGTAAGACATACTTGCTGTCAGAGAACTACTGATGAAGGAAGATCTTCAAAATTCAATCGATTTCTTAACAGTTTATTTGGCTTATCAGTGGAATTTAACCGAAGTATAGGTTCCGTATTTTTGGTATTCACCTTCTTTTCTTCCATCTCCTGAAGTTATTTTTCAAGCTTTGTTTAGTTCTATGACTAATTTTCATCGGGACAAATCATTGATCTTATTGCTGAGCTAAAATCTTCAAAGCATCCAACAGTCTTATCATAACATGTTGGGTATATTTTGAACAGATCTTCCTGGCTTCAAATCTGAAGTCATTTTTCAATGAATGTGCTATTTCCCCCTCAGTGTCACCTACTTCACCTCATGGTTTAAGGAGATATCCAACAGTTAATTGCAAACATTCAACTGTCGGAAAGCGGGGCCATATGTTTTATGCATCTCTCTGATTTGGCTTGTTTGTAGCTTTGACCTGAATGATGTTGCATTCTTGCATGTTGTTGGAACTGAACCCATCCAGGCATGTGGGGAATATGTCATCACATTCTTGACTTATATCTTGTAGATGATGGACAGGCTTTGGGGTGTGAGGGGGTCAGTTACACATCACCAAAGTTTAGCTTCTGACTGGTTCTTGTAGCCACAGTATTTATATAGATGGTCCAGTTAATTTTGGTGTATAAGGATGTTCATTGCAGGGGATTCAGCAATGGTAATTCTATTCAAAAGTGGATGGTTAGATTCTTTCTTGTTCAATGTGGTCTTGTGTGGCTCAGATGTTACTTGCTACATATCAGCATAAACCTGGATAATATCCAAGTCTTACTCATTTAGATGCTGGCTATTTCAGTACCTGACGAAACATGCAATTTTGTGATATTTCTGTGTATGACAGTTCCCAGAGAAAAGGAAGTCATATGACTATTTAATTTAGTAATAAAGTGAAAAATAAGCAGACAGCCATAAATCTGAAGCTGAAACTTGATACCAAAGCACAGAGTAATATCATCCCTCTCAAACTGTCCTGGAAAATATTGAAAATGTGAAAGAAACTGGTTATTCAAGGAAAGGCGCTCTGATACCAAAACCCATCATGCTAACAGCATATGGGAGAACTGAGATTGGACAGCTCGTGTAATGCATCTTGTAGATGGTACACACAACTACCACTATGCACCAGAGATGAGGAGGTGAGCGCTGAAGGCAGTATGAGGGGTTCAAATCCAACAAGCTGCTTTGTTCTGCACATATTTACCAAATAAGGTGGCTTCCCACAAGTTCTGCAGCTTAGTATGAATATGGGATATTTCCTTCTGTCTGTGAACTTGAGGTTGTCCACAGGTTTTGGATACCTATTACTCTGTCTGGTTTGCAATCTTTTGTTGCTGTTCATTGCATTAACTGGTGATAAAGAGGTAGTGTCCCAGAATACCTCGCTTGATACTATTGCATAAATGTGCCTCTTCCACAATTTAGGTCAGCTCTGATGAAGAAATCCCTAGACTGGAAAGGTTAGCTTGCTTTCTCTCCATAGATGCTGCCTGACCCATTGTGATCTCCATTTTTTGTTTCAGTACAGCTTTCAGAATCTGTAGTAATTTGCTCTGACAGGGTGTCAAATAGGTTGGGTATGAGGGTGCCAGAAAAGGAGGGTGTCACCTGAGTAGGCGTAGGACACAAGGTGGATAGGATGCTAAGTGGGATGCTTATTGGGTAAGGGATACAATGCTAGGTTAGGAGGATAGCAACTGAGTAGGGTGCCAGATTACCAAGTTAGTAGCATGCCAAATAGATGGGAGAGAGGGCACAAGCTAGATAGGATGCCAAGTGGGAAGAATGTAGGTGCCAAATGGGTAGTATACATGCATGTACTATGTCACTGATGCAGTGTGTAGAGTAAGTCAAGTTGGGTGGGAGAAATCAGGTCCATTTGCAAGTGTGAGTGTCAGGCCTGAGGGATTCAAGTCCATTCCTGAGATGCTGCCTGGCCTGCTGTGCTTTGACCAGCAACACATTTGCAGCTGTGATCTCCAGCATCTGCAGACCTCATTTTTTACTCGGATTCAAGTCCAAGAGTGTTGGGAAAATGTGATTGGATTGGGTCTAGCAGGGGGAAGTAGATTGAGTTGGGTTGGGTCCAGTGTGAAGAGTCGGGGTTTTTGGGTTGGGTCTGACAGTGGAGGAGAGGAGTTGATCTGTTAGAGGTGGTGGGGGGGGAGTGGGTTTTGGGTACCAGAAGGATGAGTGTTAGTGGATTGTTTATTCAGGGTCTGAAAGTGGAATAGGGTGGTGTGGTTGGGATTTTGTGACGAACTGCATGACAAATGTCCTCCATTCATTCAAATTCCTGCTTCTTTATGTTTATATTATTCAGAAGCATCTTGCTGCTTGTTGAACTCAACCTTTCAATTGAAATAATGAAATGCCCCAAACCTCTGCTGTTGTTGCAAATTTACATGTTGCTTTTATAATGTCTGTTGTCATTTAGCTTCAGAATTTAAAATTTTTTTAAAATTGAACATGACAGAGTAGCACACATCTTTACATATTATAGGTGGGTGTTATATTTCAAATTTGGCATTGTTTTAAGGACTATCAGCAACTTATCTTTAACAGGACTCCGGCAATTGGCAAAGACAATGCGCTGTGCTCAGTTCTCATATTGAAAGAGGATGAGGCATAAGATTTGTAATTTCTCTAGATGATAACATGGGAAGCGACAATTTAGTATCCTGAGGTCTTTGTCAAGAGATGGGAAAACAAAGGTTATGTTGTCTATACGTTAAGGAGACCCATCTCTGCTGATCTTTCTCCAGTTCCATGTATGGGCTGTCCAATGCTTGACTGGATTACCAAATATTTTTCAGTTGTTTTGTCCACATTTTATTCAGTGCTGCCTGTCCCCAGACGTTCTCATTAGGTACCCCTTCTCATTCTACTAATTCAGTTGATGTTTTTCCTTATATAAACAAAATATGAAATAAAAGAACTCTGAGCTCATGAAAAAGTAATGATAATAGTCATAAATCTGAAAGGTCAATGATTTTTTTTCTGCTTTCTCACACTCACTTCACCTCTTTTCAGCTCCCACTAAATCTCAAGGTCTATTACTTTCACTAGTGCATTCAACATCTTCCCTCCCTTGCTGTAACACTTCCCAACCCCACCCATTACATCTAATCCTGCATGGCCTCTGTGCTGTCTACTCATTCATTCAGGATGACTCAACCCATTTCCTCTCTCTCCACCAGCACTAACATTAGTTCCAACCACTTTCATCTCACTTGATTCCACATTTTCTCTTATTCCAGAAGAAAATGGCTCTCATTAGTGCAGAAAAAGTACAAGATGGGGGTGTTAGGTGTCTAGCATTTGGCTCCCCAGCCTCCATGTGGAGAGGAACTGACTGAAGACTACCTCCCTTGAGTTGACCAAGGATACGCCCCCTTAGAGTTGAGACATTCCCATTTGGTGAAGCACAAGCAGTGTGGTTGCCATGTACGCTGCTGGTATGTGTTACAGATGTGAGGTTGATGTAACATTGTGACAGGCAGTAACATGTCCACTCCCTTGATTCATCACTGCTGACAAGCATGAGAAACCACCTGGCTTTGTGGCTGCACTAAAAGGCAAGTCACAACAAAGCTACTGTGAGACTTTAACTTCTAGATGAGGGGACAAAGTGTAAAAATGCAAGTCAAGGCATGGTCTGGCAAGCAAAACAGGGCAGGAGAGACATGCAGTGAACATCCAAGTAGGTGTAAAGTCAGTGAGCACAAAGCGACCAATCAAGGAGCTCTGAAGGGGGGATCTAAGATGGCGGCGATCTGAGAAGTTCACACTGCAGAGCTTCACATCGCAGCAGGAGCAGGACGGTCCTTTAACCCACCCAACCCAGGACATCAGGATTTCTTGGGGTGTTGGAAAGATTGTGGAGCCCCAAAAAACATTTAAAAATTGACTTACCTGTATTTTCAGCTGTCCAGAAATGCCTAAAAAGGGAGGAGGAGCATCTGAGGCTGGGCCTACAGCTCAGCCTGCAGCAGCCTCGGAGCCGATTACTCTCCAGGACCTGGTGAACCAGCTCTCGAAATCTCACGAGATGTTGGGGAAACAGATTGAAGAGAAGCTGGCTCCAGTCTCTCTCATGCTGCAGAAGCATGAGCAGCAGCTGGGAGACCTGGAGAAGAGGACGGATGAGGTGGAGCACGGGGTCGCAGTGGTGGAAGCTGATGTCAGTTCATTCAAGGAAGAGATCCAAGCCCTGAAGGTGCAGGTTCGTAATTTGCATGACCAAGTGGATGATCTTGAAAACAGGGGCAGGAGAAAAAACATTCAGATCATTGGTCTGCCTGAGGGTAAGGAAGATGAGCAGCCTGCAGAATTTGTTGAAGATTGGCTTCCAAAATTCCTTGACTTGGAGACTGGCATGAGAGGATTGAAGATAGAGAGGGCTCACCGGGTTGCAGCATGGAGGTCGGGTCTGGGTCAACGTTACCGGGATAAGGAGAGAGTCATGGAGGCTTCCAGACTCCAGGGGAAGGATCCAAAGGCCCTCATTTATGAGGGTCTACGATCATGTCTTTTCAGGACTTTTCAGCGGCGGTGATCCAGAAACGAAAATCATATGATGGTGTCCAGAGAAGATTGAAGGAGCTTGGGATTTAGTACTCCCTGAGATATCCGGCAGTGCTTCGGAACTCCTTAGATGGATCCATGCATCTCTTTGACACATCGGAGAAGGCAAGAGACTTTGTGGACAAACTAACCTAATTTAAACAATTGTAATATGTATAAATATTGTTGCTTGGGCATGCGTTTATCATTCTGTAAAAGAAATGGAGGAAATCTGTTTGGAGCTTTGTTTTTCCCCTTTTTTTCCTCTATTGAGTATAATTTGGTTCAAACTATGTCTGGCGGTGGTTAAGATGTATATTTTAAATTTCTAGGTTAGGACATACCAAAGGATGGTTGGGTTATTTATTCCCCCTCTTTTTTATAAAATAATTTTTTTAAATTCATATTGATATTCTATGGGGTGTTTATTCTTTTTAGCTTGTTCTTGCGATGTGGCTCTAGCTGGGAGAAATGAAGGTGGTTGAGATGGTTAGATGCCTATTTATGGGCATTTTGGGACGGGTAGTTGCCCCCTCTGGGCAGGGGATGAGTTTCCCTACTCAGCGCTATTGGCGCTTTATATGTTGGTTTGTTTTCTGCTTTCTGCTGTTTTTTATTTTTAATAGTTTTGTATGTTTGTTAAATGTAGTGGTTTTTGGTTATGTGGTTTTTATATTTGATGGACCATGTGACACTAAGGCTCAGCAATTTGTGGTTCGGGTTCCTCGTCTCTGGAATTTAAATGTAATTGCAGAAGACTATGGCTAATGATTTGATTAAGTGGTGTACCTGGAATATCAAGGGAAGTCACTCCCCAATTAAGAGGAAGAAGGTACTTGAGTCTTAGAAAGGAGAATGTGGATATTGCTTTGTTACAGGAGACACATTTGGATGACAAGCAACATCTGAAATTACAGCAGAATGGCTTTGACCGAGTTTACTTTTCATCATTTAGTACCAGAAGTAGGGGAGTGGCTATATTGGTAAGGAAAAATCTCTCATTTAAATTGTTGGAATGTGTTAAAGACACATACGGGAGGTTTGTAATTCTTAAAGCCTTGATAAATGGGGAAGAATATGGCATTTTAAATGTTTATTGTCCCCCAGCTCATCCTCTTAAATTCTTGGTAGATGCTTTTTCTAAACTGATAAGTCTCAAGTCTCGGCATATCCTTCTAGGGGAAGATTTTAACTGCCTCATGGACCCCACAGTAGACAGGTTGCCTAAAGGTCCCTCGATACCCTCTACACAAATTAAACAGTTATTGGGTCTGTGTGGGGAATTAGGATTGGTGGACGTCTGAAGGTGTCTCCACCCTACAGGTAGGGATTTCACGTTTTTCTCCAGTCTGCACAGATGTCATACAAGGATTGATTTTTTTTCTGACCCCTGCAGTAACCCTGGATCTGGTGGCATCCTGTCCGATTGGTAATATTGCCATCTCTGATCATGCTCCAGTGTACCTCATGGTTAAAATAAAGGATGTTACAGTGGATTCAAAGTACTGGCGAATGGACCCCTTTATTCTCAAGTTTGTGGAGTATTTCTCGAGGGAATTTTGGGCATTCCTAGACGTCAACATAGGTTCGGTTGATAGCTCATCTGTTCTCTGGGAAACTGCCAAAGCTTATGCCAGAGGGTTAGTTATTTCATATTCCACAAGTAGGAAGTGGCAGAAGGGTGAGCAGCAACGTCTCCTTGAAGCATGGTTGAAGGCAGCCAAGAAAGTCTATTTTGACAGAACCTCATTGGTCAAACTACAGAGGATTGCGGCACTGCGGTCTGCACTAAATTCCGTGCTCACGCAGATGGCAAAGAAGGAGCTGGCTTTTGCAAAGCAAAGGTTAGATGAGCATGGTGACAAGCCAGGCAAATACTTAGCATAGCTGAAAATGTGTTGCTGAAAAAGCGCAGCAGGTCAGGCAGCATCCAAGGAGCAGGAGAATCAACGTTTCGGGCATAAGCCCTTCTTCAGGCCCATGCTCGAAACGTCGATTCTCCTGATCCTTGGATGCTGCCTGACCTACTGCACTTTTCCAGCAATACATTTTCAGCTCTGATCTCCAGCATCTGCAGTCCTCACTTTCTCCTCAAATACTTAGCATACCTTGCCAGAGAGAGAAGTGCCCCACAAACCATTACAGCGATTAGGGAAGGATCTGGGAACCTAACATGTGATTCTAAAAAGATTAATGTGATGTTCCACAGATTCTACTCTAAGTTATATCAGTCTGAGAATTGTGAGGAGGGGCAGGCCAAAATGGAATCCTGTTTTAGAGATCTGAAGCTCCCGGGTGTGACTCCCGAACAACTGTCCTTTCTCAATGCCCCATTATCAGAACAAGAAGTGCAGGAAACTGTGAGGCAGCTTCAGAGTGGAAAGGCGCCCGGTCCTGATGGACTTCCCAGTGAATTCTATAAGGAATTTATAAGTATACTGTCAGGCCCGTTGCTGAATATGTTCAATGATTCATACAGTCATATTTGTCTCCCACCATCTCTGAGAGAGGCCAATATTTCACTTATCCTTAAAAAAGGGAAGGATCAGGAAGACTGTGCTTCATACAGGCCCATCTCGCTCTTAAATGTGAACTTTAAGATCCTCTCTAAGGCTCTTGTGTTAAGGCTGGAGACTGTGTTGCCCTCTATTATTAAAGAGGATCAGACAGGCT
Source organism: Hemiscyllium ocellatum (assembly GCF_020745735.1). Taxonomy (NCBI): domain Eukaryota; kingdom Metazoa; phylum Chordata; class Chondrichthyes; order Orectolobiformes; family Hemiscylliidae; genus Hemiscyllium; species Hemiscyllium ocellatum. The sequence continues at coordinate 71,513,469 of NC_083408.1, read as the reverse complement.
TCATAAAGGGTCGCAGATCCTCCAATAACGTTAGGAGACTGCTTAACGTAATTCAAGCATGCCAACAGCAGTCAATACAGGGATGGGTGATTTCTTTAGATGCAGAGAAGGCATTTGACCAAGTTGAGTGGCCACACCTTTTCTATACTCTAGACTGTTTTGGTCTGAGCAAAGTTTTCATAAGATGGATAAAGGTTCTCTAAAGTGTACCTCTCGCTGCGGTCATTACCAACGGGGTATGATCAAGCAACTTTAATATTTCTAGGGGCAGCCGGCAGGGCTGTCCCCTTTCACCATTACTTTTTATGTTGGTGATTGAACCGTTGACAGAGGCCATTCGTGGGGATCTCAATATATCAGCTCCAGAAGTGGGGTCAAAATTGCATAAGATCTCTCTATATGCAGATGATGTTCTAATTTTCTTGACAAATCCAGCAGTCTCAGTACCTTGCCTGATACAATGCATTCAATGGTTCGGCGCTTTTTCAGGGTATAAGATTAATTTTGCTAAATCAGAGGCTATGCCTATGGGTGGTCTTATGAAAGAGTTGGCTCTTGAGAGTGACTATAGATTCCCATTTAGGTGGTCACAGGGGGGTTTTGTGTATTTGGGCATATTCATTACTCCAGTTTTGGATTGGCTGTTCAAAGCCAATTTTACTCAATTATTAGAAAAAATTAAACAAGATCTCCAAAGATGGGAGGCACTTTCAGTCTCATGGTTGGGTCAGATAGCATTTATTTAGATGAATATTCTCCCTCGTTTGCTATACCCTATGCGGATACTCCCCTTGATTTTCAATAAACAAACATTCAGGAGACTGAACAGTTGGTTCAGCTCCTTTATCTGGCACCGTAAACGCCACCTCAGTAAATTAGCCAAACTGGAGTTGCCTCACAGATTGGGGGGAGTAGACCTTCCGAACATTAAAAATTACCAATTAAGCTCGCTTTTGACCTACATAAGTGATTGGGTTTGGGGGGACCCTCTTTCAATTTGGCTAGATATCAAAGTCTCCCAGGCAAGGTGCCCCCTTACCAGTTTGCTGTTTTTGGACAAAGTGAGGACAGTTAGGGAATATTGCCATAACCCAATAGTCATCAATACTGTTGAAGCATGGAGGGCAATTCAGCAGAGGGAAGGTAATATTGGCAAAACATCTTTGTTTACACCTTTAGTGGGTATGCTGAGCTTTCAAGCAGGTATGATAGATTCAGGATTTAAACGTTGGGCAGCTAGGGATATATCTTGCATGGGTGATTTACTTGAGGGAGATGTAATGATGTCCTTCGATCAGTTAGTGCGGAAGTACGAGTTACCTAATAGAGACCGTTTTCATTTTTTTCAAGTTAGGGATTTTATTCAAAAAAGGACCACACTTTTGACTGATCCCTACAAATCTGACATAGAAAGAGGGGTACTAAGGGCTAAAAGTACACTCTCTGTCAGTACTCTATATCACCAATTGGGGGGTGCCACCTCAGATGAATCTGATCGACTCTGCAAGATGTGGGAGAGAGAGCTGGGTGTTGAAGTTTCTTCAGAGGCATGAGAGGATATTTGGGAGAGTGCAAGGACGATATCAATTTGCAATAGGACCCATGCTTTACAGTTGAAGATTCTCCACAGGGTCCACTTAGCCCCAAACTGTTTGTCAAAATTTAAACCAGGGGTATCTTCAGCAAGCCCCAAGTGCAAGGTCTGTACGGGTACTCTTACCCATTGTCTTTGGTCTTGTGACAGGCTTCAAACATATTGGAGCGCTGTGGTGGGTGCAATGGAGAGGATTTTAGGTGTAGGGTGGAGAAGGACCCTATTTCGCTCCTTTTGGGCCGACCCATTGTACTTCCTGCAAACTTACATAAGGCAAAACGTTTCAATATTCTTACATTCTGTGCAAGGAAGAATATCTTGCTAGGTTGGATATCAGAAAACCCCCAGGCCTGTCGGGTTGGCGGAAGATTGTTATGAAGCATATTCCCCTGGATTTTCTCACAAATATGGTACACCACAAAACTGAAATTTTTACAAGACATGGCAACCCTTTTTGAAATACCTGGACACTGATTTATCTGCTACACTAACAAGGGCCTTTATATAGCCGTAACGATTGTGTTTCATGCGTCTAATGTCCAGGGAGGAGGAACTGTGAATGTATGAGTGTTTTGTTTGGCTGGGCTGAGTTATTACTATTTATTTGTTTGTTGTTAGGTATTTATTTAATGAGTTAAATAGCTAGTTTAGGGTTTTTTAAAAATTTTACACTTTTCTATATATGTTTATACATTCATATAGGAGGGTGGGCTGGGGAATTTTTTTTATTATTTGGGTTTAGTTTTGTACTATTTTTGCACTGTTTTGAATTGCATTGTTTTGTATTTGTTGTAATATTTAAAAATCTATTTTTTCTTAATAAAAATATATTATAAAAAGAAAGGAGCTCTGAAGGATATTGTGGTCGAATCCATGATTTGGGTGCTTGTCTCTGAACACAATGTGTCCTTACAGCAACATTACAATGACAGGTGCTTGTACACTCCAATATGTAACATTGAGGTACAGACCCATCCTGTACATGGATTGGAAATGAGCCATGAGGGTGCAGGGAGGCTGGTGCATGTCTAAAGCCAATGCTTATGGATGGGGGATGTGGGTGGTCAGTGTCGATAGAACATCACCTGAGATGTTGGTGATTGCTATCCAAGATGGAGGGCTGAGGAGCAAGTGATCAGTTGGAGTCACCAAGTAACTGCTCTGACTTGCATGTCAGGAATTATCACTGTCTGTATTCATATGGTGGGTGTGAGAATGGGAAACTGCATATCACTGAGGTGAGATTAGGTAATAAATAAATGTTAATGCATGCAAATCCATGCATGCAAAAACATGCAAATAGTCTCTCATTGCTCACTAGCAAGCAATATTTTTTACTGTTCAAGTTCAACCAACTTGGTTGTTTAATGAGACTTTTTGCTCCTGACATTGAGAATCATCCCCACTTTTGTGTCAACGCTCCTGTCATTCAGTGTCTGTGAAGACTTTTCCCATTAATTTTGCTTCATTCCTGACTTTCTGAGTGTTTCCTGAATTTTCAATTTTTATGTCAGATTTTCAATATCCACAGTATCTATCGTCTCTTGTTTAAAATGATGGAATCCAGACATTGCAGATAAAGGCCACTCAGCCCAACAATTCTGCATCGACCTTCTAAGAGCATCTTGCCCAGACTCAACTCCCCCATCCTATCCCCATAACCCTGTAGTTACTATAGCCAACTCACCTCGCCTATGCATCCCAGAACATGGCGGGACAATTCATCACAGCCAACTTACCGAGCCTGCACATCTTTGGACAGTGGCAGAAAACTGGAGCACTTGGTGTCTCCATGCAGACACAGGAAGAACATGTAAACTCCACACAGACGGTAATCTAAGGCTGGAATTGAACGCAGGTCTCTGGTGCTGTGAGGCAGCAATGCTAACCACTGAGTTACCATGCCTCAATGGAATTATAATTCTTCATTTTCTCTGTTGTGGATGGTGTTGGATTTTCCCATGATTCCAAAAGTATTTTCTCACTGGTGGAAGTGAAAACTAGATAAATATATGAACTGCAGGAAACTGTTCTCCTATTAGTCACAGAGCAATTAGGTATTAGTTGGGATATAGAGGGACATTAAGGACAATTATTGTTTCCATTAGCTTCTATGATTTTTAGATCAAAGAACAAAGAAAATTTATAGCCCAGGAACAGGCCCTTCGGCCCACCAAACCTGAACCGATCCAAATGTGCTATCTAAACCTGTCGGTCAATCTGTATCCCTCTGCTCCCCACCTACTCAAGCATCTGTCCAGACGCATCTTAAATGAATCTACCATGCCTGCCCCTACTGCCTCTGCTGGCAACACGTTCCAAACGCCCACCACCCTCTGTGTGAAGTACTTGCCGCGTGTATCCCCCTTAAACTTTCCACCTCTCACCTTGAAAGCATGACCTCTCATTATTGAATCCTTCACCCTGGGAAAAAGCTTGTCTCTATCCACCCTGTCTATACCCTTCACGATTTTGAAAATCTCAATCAGGTCCCCTCTCAATCTCCTTTTTTCTAATGAAAATAAACCTTACCTACTCAACCTCTCCTCATAGCTAGCATCCTTAAAAACCTCCTCTGCACCCTCTCAAAAGAGTCCACATCCTTTTGGTAATGTGGCGATCAGAACTGTCCACAGTATTCTAAATGCGGCTGAACCAATGTCTTGTACAATTTAAACATGACTTGCCAGCCCTTATACTCAATACCCCATCCAATGAAGGCAAGCATATTATATGCCTTCTTGACCACTCTATCCATCTGTGCAGCAAACTTCAGAGTACAATGGGTGGCATGGTGGCTCAGTGGTTAGCACAGCTGCCTCATAGCACCAGGGTCCCAGGTTCTATTCCAGCCTTGGGCGACTGTCTGTGTCTCCCTGTGTCTGCTCCGGTTTCCTCCCACAGTCCAAAGATGTGTATGTCAGGTGAATTGGCCATGCTAAATTGCCCATTGTGATAGGTGCATTAGTCAGAGGGAAATGGGTCTGGGTAGGTTACTCTTCAGAGGGTCAGTGTGGACTGGTTGGGCTGAAGGGCCTGTTTCCACCCTGTAGGGAATCTAATCTAAATGGACCTGCACTACGAGATTCCTGCCTATCAACTTTTCCTAAGGCTCTTGTGTTCATTGTATAATTAGCTCTAGAATTAGTCTTGTCTAAGTGCATCACCTCACAATTTGTCTGGATTTAAAACCATCTGCCACTTTTCCACCCAACTCTCCAGTCTATCTATATCCTTCTGTATTCCCTGACAGTCCCTCATGCTTTCTGCTACACCACCAATCTTGGTGTCATCTGCAAACTTGCTGATCATACCAACAGTACCCTCTTCCAGATTATTTATGTATATTACAAACAACAGTGGCCCCCAATACTGACCCCTGTGGAACACCACTGGTCACCTTTCTCCACCTTGAGAAACTCCCTTCAACTACTACTCTCTGTCTCCTGTTGCTCAACCAGTTCTTTATCCACCTAGCTAGAATGCCTTGCACACCATGTAACTTCACTTTCTCCATTAGTCTACAATGGGGAATCTTATCAAATGCCTTCCTAAAGTCCATGTATATGACATCAACAGCCCTTCCTCCGCCGATCAACTTGGTCACTTCCTTGAAGAACTCTATTAAGTTGCTAAGGAATGATCTCCCCCGCACAAAACCATGTTGCTTACCACTGATAAGCCCATTCTTTTCTAAATATAAATAGATCCTATCCCTCTGTACCTTATAAATAGATCCTATCCCTCAGTACCTTTTATGCAGAAACTTGGGAGTAGAATCACAGCCAGCCAGTTTACGTTGAGATATATGTTTGCTCTCAGATCTACAAGTATCTAATGTTGTCAAGGGAGGAAGAAATGGGTGCTCAAGATGTTTGTCAGATTCTGAACTGCTAGTTATCCATTTTTGAGGCACGAGAAGGATGTTTGTCAATATTGCAACTAGCAGTTTCTCAAGATAATGAAGCAGTCCAACAAGCATACAGCAACTTTCACACCTGAGCTGATTAGTGGCAAATAACATTCACACCATACAAGTTTCAGGCAATGCCTGTTCCCAACAAAACAAAGGCTAATTACATCCCCCTTGACACCAATGGCGTTACCATTGCTAAAACACCACTATCAACATTCTGGGGAGGGGTGAGGGAGGAGGGGAAGGGGGTATCATTGATCAGAAGTGTAAGTGAACCAGTTATGTAAACACAGTGACTACAAGACCAGGCTGGGGATTTTGTGAAAGGTAATTCACTTCTTCATTCCCTAATCAGAGTATGATATACTACCCCCCCCCCCCACCTCTCTGGCTGAGTGTACCTTCAAAAATGTTCATGAAGCCTGACACCATACATAACAAAAGATTCCTGCTTACTTTGACACCCCGTCCAGTGTTCAACAATTACTCTCTATACAATTGGCAACCCATTGTTGCTATGTATTTCCATCTACAAGATGCACTACAGCAACACATGCAGGCTCCTTCAAAAGCACCATCCAAATCTGCAACTTCCACCACCTAGAAGGACAGTGGCAACAGGAAAATGGGAAACTGCACCATCTGCAAATCTTCCTCAAAGTCACACATCTTCCTGATGTGGAATTACATCATTGTTCCTTCATTCCTCTATAACCTGGAACTTCCTCCCAACAGCATTGTGAATGTAAATCACATGGACTGCAACAGTTCAAGAAGGCAGCTCATTGCTACCTTCTCAAGTACACTTAGATATGGGCAATAACTGCAGCCTTGCTAGCATTACCTGTAGCCAATGAACAAATATAATATGCAATATTTTACAACTGTAGTATTTTTTTATATGAATATGCATGTTGACAGCAACAAGCTAAGGGAGAATACTCCTTTCCTGTTAAAAGTGGAAGTGTAAGAATGCTTCAATTTCGCAGAGTTTTGTCAAGCAGAATCCAATGTGTTGGGAATGCAAACTTCCCATTGGGAACTGTTTGAACGAGTTGGATAGGAACATCAGTTTTTGGATCTACACCTTGTTAATTATTTATTTAATTGTTCATGTCATTTTGATTAGTGTGTGTAATCTTATGGTCTCCCCGTGTCTGCGTGGGTTTCCTCCGGGTGCTCCGGTTTCCTCCCACAGTCCAAAGATGTGCGGGTCAGGTGAATTGGCCATGCTAAATTGCCCGTAGTGTTAGGTAAGGGGTAATGTAGGGGTATGGGTGGGTTTCGCTTCGGCGGGTCGGTGTGGACTTGTTGGGCCGAAGGGCCTGTTTCCACACTGTAAGTCTAATCTTAAATCTAGATAAATGTGACTGTATTTTCATTAACAAAACATATCAATCGCTCTATGAGTTCAGATCATCTTCACACCAGAAATATTGCATGTGTTTAGCAATATACATTCAAATAAACTCCAGTTAAATTTTGTTGCTTTACAAAGTTTAAAATTCTAATACCAGTTGTTTTGTGAATCTAGAAGCAAGCAAAAAGAAAGCTCTACTTACATGCCACTTTCCATGGCTAAAACATATGAAATAATTTGGCATTTAATGATTCTGTACGTAAGTTACAAAAAATGTTGCCGTTTCTCCAATTTGAAATATGTTCCGAGTTAATGAATATCGCCCCATGACTTGGTATTATCAGTACATTGTTGATTATAGTCCACCCCATAAAACAAATTCAGTCATAGCTATTACACAGTATTTATTATTTTAAAATGTTATATCTAAATTATTTATACATAAATTATTCTGAGAAGTTATTTTTATACACAATTTCAATTCAAATTAACAGATGTTTGAATTGAACAATTGAAGTGCGCTGTCTGAGTTGATTTGAACTCTAAGTCGGTGATCAATGGGGCATTTGTGAAACACACTTACAAATGTAAAGTTGAAGATGGCATCCTGGTTTTGATTCACAATACTTAACAGTTGCTCACTTGAAACAGGCAGAAATCCACATTGGTTGATAGGCAGCAGAAGAGAATGTTTGGGCAGGCAATGTTTGACACTAAGGGGGAAGGCTTACCAGTCTGTAGGCAAGGTGCAGGACAGGGAATTTAAAAGGCTGCATAGGGTCCATAGGAAGGCCCTGTGTCTACTGTTGCTACTTAATTTGGACTCACAAAGGAACATTTTTCACTTGTCTTGGAGGGCTTCTGTTCTGTGTGGCATCTACTTCAGTTGATGTAACTAGCCAGTTCTTGTCCCCGTTAAATAAGCTCCTTTTAGTGCAGTTAGAACCCAGTTTATAATAAGTTCATGAGGCTTCTGGACTAAGTCGGTACAGAACCCTACAGGTTAAAATCAACAACGTCAGGGAAGAGTTAAATTTTGAGTGAATCACTAGTCCTTTCAATATAAACTGCCTACAACTCATGGTTTCTGCCAGGTGGACGGTGTTAGAATTGACTCCTCTGTTTCAGTGCATGTTCATGCTAATTTAGTGAGCCATTTTACAATTCAGAAGTTAACAAAATCATCAGGCAATTATACAAAGTAAAATTAGAAGGGAACAGATATTCATGTTGTATTCCAAATGAGATAATAAAAGGCATCCTGATAGAAGTTACAACCAGGTTGTGCAATAAATGGAAAAAAAATTAGATCAGAAGTGTCCATGCATCTGTTAACCTTCAATTCCTATAGATATCATATAGTTACTGTTTGATTCCACATACTCCTAAATACAATAAATGACAGCTTTGTGTAATAATCTTCCCAATTTTCCATCCATCCATACTGCAATTGTCAGCTTAGCATCTTGTTGGCTTGTGGGACATAAATTCTAGCTTCTGTCTTTTGTGCTAGACCACTATTAGTTATATTAATGTATATTAATTTCCTTTTGGATATAAGTTCCCAAATGAATAGAATATTGGGTTACATGTGTTTAGAATTAAATTCAGCATAGGAGGATACCAATTGGCTTTCTACACAATGAAGCAGATTAGGAAGGAGATAATGGAAGTATAAATTTTAATTTTACAAATATATTTGGAAACAGGGATAATACCAAAAGACTATAAATTCAACAAAATGGAAATAAATAAGTCGAGACTATCACCAGTTGATTTTATCTTGGCTGTGGATAAAAGTTAAATCTATAAAACAAGTAAAAGTTAGTAAGCATAAAGAACAAAATGGGCTAATTGGGAATGGATTGTGGATTTGTAAAAAACTGCCCATAGTTGACTGAATTATTAGAGCATTGGAGATAATAAGTGCAGTCTCGATAGAAGTGAAGGAAATTGATTTCATCCCTAATATCTGCTTTGGTGACATCCCATTGTAGCAAGAGGAAGGTTAGGATTTATTTTATGCAAAAGGCTTACTTAGTCTACAAGGAAGATGGGAAGTATGCCAGAGAATTAACCAATATTTAAAAGGGTGGATGATTAGCTAAGTTCAACTGTTGTTGAAGCATTGCTCATGTGACTATTGGAATGGGGGAAAATGAGGACTGCAGGTCAGAGTCAAAACGTGTGGCGCTGGAAAAGCACAGCAGTTCAGACAGCATCCATGGAGCAGGAGAATCGACGTTTCAGACATAAGCCCTTCACCAGGAATGGCAGGGGGAACCCAAGGAGGCTCAGAGATAAATGGGAGGGTTGTGGGGAGGGGGGGTGATGTTAGCTTGGAAGGCGAAAGGTAGATGAAGGTGCAGCGTGATGGTGATAGGTCAGATCAGAGGGTGGAGCAGATAGATGGGAAGGAAGATGGACAGGTAGGACAGTTCAAGAGGGCGGTGCCAAGTTGAAGGGTTGGATCTGGGATACGTTGAGGGAGGGGAGATGAGGAAATTGGTGAAATTGACATTAATGCCGTGTGGTTGGAGTATTTATTGCTTGTTGGCTGTCAAAGGTTTGTAGATGGAAAAGTGCATGCGATGCTACATGTTCCCTGACATGATGGTGATTGCTGACCAGGCTGGAGGTTGTAGGAGCAAGCAGTGGGCTAGAGCTGTCAGGTAACTGCTCTGACTTTCATGATGGATATTCTCAGCACCTTGTTTCTATTCCGTCAATGAGAGAATGGGAAACTGCATGTCAATGAGGTGAGATTAAGAATAGTTAGACAGAAATGCATGTTAATGCATACAAATAGGCCTCTCATACTCACCAGCGAGAACCTCTTCTCACTGTAAAAACATTGACTGGAAAATGGGACTTCGTGTTCTCAATATTGAGATGTTCATTGGTGGACATGTCACTCGATGTTTCTAACTTTCTTGCCATGGTCCAGGTTGTTCAGGATCCAGGAAGATTCTGCACAAAAAGTATGAGAGGTAAGGATTGGATGAATGGTAGGAAATATATATTGGCAATTGTGTCTTCCTTTACTTTGACTATTTGTTTAGGTCACTGACCTTTATGCATTGGTTGTAGTTTTTAGGATGGTATAAGGTGCACTTATTGCCTCTGTCAGCTCATGGTCAAATGCATGTACCATACTTCCACTGTATTGTACTTCTACTGAAACTCTTGCCTTTACTGTCCAAGATTATGCCTCTTCAGGCTATCAGTGAACTTACCAACCTCTCCAGCGAGACATCTGAGAGTCAAATCTTACTACTACTGCAGTAAAATATACCACTCTCATTCTTCTTGATGTCATCCTCTGACTGGCTGCAGGGCTCTGACTGGTCATTTTAGTAGGATATTTGCAAATGTATCTGGGTGGGAGGGATTCATGGTTCATTTCTAATAGAATAACTCAGTACAATATGCCAGGAGAAATAACTTATTGCACAGAAGGTAGCCAGTGTGGACTCTTTTGTCGTTGCCAGCAGAGCTCAGGAGGTTGGTGCTGAATATAGAAGAAGCCAGGTTGGAAGGGATTGAAGAGAGCTGAAACTGAGAATTTCACAATGGAGTCAAAACAAATGGTCAGAGAGAGTGAGACTGGAAGCCTGAACAAAACAATCGCAGCTCCAAGTTTTTTGAAGTCAGTGTGGGAGTTCAGTTTGGGAAGAATACATGAAATAGGAGCAGGAGGAGGTCATTTAGCCCATTAAGCCTGCTCTACAATTCCACCAGGTGGTGACCAATCTTCTATGTCAGTACTGCTTTCCTGAATTACCTCCCTATCCCTTGATATCTGTAATATTTAGAAATTTTGTTAAAATCTTGTTGAAATCTTGAACACAGGGCCACTCACGTATCCGCAGAATCATTTTCCACAGTTTCAGTTACCCACGGTTTATTATGGCCTGAACATATCTTAGGGAACCTGCAGAACTGGGGCTAAGGTGCTGCCGGGTAGGTAAATTTCCCATTAAAAGGAATGGGTTTGCTCCTATCCGTAGTTTTGGGCTTCTGCGGTAGGTGTTGGAATATGTTTCCCGTAGATATGGGGAGACTACGGTATACGCAATGAGTGAGCCACCATAGAAGCATGTCAAGGCAGAAGAAGTCATAGAGTCACAGAGATGTACAGCTTGGAAACAGACCCTTCAGTCCAATCCGTTCATGCCAACCAGATATCCCAACCCAATCTAGTCCCACCTGCCAGCACCCAGCCCATATCTCTCCAAACCCTTCCTATTCATATACCCATCCAAATGCCTCTTAAATGTTGCAATTGTACCAGCCTCCACCAGCTCATTCCATACACGTACCACCCTCTGCGTGAAAAAGTTGCCCCGTAGGTCTCTTTTATATCTTTCCCCTCTCACCCTAAACCTATGCCCTCTAGTTCTGGACTCCCTGACCCCAGGGAAAAGACTTTGCCTATTTATCCTATCCATACCCCTCATAATTTTGTAAACCTCTATAAGGTCACCCCTCAGCATCCGATGCTTCAGGGAAAACAGGCCCGGCCTGTTCAGCCTCTTCCTGTAGCTCAGATCCTCCAACCCTGGCAACATCCTTGTAAATCTTTTCTGAACCCTTTCAAGTTTCAAAACATATTTCTGTGTCTGCGAAGAAGCACAATTTTTCTTATCTTCTTTCTGAATGCATTTTTCACTTCAGAACTTTAAGCTGTAATCTGTACTGACATTTCATTATACAGGGATTGCTGCTCTGAGACTGTACTATGTAAATGCAGGCTGCAAGGGGCAGCATTTTTCTGTTCACTTCTTTTTAAATAGTGCACCAATGAATATGGGAATAATAATAACTTTACAAAAGTCAGTACACAGACATTAAAACTCTTTTAAACTTTTCTATTGTTTTGTTTTTGGTTTTGTCATTGACCTGAGCAGGTCATTAGGAATCAGAAGTGACAAACTAGTGTTTTGTTTAGATAAAAGTTTTTCTGAAAGATTGTAACTGCTGAGTGTAACCAGACCTTGGTTCAATGTTTATTCATCAGCCTGCAGCAAGTACAGATATCTGATAGATCACTTCTCAGTAAGGTCACAGGATAAATGCGTAAGTAATGACACACAGATGTTTATTTCCTGCTGTTTAAATGCCTTCAAGTCACAGACACTATATTAAAAATATTTGAATATGTATTAACAATGATAGGAGTGTACTGTGCATTCAATTGTTAAGTAAGAGTACAAATTAATTCCAAATGTCCACAACTGTAAGATGCTTATAATAACACATTCAATTATTTATCTTACAGCTCTCCACCAACTGGAATAAGGGATAGCAACTGCATTGAAAATAATAGAGAAAATCTGCAGAAATGTATGTTTAGCCAGATCTTATTTTAAATTTATCCAAAATCGAACAAAAACAAACTAGGTTAAACTTTTTAAAAGATTTATTATTCAAAAAACATCAGGTGTAATCCAGATTTCTGTTCTTGTTTTTAATTAGGAATATAAGTATTATGTAATAATACCTCCTATGTTATACATTGAAAAATTGGGAACACAGTCCATTAGAACTGAAATAATGCTCTCTCTCTCTCTCTTTCTTCACCACTGAATGTTGAAAAGAACAGAACTTTAATAGTAATAAGCATGTGGTTTGGGATTTGAGATAATTGTTACATTTGCCGAAAATGGTAACATCGCTGGAAGTCAGCTCCAAGGCACTTGCCTTGTTTTGGATTTAACTCTGGATGTGTGTGCGTGCATGCGTAACCTTCTCTGTTTATAATACATTAAGGAAGGAGGTTGTCACCAACATTTAACTTCAAGACCACAATCTGTTGAATGTGTGCAAAATATATATTTTTTTGTGAAATTTGGATCAGTTTAAAATGAGAGATGTATAAGGGTGGGGTTAATGCTGTGGAAATCTTTTTAATAAAATGATCAGAATGTCATACTGCAACAGTGACCTAAATGCATCATTTCCAAGAAGACATGTGACAGTACCTCATGGTGATAATGGAATAAGACACATGCTTTTGAGTTGATGACAGGCAGTGTAAGCATATTAACCCATTAGTTTTGTTTTCAGTTAAGTTCAGAAAAAGTTTTGGTTGGATGAATTAAGAAGTTCAGAAGCAAGTTTTTAGATTCTCTCCCAGCAGGTCTTACATCATTTTATAAGAAACTTGTCACTGCAGCAGCAGTGTTTTTTCTCTCTTTCTGAAGTTTCCAAGCCAGGAGAGAATGGGATAGCAATATTTGTTATTAGAATGAAGATTTTGAGGCTATCCAAATTTTGAAAAGTTCATGCCATCAGATGTAGAGCAGAATTGTAAAATTATCTCAACAAGTTCAAGAATGAGAAACTGGAAGAAGTCAGTTAAGTAGAAACTTTAAGAGTTTAGTCTCTGAAATGGATGGCATTGGTGAACAAGTTGAAACATTATTTTAATGTCTGTTTTAAGGTGTTTCTTATATATATGTAGGTGGCACGGTGGCACAGTGATTAGCACTGCTGCCTCACAGCACCAGAGACCCGGGTTCAATTCCCGCCTCAGGCGACTGTGTGGAGTTTGCACATTCTCCCTGTGTCTGCGTGGGTTTCCTCCGGGTGCTCCGGTTTCCTCCCACAGTCCAAAAATGTGCAGGTTAGGTGAATTGGCCACGCTAAATTGCCCGTAGTGTTAGGTGAAGCGGTAAATGTGGGGGAATGGGTCTGGGTGGGTTGTGTTTCGGTGGGTCGGTGTGGACCTGTTGGGCCAAAGGGCCTGTTTCCTCACTGTCAGTAATCTAATCTCAAAAATAATCTAGTATGTGTGTGTGTATATATATATATAAATAAAAATGTATGTGTGTTTGTAACATACACACACGCGTGCGTGCTTCATTTGTTTTCTTTCTTTTGTGGAATAAATTTATGTCAGTTTTTATAGAACAATTGCAGCCTCATGTGAATATATTTCAATGGCTAATGACCATGGTAACAAAACAAACAAGAAATTAAACATATTATCTTTCAACCTAGATTTCATTCTGAGATCTGGTTTATCCAGTTGTACCATCAACTGCAATCATGAAAAGTTGGAGGTTATTTGGGCTCAAAATTTTCTAAATTTAAGAAATCTCCGTCTCTTTTAAAGAAACAGATACAGATAGGTATTGGACACAAACAGGAGTGTTGTGATGAAATTTATTGCATTGATTAGACTTTCAACATAGCTTGAGTAGATGGGCCAGTGGGCTAAGGAATGGCAAATAGTGTTTAATTTAGACAAATGCGAGGTGCTACATTTTGGAAAGGCAAATCAGGACAGAACTTATACATTTAATGGGAAGGTCCTTGGGAGTGTTGCTGAATAAAAAGACCTTGAAGTGCAGGTTCATAGTTCCTTGAAAGTGGAGTTGCAGGTAGAAAGGATGTTGAACAAGGCATTTGGTATGCTTGCCTTTATTGGTAAGAGCATTGAGTATAGGAGTTGGGAGGTCATGTTGCAGCTGTATAGGACATTGGTTAGGCCACTTCTGGAATACTGTATGTAATTCTGTTCTCCCTCCTAATGGAAGGATGTTGTGAAACTTGAAAGGGTTCAGAAAAGATCCATAGAATGTTGCCAGGGTTGGACGGTTTGAATTGAACTGAATTTATTGTCACATGTACCCAGATACAGTGAAAAGCTTTGTCTTGTGAACAATACAGGCAGATCACATAGTTAAATAGCATCGATAAGTACATAGTAGGTAAACAGTGGTAAACACCAACACAGGTACAGGTGAATGTAAAGAGTTTGTGAGTCCATTCAGTATTCTAACAACAGTAGGGTAGAAACTGTTTTGAAACTGGCTGGTGTGTGTGTTCAGGCTTCTGTACCTTCTCCCCTATGGTAGAGGTTGTAGAAAAGCATTGCCAGGGTAGGATAGATCTTTGAAAATGCTGGCGGCCTTTCCTTGACAATGGGCGTGATAGATGGATTCTATAGATGGGAGATTGGCCTTTGTGATTGTCCAGGCCACTCTCTGTAACCATCTTGGATCTTGAGTGGTACAGTTGCCATACCAGGTAGTGATACATCTAGACAGAATGCTCTCAATGGTGCACCTATACAAGTTGGCTAGGGTACTCGCTGTCATACCAAATTTTCTCAGCTGCTTGAGGAAGAGGAGTTGTTATTGGGCCTTTGTAGCCAGTGCATCTACATGAAAAGTCCAAGAAAGCTTGTTGTTGATGACCACTCCCAGGAGCTTGACACTCTCCACTCATTCCACCTCCAAGCTGTTAATGTATAGGGGTCATGAGTAACATCACACTGAAAGTCCATAATGAATTCCTTGGTTTTGCCAGCATTGAGAGCTAGGTTGTTCTCATTGCACCGTTTTTCGGTAGTGTGTTTCATCGCCATCTGAGTTTCGATCGACTATGGTGGTGTCATCAGCGAACTTGTAAATGGCATTAGTCTGGTATTTGGCAACACGGACATGGGTATACAGTGAGTCCAGTAGGGGGTTGAGTACGCAATGTTACTGTTCCCAATTTTCCCTGATTGTGGCCCATGGATCAGGAAATTGAGTATCCAGTTACAGAATGGGGCTTAGTCCAAGATCAATAAGATTCGTAATCAGTCTTGAGGTGATAATAGTGTTGAGGGCTGAACTGTAGTCATAGATTCATAGAAATGTACAGAACGGAAACAGACTTTTCGGTCCAACTCATCCATGCCGACCAGATATCCCAACCCAATCTGGTCCCACCTGCCAGCACCCGGCCCATATCCCTCCAAACCTTTCCTATTCATATACTCATCCAAATCCCTTTTAAATTTTGCAATTGTACCAGCCTCCACCAATTTCTCTATCAGCTCATTCCAGACATGGACCATGCTCTGCGTGAACAAGTTGCCCCTTAGGTCTCCTTTATATCTTTCCCGTCTCACCCTAAACCTAAGCTCTCTAGTTCTGGATGCCCCAACCCCAGGGAAAAGACTTTGTCTGTTTACCCTCTCCATGCCCCTCATAATTTTGTAAACCTCTGTAAGGTCACCCCTCAGCTTTTGATACTCCAGGGAAAACACCCCCAGCCTGTTCAGCCTCTCCCTGTAGCTCAAATCCTCCAACCCTAGCAACATCCTTGTAAATCTTTTCTGAACCCTTTCAAGTTTCACAATATCTTCCTGATAGGAAGGAGACCAGAATTGCATGCAATATTCCAACAGTGGCCTAACCAATGTCCTGTACAGCCGCAACATGACCTCCCAACTCCTGTACTCAGTACTCTGACCAATAAAGGAAAGCATACCAACCGCCTTCCTCACTATCCTGTCTACCTGCAACTTCATTTTCAAGGAGCTATGAACCGCAGTCCAAGGTCTCTTTGTTCAGCAACACTCCCTAGGACCTTACCATTAAGTATATAAGTCCTGCTAAGATTTGCTTTCCCAAAATGCAGCACTCGCATTTATCTGAATTAAACTCCATCTGCCATTTCTCAACCCATTGACCCATCTGATCAAGATCCTGTTGTAATCTGAGGTAGTTTTCTTCGCTGTCCACTACACCTCCAATTTTGGTGTCATCTGCAAACTTACTAACTGTCCCTCTTATGCTCACATCCAAATCATTTACGTAAATGATGAAAAGTAGGGGATCCAGCACCGATCCTTATGGCACTCCACTGGTCACAGGCCTTCAGTCTGAAAAACAACCCTCCACCACCACCCTCTGTCTTCTACCTTTGAACCAGTTCTGTATCCAAATGGCTAGTTCTCCCTGTATTCCATGAGATCTAACCTTGCTAACCAGTCTCCTTACTCCCAACGCCTTACTGAAGTCCATATAGCTCACATCTACCACTCTGCCCTCATCAATCCTTTTGTTACATCTTAAAAAAACTCAATCAAGTTTGTGAGACATGATTTCCCACGCACAAAACCATGTTGACTATCCCTAATCGGTCGATGCCTTTCCAAATACAGGTACATCCTGTCCCTCAGGGTTCCATCCAACAACTTGCCCACCACCGACGTCAGGCTCACTGGTCTATAGTTCCCTGGCTTTTCCTTACCACCCTTCTTAAACAGTGGCACCATGTTTGCCAACCTCCAGTCTTCCGGCACCTCACCTGTGACTATTATTGATACAAATATCTCAGCAAGAGGCCCAGCAATCACTTCCCTAGCTTCCCTTAGAGTTCTAGGATACACATGATCAGGTCTTGGGGATTTATCGACTTTTATGCGACTTTCAAGACATCCAGCATTTCCTCCTCTGTAATATGGACATTTTTCAAAATGTCACCATCTATTTCCCTACATTCTGTATTTTCAATGCCCATCTCCACAGTAAATACTGATGTGAAATACTCATTTAGTATCTCCCCCAACTCCTGCGGCTCCACACAAAGGCTGCCTTGCTGATCTTTGAGGGGCCCTATTCTCTCCCCAGTTACCCCTTTGTCCTTAATGTATTTGTAAAAGTCCTTTGGATTTTCCTTAATTCTATTTGCCAAAGCTATCTCATGTCCTCTTTTGCCCTCCTGATTTCCCTCTTAAGTATACTCCTGCTGCCTTTATACTCTTCTAAGGATTCACTCGATCTATCCTGTCTATACCTGACATATGCTTCCTTCTTTTTCTTAATCAAACTCTGAGTATGATTCTTAGATAGCTGTTCTTGGTGTCAAGATGTTCTAGGGAGGAGTGATGGGGAAGTGATATGGCATCTGATGTGGCTCTGTTTGTCCAATAGGCAAATTGGAGTGGGGAGGCTGGAGCTGATTAATGCCTTGATCAGCCTTTCAAAGCAATTCATGACCACCGAAGTTAGGGCTACTGGGTGGTAGTCATTGAGCTATAGTGAGTGGATGAATAGGGTAAAGCTGTTTTCCTGGAGCATCAGAGTCTGAGGGGTGATCTTATGGAGGTTTATTAAATCATGAGGGCCATGGATAGGGTAAATAAACAAGGTCTTTTCCCTAGGATGGGGGAGTCCACAAATAGAGGTTTAGGGTGAGAGGGGAAAATTTAAATGGAACCTAAGTGGCAATTTTTTAATGCAAAGCGTGGTGTGTGTATGGAATGAGCTGCCAATGAAAATGGTGGAGGCTGGCACAATTATAACAATTAAAAGGCATCTGAATGTGTATCTGAATAGGAGGTATTTGGAGGGATATGGTCCAAGTGCTGGCCAATGGGACTAGATTAATCTGGGATATCTGGTCAGCATGGACAAGTTGGACAGAAGGGTCTGCTTTCGTGCTGTACAGCTCTGTGACTCTATGAGTATTGCTGGAACTTTTCGTGGAGTAGAAGACATGACAATGGATTATTTGAAATCATTGTGGTTCTGTTCGCCGAGCTGGGAATTTGTGTTGCAGATGTTTCGTCCCCTGTCTAGGTGACATCCTCAGTGCTTGGGAGCCTCCTGTGAAGCGCTTCTGTGATGTTTCCTCCGGCATTTATAGTGATTTGTATCTGCCACTTCCAGTTGTCAGTTCCAGCTGTCCACTGCAGTGGCCGGTATATTGGGTCCAGGTCGCTGTGCTTATTGATTGAATCTGTGGATGAATGCCATGCCTCTAGGAATTCCCTGGCTGTTCTCTGTTTGGCTTGTCCTATAATAGTAGCGTTGTCCCAGTCGAATTCATGTTGCTTGTCATCTGAGGGTGTGGCTACTAAGGATAGCTGGTCATGTCGTTTCATGGCTAGTTGGTGTTCATGGATGCGGATCGTTAGCTGTCTTCCTGTTTGTCCTATGTAGTGTTTTGTGCAGTTCATGCATGGGATTTTGTACACTATTTGAAATCGTTAACTAAGGGTAAACTGAGAAGTTAGCAGTTAAATTGAAGATAGAAATAAAAGCAGGATCTCATAAAAATGAGATACTTAAACTGATTGCCCAGCATGGAGAATTAGGAAGGAAACATTAAATTGAGATGTCACAGCTAGAATTAGCTAAGATTCAGTTAGAAATGAAAAATAAAACTATTAAGAGAGAAAAGAGAACGAAAATACCAATAAAAATGGAAATAAAATCAAGAAAGCTTGATCTTCAAAGTGGAGTGAGAAGTCAAATATTGTAAAATGAATGAATTCAGTTCATTCATTTGAGAATGTATATGAATATTAGTCTTTATTGTAAGGGAAAAAGACTTGGCGAGGCATGTTGTCAAAGGTCTTTAGGATCTTGGAGCAACTTGGTGATAATGTCACAGAGCTGCTCCTAACTGGGCATAAATACCTCAGTGTATGTGGAGTTCAGGAAAAAGAGAGAAACATATGCAGAGTTAGATAGGAGCTTAACATGCATCGATTTGAATGTTACTAATATGCTGAGAAGCCTGTGGTGTAGACTAACTAGTATTAAACAATAAAGTTCATGGAATAGTCTTCCAATTAAAAAATTGGAGTCTGGTATATCTCTCAGTACTATACATTGTTGTATTCAGTCTTAATATATAATAAGGAGTCTTCTGAAGATACCCAAGCCTGAAGGCAATTCTTGACTTTATTTCTTCTTGGCCAGTCTGTCATAAACCTAAACTAATGC
Organism: Hemiscyllium ocellatum; assembly: GCF_020745735.1. Taxonomy (NCBI): domain Eukaryota; kingdom Metazoa; phylum Chordata; class Chondrichthyes; order Orectolobiformes; family Hemiscylliidae; genus Hemiscyllium; species Hemiscyllium ocellatum. The sequence continues at coordinate 71,494,081 of NC_083408.1, read as the reverse complement.
TACAGCAGATTTGCTATAATAACCTTTGTAGAGTCAAATATTTCACAATGGATTTTAATTTTTTGAATGTGCTAAGTGAAAAAAAAGAAACAATTACTGCAATTTCTACTTATGGAAAAACCTTTAAAAGCTCTGCTTACAACAATATGATTAAGTCACTGTATGGTTTGTTTGTCATGATATCAAACAGAATAATGAAATTAGTTAAATCTCAGTATTCCCTGTGCTACTAAACGGTACAGTCAACATGATCTTACCAGACTGTAGGGCTGCGGTCTAATTAATAAGAGATAACTAGCGGTGGTTTAACCTGAAGGTCACCATACCTCAGGGAAGGGGAGAGATTGAGAAAGAGACTCCTTCATGGTAACCTTAACCAATACAGGAATTGAATGCACAATGTTGGCATGACTCCCTCATTGCTAACCAGCCAATTATTTCTGAAGTGTCATCAGTTTAGTAATGTAGGAAATGCAGCAGACAATTTGCACAGAGCATACTGCATTATGATAATGAGCACATTATGTGTAATATTGGTTGAAGAACAAATGTTGCTCAGGAGGCTAGGCAATTCTCCCCTGCATTTCTTTAAAAGAGTAGCATGAGATCTTTTACATTCTCCTGAGAGGACAAAAGAGGCTTTGATTTAATATTGCATCTGAAAGATGCTACCTTTGACTCTCAGTATTCTATCAGATGTGCACTGAAGTGTTTGCCTAGCTTTTCTGCTCAAGTCTCTGGGGTGGAGCTTAAACCAATCTTCTGACTAAGAGATGAGTGTACCATTGAATCAAGGCTGAACAATGTGAAAGGGAACATTTTGTATATTAGTGAGGGAGTGAAAATATAAGTATGCATATGCAGAATTCAATCTTGGTAGGGAGAATATGATTGATATTAGCGGCAGCTTCCACTGTAACATGGGTTTTGTTGGATCTTCTTTGTAATTTTCAGGCATTTATTTGTTTCATTAATAGGTCTTAATGCAAACGTGTAAAAGGTAACGTTGCCACAATCTGACTCTCCCATTAGAGTATTGAGTACAGGAGTTGGGAGGTAATGTTGTGACTATACAAGACGTTGGTTAGGCCAATTTTGGAATTTTGTGTGCAATTCTGGTCTCCTTCCTATCGGAAGAATGTTGTGAAACTTGTAATAGTTCAGAAAAGATTTATAAGGATGTTGCCAGGGTTGGAGGATTTGAGCTATAGGAAGAGGCTGAATAGGCTAGGGCTGTTTTCCCTGGAACATTGGAGGCTGAGGGGAGACCTTTTAGAGGTTTATAGAATCATGAGGGGCTAGCACTCTGTATTGCAAACCAACTGTCCAGGAGAAGGTGAGGGCTGCAGATGCTAGAGAGACAGAGTTGAAAGTGTGATATTGGAAAAGCACAGCAGGTCAAGCAGCATTCGAGGAGCAGGAGAGTCAACATTTCGGGTATGAGCCCTTCATCAAGAATCTGATGAAGGGCTTATGTTACATTGAATTCCTGATGAAGGGCTTTTGTCTGAAACGTTGACTCTCTTGCTCCTCGGATGCTGCCTGATTTGCCGTGCTTTACCAGTGCCATACTTTTCAACTTGAAACCAACTGATCTAACCAATCCGTTTTGTGAATTGTGTACAACGTGAAAATAGCTGGGGCCCATAATCATTTCTGAATTTAATTTGTGAGAATTTTTGTTTCTTAGATGGGCCTAAGCTCATCCTGAATGCTAACATATTGTAGTATTGTGTACTGAGAATTATATCTATTTGCAATCAGAATTGCAAAATGTTACATTCAATTTTACTTTCCTCTTTTCTATTTTAGTAACTTAATTTTGCATCGCTAAGTGCATTTTTTAATACAATGGGCTAGGTTTTACACTGAGATCTAGGCTAGATTTGAGCAAATTTTGAGAAGATTTGAGAAGGTTGAGGTTCTGGATGTAGGTTTGCTCACTGAGCTGGAAGGTTCGCTTTCAGTTAGGTTTGAGCCTGCCACTAGCTTGGCTGGCTCACCCTACAGCGTCTTCATGGTTTTCCAGCTGTAAATTGGCTTGAAGTGAGTCTTCCACTCCCCTGCAATGTAAGTCCAAGCAGCATCAAAATGGGACCAAGCTTGGCGTCAGTGGGCACTTGGCTGGATGGTGGGGTGGGGCAGGGAAAGATGTAAAGGAGGGTACTTTGGTGAGGGTAGTTCTGATGGCACAGAGGCTCATAAAGGGTACGGTGCCTTGTACGGTCACCAGCTCAAATTCACTGGGTGGGCTGGACCTTTGGTGCCAGATTCCCAGGCATGCAGATAAAACCCTGTGGCAGTAGGAAGAGGCACTTAGTTGACTATTAATTGGACTTACCAACATTCCATTCAATTGGCACCCTTCCATCCAAAGACAAAAAGTGTGAATGCTCACTGGTTGATTACAGTGTTCTACTCCATTTGTAACTCCTCAGATAATGAAACTGTCAAGGCTTGCATGCAGTAAAACCTAGAACATCATTCAGATTGATCTGATAAATGGCATGTAATTACAAATTATGCAAGCATCAGGCAATGACTATTGACAAGAGAAAGTCTAAGCACAATGTGATGGAAAACTCTCCAGTTGCCTGGAAGGACACAGATCCAAGCTCAACGCCATTGAAGGCAAAGTAGCTGATGTGATTTTCAGTCTGTTCTCCACCACCTTTAAGACTGCATTTTCTCGACCGTAGACACATCATTCCTGTGATGTACCTGCTTATGAGATGCAGCAATTTGCCAGGTCTTCCAGCCAAACCTGAGCTCTTGATCAACTGGAAGGTTAAGGGAGCAGGAGGCATAAGGGAACATCTACATCTGCAAGTTTCTCTCCAGGAACATACCATCTTGACTTGAAATTATTGGCAGAAACTATGGGGTGTTGGACCCAGCTCCCAGAAGAAAAGCTGATGAATCAGAAAAAAGCCCACTGTGCAGCCAGTACTCAGTGCGGGCAGGCTACGTTGCCTAATTCTGGGACTTGTGCCTCTCGTTTGGGAGGGAGCCTGCCCTCAAGAGCTGCTGGCCAATCTGACTGGTGAGCTGTGCCATCACACCTGGCAATGCCAGGTGTCAGCAGTGGACACTGTCACGAGTGCAGGAAGAGGCTCCAGGAGCTCATGGCAGCCTGGGATAGCTGGGCGTTAGAGTAGGAGAAGTCCTTAGAGTCCAGGGAGGAGGGTAGAATGTTGAGGTGGAGGGACAGGTTCTGTTGGCCAGGTAGGGTGACAGAATCCCCACAGTGCTGCCGCAGTGATATGACGCCTTGGTGGGGACATGCCTCTGATGAAGTACTCCCTCCTTCCATCCTGCTTTGTGCATGGAGGCCTTTGAAAATGGCCCATGCAAGGCTGTCTGACTGCCCACATCTTTATTTTGGTGTCGGCAGTGTGTTATCAGGGTCAATCAACCCAAAATGATTTATTTACATTTGGTGGGCAGGCTGCCAATTTCATCACTTACCCAACCTCTATATCATGGGATTGATTTTGTGGTTTTTAATTTTATTGTCATGCCTATTTTACAGCAAGACTACAATAAAATACAGTGAAAAGGTTTCATTTGTTGTCACGAAACAGCATCATTTTGAATAAGTTAAGAATAAGGGAAAAAGAAAGATAGAGCTTGAGTCATGAGCCAGTTCATCACCATCAATGATGCCTGTGATACCATCCCTTCTCAACTGCTCCACTGTCATCTACACCAGACCCAACCAACATTGAAGTTGCCAATCCTCCTCTGCTATCTTTGCTGCTGGGCCAATTCTCCTCCAGCAATGCCTCACCACCGCCCGCACCAGACCAACCAATTCCAGAGCTGCATCTTTCACCACTGGGCTCACCTCATGATATTGCCAAGATGCCCTTCCACCACCACTTCGCTGCCCCCAACCAACAACAAGATTACCGATCCTGAGGCACCACCTTTTTGTTGCTGGATTTACCGTGCCGATGTTGCCTCTGCCGATGTAACAGCCACCAGTTCCAGGTCCAATGCTTGCTCTGGAAAATTAAGTAGGCACTCACTCTCCTGCGTCTTGGGTCCATTTGAGGCCCGTGTCCTAGTCTTGCTCAAAGTCCAACTCTGGGTGTGCTTGAGCTCCGTGCCCTGGGCCCACTCAAAGTCTATGCCTTGGGCTCACTTGAGGTCTGTGCCCTGGGCCTGCTCGAAGTCCATATCCTGGACCTGCTTAAGGTCTGTGCCCTGTGCCTGCTCAAGGTCAGTATCCTGGGCTCTTGTCTCTGCTGATGCCATCCATACTCAGGACAAGGTTAGTCAGTAAGAAAGAAAAGAGATGGAAAAAAAAGAGAAAAAGCAAAAGCAAAGCAGCCAGAGTGGAGTAGCTCTGTCATAGGAGCCCTACTCCTCCGCCATCTTGGACAGGATTGTGCTCAGGACAAGTGGTGGGCTAGCATTTTAACCTATCTTAATTGCTCTCATGCCTGTGGGTACCCCTCACATCTGTCCCTTCATCATTGCTGGAACTACCACCCTGTCAACACTGTTGGCTTACACGCCACATGAATGTAGCCATTGAGGAAGATAACCGCATCACCTTCACAAGGGCATTTAGGGATGGGCAAGGAATGCCAGGAAAACCAGTAAATGAATGAATGAGAAGAAAGTGAATATAATACTAATGGAAAGCATATGAATCTGAAAATAATCAAAATCCACAAAAAGGCTCTTTTGTTAGTTGTTTCTGTTAAAAAGAACAGCTGCTGAAATGAGTTGGTAATAAAGAACAGATTTAGATAACAATCTGAAATAAAAAGGAACTTAACTGCTACAGGCTCATTTGGGAAAAGTACATTAACTGTAAGAAAGCTTTTCCCAAAGGCCATGAATGCTTCAGTACTGCTGTGAATAGTATCTTCTCTATTACATCCTGTAGGGCCATTGATTCTGAAAACCAAGGAACACATTAAATGAGTTTGTGATAATAGTTGTTTGCCAGTAACTCTAACTGTAACAACAAACAGACAAGGAGGATAAGGTTTTCTGACCTCAGCTCACTTGTCGAATGTAAGCACAAGTATATTGAATTACTTCTTGATTACACCGTTAACTAAGACTTTTCCTCATTGGGAAAGCTTCTAAGTGCAAATGGGTGTTGTGGCCCTTATGAAGGATCCATTTTAAACCTGCCCTCCCAGTGGGTTGGCTGGAAGGTGTGATCACTCCACTGACTGACCCATTCTAAATATGTTGAGCTACATCTTTCCAGAAATCGGCGAAGTATTATTTTTGGCTAGTTACGTGGAAGTTATTTCTCCATGTTCCACGTGAGATTTGTCACATTAACTTCCCAAACAACCTCATTAGCTGTGCACCACACCACAGTAGCATCCCGCTCTCCCACTCACCACAGGCAGATATACTGACCATTGCTGGGGCCTTCCAGGATTCCTAGAATTGGTGCCATCTTTAAAGGTCAGCCACGGACCTGGTCAAGTGCTGCCATCCTGTGCTGCCCTGCATTGTTCATTCGATTTGCCCTGCTTTATTAGTCAGGCAGAGGGTAATTGATACCCTGTATTGCCAACAGGAACTGGGAGGAGCGACAGCGAGGACTCAGCGCCTGCCAGGAAGGTAAATTTAAATTATATAAACTTACCTCGCATACAGACAGAGCACACGCTGAGCAGGAGTGAACATGGAACTGTTGAGTAAGTGAGGTAATATATTTGGGTGGTTGCTTTACCCAAAACACTAGAGTCATAGAGTCATATAGATGTAGAGCATGGAAACAGACCGTTCGGTCCAACCTGTCCATGCCGACAAGATATCCCAACCTAATCTAGTCCCACCTGCCAGCATCCAGCCCATATCCCACCAAACTTTTCCTATGCATATATCCATCCAAATGCCTCTTAAACATTGCGATTGTACCAGCCTCCACCACTTCCTCTGGCAGCTCATTCTATACCTGTACCACCCTCTGTGTGAAAAAGTTGACCCTCAGGTCTCTTTTATGTCTTTCCCCTCTCACCCTAAACCTACGCTACTTGGATAGTGTCTCCCATCTGTTCTCCTCCTCTAACCAAATCGAAAGGTTTTGTGCGCCAGATTGGTAAAGTAATTAGTTCTTAATTTTTTTTAATTGTCTCTTTGGAAATTTAAAATAGTGTGAATGGAGGTTAGGGCAGTTGAATGTTCCTCCTGCAGAATGTGGGAGGTAAGGGTCACCACTACTGTCCCTGTTGACTTCCTCTGCAGGAAGTGCACCCAACTGCAGCTCGTCGGAAACCATGTTAGGGAACTGGAGCTGGATGAACTTTGGATCATTCGGGAGGTGGAAGGGATTATTGAGAAGAGTTACAGGGAGGTAGTCACACCTCAGATACAAGGGAAAGATAGCTGGGTTCTCGTCAGGGGACAGAAAGGGAACCGGCAGACAGTGCAGGGATCCCCTGGGGCCATTTCCCTCAGTAACAATCATACTGTTTTGGATACCATTGTGGGGACCACTTACCAGGTGTAAGCCATGGGGGTACAGCTCTTTGGCACAGAGTCTGTCCTTGTTGCTCAGAAGGGAAGGTGGAGTGGAGCAGAGCATTAGTCACTGGGGACCCCGTAGTTAGGGGGACAGACAGGATGTTCTGTGGGAATGAGAGAGACTCATGGTTGGGTGTATTACCTCCTAGGTGCCAGAGCTCGTGATGTCTTGGATGATCCTTAAGGGGGGGGGGGAGCAACCCCAAGTCATGGTCCACATAGGCACTAATGATATTGGTAGGAAAAGGGATGGGGATTTAAGGGAGAAATTCGGGGAGCTAGCGTGAAAGCTTAGTGCTAGAACAGAGTTATTATATCTGGTTTGCTGCCCGTGCCATGTGCTAGTGAGATGAGGAATGGGGAGAGAGAGAAGAGTTGAATACGTGGTTACAGGAATGGTGCAGGAGGGAGGTATTCAGATATCTGGATAATTGGGCCTCATTCTGGGGTAGGAGGGATCTCTACAAACACCTGAACCAGAGGGGTACGAATATCCTGGGGTGTTCGGGGGTGTTGGAATTTACTAATGCTCTTCACGAGAGTTTAAACTAATTCATCGGGGAGATGGGAAACTAAATTGAAGTTCTAGCATCCAGGTGGTTGAGAGTAGTGAGGTCAGAAATAAGGTTTCAAGGTCGCAAGAGTACACCTGCAGCCGTGAGATGGTTTGAAATGTGTCTACTTCAATGCCTGGAACATCCAGAACTCACAGTATGGGTTGGCACCTGGGACTTGGATGTTATGGCCATTTCAGAGACATGGATAGAGCAGGAACAGGAATGATTGTTGTAGGTTCCAGGGTTTAGATATTTAAGTAAGAACAGGGAAGGTGATAAAAGAGAGAGATATGCGCCATTGTTAGTCAAGGACAGTATTACAGAGGCAGAAAGGACATTTGAGGACTTGTCTACTGAGGTAGTTATGGGCTGAGGTTAGAACCAGGAAAGGAGATGTCACCCTGTTGGGAGTTTTCTATAGGTCTCCGAATAGTTCCAGAGGAAAGGGTAGCAAAGCTGATTCTGGATAGGAGTGAGAGTAGTTGTTATGGGGGACTTCAACTTTCCAAATATTGACTGAAAATTCTACAATTTGAGTACTTTAGATGGGTCAGTTTTTGTCCAATATGTGCAGGAGTGACGCAGTATGTAGACAGGCCAACAAGGGGTGAGGCCACATTGGATTTGGTACTGGGTAATGAACCCAGGCCAGATGTTGGGTTTGCAGGTAAGCGAGCACTTTGGTGATAGTGACCACAATTCGGTTATATTTACTTTAGTGATGGAAAGGGATAAGTATATACTGCAGGGCAAGTGTCATAGCTGTGGGAAAAGCAATTATGATGCAATTATGCAAGATTTAGAATGTGTTGGATGGGGAAGGAAACTGCAGGGGGTGGGCACAACTGAAATGTGGAGCTTATTCAAGGAGCAGCTACTGCCTGTCCTTGATAAGTGTGTTTCTGTCAGGCAGGGAGGAAGTGTTCAAGCAAGGGAGCCATGGTTTACTACAGAAGTTGAATCTCTTGTCAAGAGGAAGAAGGAGGCTTATGTAAGGATGAGACGTGAAGGCTCAATTAGGGTGTTTGAGAGTTATGAGTTAGCCAGGAAAGACCTAAAGAGAGAGCTAAGAAGAACCAGGAGGGGACATGAGAAGACATTGGCAGGTGGGATCAAGGAAAACCCTAAAGCTTTCTATAGGCATATCAGGAATAAAAGAATGACTGGATTAAGATTAGGGCCAATCAAGGGCAGTTGTGGGAAATTGTGCGTGGTGTATGTGGAGATAAGAGAGGCGCTAAGTGGAACTTTTTGTCAGTATTCACACTGGAAAAAGACAATGCTGTTGAGGACAATACTGAGCTACAGGCTACTAGACTAGACAGGATTGAGGTTCACAAGGAGGAGGTGTTAGCAATTCTGGGAAGTGTGAAAATAGCTAACTCCCCTGTGCTGGCTGGGATTTATCCTAGGATTCTCTGGGAAGCCAGGGAGACAATTGCAGAGCCTTTGGCTTTAGTCTTTAGATCATCATTTTCTACAGGAGTAGTGCCAGAAGACTGAAGGATAGCAAATGTTGTCCCCTTGTTCAAGAAAAGGAGTAGAGACAACCCTGGTAATTATAGACCAGTGAGCCTTACTTCGGTTGGGGGTAAAGCATTGGAAAGAGTTATAAGATCGAGGATTTATAATCAACCAGAAAGGAATAATTTGATTACAGATAGTCAACATGGTTTTGTGAAGGATACGTTGTGCTTCACAAGCCTTATTGAGTTCTTTGAGAAGGTGACCAAACAGGTCAATGAGGGTAAAGTGGGGTTGATATGGTGTATATAGATTTCAGTAAGACATTTGATAAGGTCTCCCACAGTAGGCTATGGGATTGTGGGTGAGTTGGCGGTTTGGATAAGAAATTGGCTAGCTGAAAGAACACTGAAAGGTGGTGCTTCATCCTGGAGTTCAGTAACTACTGCAAGGATCTGAATTGGGGCCACTGCTATTTGTCTTTTTTTTTAATGACGTGGATGAGGGTGTAGAAGGATGAGTTAGTAAATTTGCAGATTACACTGAGGTCGGTGGAGTTGTGGATAATGCTAAAGGATGTTGCAGTTTATAGGGGATATAGATAAGTTGCAGAGCTGGGCTAAGAGGTGGCAAATGAAGTTTAATGCAGAAAAGTGTGAGATGATTCATTTTGGTTGGAGCAACAGGAATAAAGAGAACTGCGCTAATGGTAAGATTCTTGGTAGTGTGGATGAGCAGAGAGATCTTGATGTCATGCACATAGATCCTGAAAGTTGCCACCCAGGTTGATAGGGTTATTCTGAAGGCATAAGGTATGCTAGCTTTTATTGGCAGAGGGATTGAGTTTCAGAGCCATGAGGTCATGTTGCAGCTGTACAAAACTCTGATGCGGCCGAACTTGGAGTATTGCATACAGTTCTGGTCACCAAATTATAAGAACGATGTGGAAGCTTTGGAAAGGGTGCAAAGCAGATTTACTAGGGTGTTGTCTGGTATGGAGGAAAGGTCTTATCAGGAGAAGCTGAGGGATTTGAGGCTGCTTTCATTAGAGAGAAAGAAGGTTGAGAGGTGACTTAATTCGACATATAAAATGAGCAGAGGATTAGATAGGATGGACAGTGAGAGCCTTTTTCCTTGGATGGTGATGGCTAGCATGAGGGGACATTGCTTTAAATTGAGGGGTGATAGATACAGGACAGATGTCAGAGGTAGTTTCTTTACTCATAGAATAGTAGGGGCGCAGAACGTCCTGCCTGCAACAGTAGTAGACTCACCAAATTTAAGGGCATTTAAATGGTCATTGGATAAACATATAGATGAGAATGGAATAGTGTAGGTTAGATGGGCTTCAGAATGGTTCCACAGGACGACGTGACATCGAGGGCTGAAGAGCCTGTACTGTGCTGTAATGTTCTATGTTCGATGTTCAACGTCCTGTGAGCTGGGGTGCATGCAATTGTCTATGAGTGTCCTCTGAAATATTCATGACTGAGTTGGTGTTGCCAGGTTATCACTTTGACTTTCATGTCAGAATTTGTCAATGTTTGGTTTCTATCTGTTAGGTGAGAGGATTGGAAACTGCAAGTCAATTAGATGAGGTAATGTAATATTGGGGATGTTAATACATACTAATTGGCCTCTCACTCCTCACTAGCAGGAATCTTGTTGGAAAATAGCACCCTTCTCACCCTAATATAATTCTATCAACTTTCTTGAAAACCCCCATGTCAGTCAGCATCTGGGAAGCTTCTGCCAACTATCTTCTTCTCGGTTGAATTTTTTGTTAGGTGAAAAAGCCTCTGGGCAGAAGAAAATGATTTTCCATTTTCCAAGTTTGAAACCAAGTTAAGTGCTAGTACTGCATTATGTGGACCAGACAGATTGTTAGAGGGCATTGTTAATGATTGACTAACAACTCTGGCATGGTCTTGGAAGCTGCAATATTTAACCTTTCATTAAGAGGCTGCTGATTCTGATTCAGATAGTACTGCAAGCATAGCCTTAAAGACTAGTTTGACCTGAGATGGAATCTATGCTGGAAGTCTAGATAGTTTCAGCTGGCTAAACTTCAATAACACACCTTTGAGTAATCAGAAATTTAAAAATACTTAGAATTCAGGCATTCTAATCTCTTTGAATTCAGGTAGGCTTATCTTCCAAAGAGGGAGAGCAGTATCTGTTGGAGCAAATAAAAATACACCTTTCCCAGATGTTTTAACTAACCTGTCCAGAGATGTTATTGTGTGTCCCGGGAGCTTGTACGACTCAAATCTGGGTCTCCTGCCTCAGAGGTAAGGACATTACCACTGTCCCACTAGAGCCATAAGGATGGCACATGTGAAGGGTAGCAACAGATTTAACAACTTGAAGGCTTCTAGGGATGGGGGGGAGGGAAGGGGGTTCCCTTGTGGTGCAGTGGTAGTATTGCTACATCTGAGCCAGGTAGCATGGTTTCAAGTCCAATCTGATCCAGAGGTGTGTAATAACATCTCTGAACAGGTTGATTACACAATAGATACAATTTAAAAAAAAGAATTGAGTATTGCCTTGTGTTTTCTGTGGCCTAGAGGAGTCCATGTTTGATGTGTACACTGAACATGAGAAGGCATTGCATCTGAAGATTTGCTTGCACTTCAGCCCCATGCTCCTGATCTTTGGACATCTGTTGCAGACAAGGAGAGACTCCTGGTCTGCCCTGGACCTCACCAAGATGGATATTAATGGCTCGGGCAGCAGGTCGTCATGGGGGTTGTTAGACCTGATTGTCTGCCTCTCTTCTGGGATGAAAGCCACACCCAAGTGACCTTGTTTGGTGAGTGTATGGTGCCCACTCTCACCTGAGGTTTTCCATGGGCACTGGAGTGCAGTGTCCCATTCAGAATAACATTTTAATTTAAATTTAATTTTGCTTTGAATATACAATTTTCATCACAATATGCCTTTAATGGATGTCTTCCTTCTAATGTCATTTCATTTTATATAGTTGCATTAATTTAAATTACTTTAACAAATGAGCACAAGAAAGACTTCTAACACACTGGATGTTGGTTTGGGAGGAGGTATATATATATATATATAATTGAATCTTGCATTAAATAAAGGATTAGAATCTGGTTTACTATTTCACGATTAGGTTTTCTAATTAATTGACATAGTTTTCAGTAGTTTGATGTGAAGATGTGATGGAGTTTTGATTGGCTCGCTGGTTAGAGAAGGAGGGAATGCTTAAGATGAAAATATTCCATTTGTGTAGTCTCAAGATTTGAAAAATATGATACATGCTGAATCTCATATAACATTTGATCATTTTTATTCATTTGTATTGTTCTTTGTTCTTTCCAGAGGAGGTGGTGGAAGCAAACACAATAGCAGCATTCAAGAAATACCTGGACAAATACACGAATAGGAAGAGAATAGAGGCATCTGGATCCTGTAAGGAAAGACAGTTTTAGTAATAGAATGGCAAAATGTGGCAGTGCAGGCTTGGAGAGCCGGAGGGCCTGTTCCTGTGCTGTATTGCTCTTTGTTCTTTGTTCATGTTCTTTGTTCTTTGTTCATTCCCCTGTCAAATTATTGATCTAAATGTCCTGGTATTGTTTCAGTGACTGGACTATTCTGGAGAAGAGTCATACTGGACAAGAAATGTCAACTCTGTTTCTTTCTCCACACATGCTTACAGGCCTGCTGAGCTTCTTCAGAATTCTGTGTGTTTGTTATAGGTAAGGCCTACTCCCTGAGCCTTGTTTAATTCAGGTTGTTGAATTGATCAGGTGGCATGTCTGAATACAACATATAATAAATCATACAAATATGAAAGTCTGTTTATATTTTAAAGTACTTTGTAAATATGTTACTAGTTTCTAGGCTAACCAGGTCCATAAACCATAAGACCATAAGACGTAGGAGTGGAAGTAAGGCCATTCGGCCCATCGAGTACACTCCGCCATTCAATCATGGCTGATGGGCATTTCAACTCCACTTACCAGCGTTCTCCCCGTAGCTCTTAATTCCTCGAGGCAACAAGAATCTATCAATCTCTGCCTTGAAGACATTTAGCGTCCCGGCCTCCATTGCACTCCGTGGCAATGAATTCCACAGACCCACCACCCTTTGGCTGAAGAAATGTCTCCGCATTTCTGTTCTGAATTGACCCCCTCTAATTCTAAGGCTGTGTCCACGGGTCCTAGTCTCCTCGCCTAATGGAAACAATTTCCTAGAGTCCACCCTTTCCAAGCCATGTATTATCTTGTACGTCTCTATTAAGTCTCCCCTTAATCTTCTGAACTCCAATGAATACTGATCTGAGCCATGACATCTTATGGACCTTTGCTTGGAAGTGGTAGATGTGTAGGTTGAGGGTCTTGAGGTGGCTAATGTTGGAGCACAGGTCATTCTGCTGTATCAGGATGACAGGTTTGGACACAAACAATCTGCTACTCAGCAACAGATGCATCGTTGTAAGGTTAATGGCAGGGAACGGGTTTGATGAGGAATGTCAAGAGCTTCTGAACTGCAGAGATCATCATGTGAAGCCATTACTGGTCACTGCGATTTCATTCAAACTCTCCACAATTTCTAGTGATGGAAATTTCATTGAACTCCCATGGCAGGAGATCATGGCCCAGAAATAAAGAGAAAGCTGCAGAAAGTTAGGGAACAAGAGGATTTGGGGAATCCTTGACAATGAATGTCAAAAAACTGGCACCCTAGTTCAGTGACTAATAGGGAAGGCAAATGGAATGTTGGCTTTTATTTCAAAAGGAATGGGGTGTAAATGAAGAGAGGTCTTGTTCAAACTATACAAGGCACCGTCAGAACAATGGAATAATGTGAACAGTTTTGACTCTTTATGTAAGGAAAGAAACAGCGACATTGGAGGCAGTTCAGAGATAGTTCACTTAGCTGAGGGTGTGGAGGGACTGTCTTATAAGGAGAGATTATGTAGGTTGGACCGATACTTGTTGGAATATAGAAGAGTGAGAAATCTTATTGAAAAATTCAAGATTTTTAGGGGACTTGACAAGGTAAATACAGAAAGGTTGCTTTCCCTAACGGGAGAGTCCAGGCCTAGAGGGCATAATCTTAGAATAAGAGGATGCACATTTAAGGCAGAGATTAGGAAAGTTTCATTCCTCAGAGGGTAATGAATCTATGGAACTCTTTACCATGGAGGGCTGTCGAGCCTGGTTCATTAAGTATATTCAAGGTTGAGATAGACAGATTATTAATCAGTCAAGGAATCAAGGGTTATGGGGTAAAGGACAGGAAAGTGGAATTGAGGATTATCAGATCAGCCATGACCTCCTTGAATGTTGAAGCGGATTTGATGGGCTGAATGGCCTGCTTCTATTCTTATGTCTTGTGGCCTTACGGTAAAAGCCTGAGAAAACAACAGGCTGAACATAGTCAGGGCCTTGGTGCTGGTGAGGGGCACAAGTTCAGAGAAGAGGGAACTTGCTGACGGTTTCTATGACTCCATAGCTTGAGAACCATTGATTTAGATCTTCTGTTTGAAGATTATTGCAGTTTATACATTTCTCCGAAACATATAGACATTTAAACCATTTATAAGGAAGTAAAATCAAATTTCTTCTGCAATCATATCTACAATATTACTTTCTTAAAATTTGAATCAGGAATATTACTTTCCATTTAAAGTTTTGTAAAGTATTTTTTAAAAAATCGTTATAATATTTGAGTGAGATTAGAGCTTTGGTACAGACTACATCGAATCAATGTGAATCACGTATGAATCACTGTGAAAAATTACAATGTTGTTGAGTAACAAGCAAGTATTAGTTTAGTACGCAAGGAACCAAAAGTATATGTTTTTATCTTTTAAATATATGTTACATATATGACCTTAAAAGAAAATAATACATTACTATATTTTTCTTCCAGAATGCCAATTGCATGACATTATTATAACCAGCATTGTCTGGTATGAATGTTAATAAAAGATATTTTTTAAGTTTTTGCAAATCAGATTCTCTCCTAATACATATTATACAGAGTAATTCATTGAATTTAATTTTCTTTACTAACTGCCCTTGATATTTCATATTCATTTCCTTAGTTTTCTCTATTATTCTTGTAGCATGTAATGTTAAAAAGGTAGAGACATGTTATAGTTATTATTTATCAGTGAAATAAACTCAATCTTTGCATCTTAACTATCTGCAACTGGATCTAACCTGACAATCTCAAGTTTTACACCAATCCCTTTCAACTATTAAATCATTATACTCCACATTTATTACCCCAGTAAGTGGGACCACTAAGCACCTTTACAGCTGCTCTGACTTCCTTTGGTTACCCTTTCAATCTATGTTTTGAATGTATTGAAATCTTCTGTGACTAAATGAGTAATTGTTTCAGGAAATTGGCTCAGGCATAATGAGCCATCTGTTCTGTAAGATTCAATGATTCGATCTTAATGTTGGCAGTACTGAGCCATCCTCTTTAGCTTTGCTATCATCAACAAATAAATATGGTTCTGTCCTTGACTCCATCAACCTCTTGGGCCTAATTCTCAAATTCAATGCATAATTGCTAAGCCATGAAGTAAGCTTCCTTCTCCATTTGACCTACTATCAAGATTATTCTTCTCTGTTTATTAAACAAGGTCCTGAATATTATAACCTCTGTGCTGCACCAACATTGGTCATCTCAACACCACCTCTCTGTACCCTCCTTTCCACGGTCTACAAATAACAATTACCTCAATATGCCTTCCTTGTAACCATACCCAAAGTTCCACTACATTATAGACATCATTATTGCTAAACATAAGGCTCATTTTGTCAAAACTTTTATACTTGCACTTATAAGGACAATTCACAAGAATACAATATAAAGGGGAATAACATTTATACTATATAAGAAGAGCATACTGAGTGGGGTCTGGTAAAGGCATTGCCATGAAGAGTACACCAATTAGATTATGACAGTTAACTACCATTGTTTAAATTTAAATCTGGCAGTTTGCGTCTGATTGGTCTGAACATTTCCCTGAGGAATGAATCAAAAAAAACTGTCACTTATTTTGTGCAGTTGCATAGTGTGTGTACATGTTCTTTCTATCTGCAAAAAAAAACATACTTTTCTCATGCTGTAGAAACATGGTGCTTGCCTTTATATTGTTTTTCTTGCAAATTGACCTGATGTGTATCAAGTGAGAAGCTTAGACAAAATGTGCACTTTTACAGTCATACTCAAAATCTTAATGGCTGCATATGCATTGTTTTGTGCAAAACACTGCAATATTTTTCTGTAATGTTGTAGCCAATCATCACTATCATGGAATGATTGACAGTTAACTAAAGCTCAGTTATGTAATACTCCACATTCTGCTGACCTCTCTCTCAAACTATCTTTTGTTTAGAATAAAAATAAAAGTGATGGGTACCTAAAATGTAAGGACTAAAAGGTAGAAATGCATTGTAGATTGATAAAAGCAAAACCCTACATTCATATTTAAGTTGAAACAAAAAGCTTTATGTTATTTATTTTTGTCTGGCTGCAATTCACTGTTGCCTTGGCCACAAGATATTCATTTCTCACAACTTAGGCCTTTGAATATGTGAAGTGACCTTGGTCCCAATGTATAATGTATACAAAGCAATCTGGAATGATAACCTAGTTAAATATAAAGGTAGATTTGTCATTCCTTCTGCATTCATGTTAAGAGGTTAAATGTCAAAGAAACTGAATAAAACACAAACTTATGACATTCCTTACGACAAAGGTATTTATAAAATTTTTGCAGTCTAACCACAACTTGGTCCTAAACAAGTAAGCTGCAGTATTGCCTTCAGTGCATTAGATTAGTTAATAAAATGACAGAAAACCAAAGTGGCTTACCCCTGACAGCTTTATGATGGCCATTCCTTAGATTGTGTTAAGTGAATCAGGCAGTAAAACTAATGAACCCTTTGTTCCTGCATGTCTTCTTAAACCACAAAACTCTGAAGAATTTATTGAAAATCGTTGCTGTGCTTCAAGGTTGCAGATAATTGGTGACTGTCATCATACTTTTACTAATTAACGTCAGCAATGAATTGTGGTAAAAGTGGAAACATGTATGTTACAAGAATTTTATTTTTGATAAACCTGTTTTTGATGTTTGAAAAGGATGTAATTGGCAACATTATACATTAAGTTCTATCTGGATTACAGCATTGAAACAGGCCATTTAGCCCAACTGATAAATGCTCCACATGAGCCTCCTCTCAAACCTTTTCATCTAAGTCTTATTAGCTTATCTTTCTCCTTCATTCTCCTTCAAATGCTCCTTTAGTTTCCTTTGAGCATACATTTATGCTATTCACCTAAATTACATCTTCTGATAGCAAATTCTTGATTTATTTGTGGTATCTTAGATTTGTGATCTCTGGTTTAGATTCCACAACAATTAGAAACATCTTCTTTACATCTCCTCTATCAAACGCTTTCATTAATTTAAAGATATCTCTC
This sequence comes from Hemiscyllium ocellatum, assembly GCF_020745735.1. NCBI lineage: Eukaryota > Metazoa > Chordata > Chondrichthyes > Orectolobiformes > Hemiscylliidae > Hemiscyllium > Hemiscyllium ocellatum. The sequence goes on along the minus strand of NC_083408.1, from coordinate 71,477,081 downwards.
AGGTTGTTTTTCAGCCTTTGCTTCAGCACTAAGCCCCAGCCTTGTCAGACTTTCCTGATGGGTACAGCGCAGACTGAGTTTATTCTGCCCATTGTGGCTGCATCGACTCTCTCAATGAACAATTCATTTCAGGTTGTGTTCCTGCCTTCTCTCTATAAACCTTTATTTTTCCCTTTTCAGATCTCAATCTAATTTCATTGTGAATAGTCCAATTGAACCCGGCACCACTCTAAGGTAGTGCATTTCAGACCTTAACCAATCACTGAGGGAACTTTTCTTTTCTGTTATCATGTTTTCTTCTTTTGCCTATAGTTTTAACCTCTGCCCCCTTATTCTCAATCTTTTCACGAGTGAGAACAGTTTCTCGCTATCGATTATGTTGATCTCTTGATTTTTAAATGTTAATTATATCTTCTTTTGGCCTCCTTTTCTTCAAAAAGCCCGAACTTCTCCAATCAATCTTCCTAACTGTAGTTCTTCATCCTCAGAATCGTAAGTCTTTTCTACAGGTCTGAATCAGTTCTGGTATAATCTCGTAAATATTTATAACCTGGACATCCTTTACTGAACGGTGCAAATCAAAAATGTGCACAATTCTCTATTATGTGCAGTCTTGAGTTTATGTTTTTGTCCTCCAGAATGAATTTTATTCTCATTTGATTGTATTAACATATCTGAGTATATTTCTTATAACAGTAGGATTGATGGAGGGAAAAATAAAATGCAACATGCTGCTGACCTGCCCATCGTGACTTCTTTCATGAATTGGACACTCATGCCCCCCTCCTCTGAGTTGGTAATTTAACTGCAGATGTGTTGTCTGACAGAGTTTACTGTCAGGCAGTGAGAGAAGTCAGGCAAGATGGATTGACTTATTTTGTTTGCACCTCCACAAGGTCATACTCCCCATTTAACCTCCCTTTAATCTTCCCACCCAGCCTCTCAACACCACCACCCTCACTGCAGCCTGCTAGCCAAGGTATACCAATGCCCTGACCTACCCTGACCATAGCCTTCTTTCTGGGGACTGATTGTAGTCCCAGCAGAGGGCACCACTTCAACCTGGCACTGTAGGGACTGCAGAGCTGTGGCAATGTTCTAAGGCAGGACTTGCTTCGTACATTGGGATTGAAATTTCAATCTTAGATAATTAATGTTCCGTCCCAAGCATTATTTAGATTAGATTAGATTCCCTACAGTGTGTAAACAAGCCCTCCAGCCCAACAAGTCCACACCGACCCTCTGAAGATATGCAGGGTAGCTGGGTTCCCTGGGATTGCATTCTCTGTCAATTCTTTAGAGGGATGGGGTGGCAAGGTATGCCATTCGAATACTCCTGCTCTTCAATTTGGATGGGCTGAGGCAGGTGGCAATCTATTCTGACCTTGGCAGTGTGAGGCCTTGTAGATTTTAAACTCCTGTGTGTTGCAGTCAGCTGAACACCATGCGTGAGATTAATGTTGGGTGACAGGTGCCAAAGGAGAAAGTGAGGTCTGCAGATGCTGGAGATCAGAGCTGAAAATGTGTTGACAGGTGCCAAACCTTTAGCATAGATTTCCTACAGTATGGAAACAGGCCCTTTGGCCCAACAAGTCCACACTGACATTCCAAAGAGTAATGCACCAAACCCATTCCTCTATCCTATATTTAGCCCCTGACTAATGCACCTAACACTATGGGCAATTTAGCATGGCCAATTCACTTGACCGGCACATCTTTAGATTGTGGGAGGAAACTGGAGCACCTGAAGGAAACACACGAAGACAGATAGTTGCCTGAGGCAGGAATCAAACCCTGGTCCCTGGCACTATGAGGAAGCAGTGCTAACCACTGAGCCACCATGCTGCCCCAAAACTTCATAACAAAGGAATGAGAAACAGTACTTAAAGAAAACCTCATAATCAAAGGAAGAGATACGCAGAGGCCTATCCTTTCATTGTCAAGTTTGAACACCATCCCTGATGCTCCTGGCACTGTGATGAAAATAAATAATAAAACAAAAACAGGTGTTTGGGCTTCTTTTGGTTCCATAATTTGTTATTACTCAGCCAACTTAGCACGAAAGCCACAACCCTTTCACCACTCAAATCCACCGTTAACATCACAGTCAGATCACAATGCTATAATTGAAGTCCGATCTGAATAGCTAAGTGAAGACCATGCCCAATTTCTAGTGGGTACCAGCTCAGAATTGCCTGCTCTTACCTGCTCAGAAGTGCAGGTTAATGCTAGAGGCTGGAGAATGGAGATTGGTGAGTGCTTCCCACTGACAATTCAAAATGTGTAGATTGACTACTTTTTGCCAAACAGGCAGAATTAAAACCATTCTTCCTGTTTTGTATATTTCATCACAAGAGGAATCGCTTCATGACCTGTAAACTTATATACTAGTTTAATACTAACTGGATTTTGTGGTCAGTGGCAAACAAGAGCATTTGACACTGACATCAAAGAAAGCTGCCTACCGAGATCTACTGATGGATCTGGGGTCTGAAGTTAGGTTTTCCCCTTTCCTGGTGCCAAGTCAAAGTGATGTCTTGGTGTGGAGCAAAAGTGATGGCAGTAGATGGCTAGGCAACCAAACACACTGAAGTATTCATATGAAGAACAATTTATGAAACTAAAATCTCATAAAAGCTTTTTTTTAATTTAAAATTTCAATAAGCAAAATAAATTATGTAATTTGATTTAAATGGAAGCTATAAGCATCCTTTTAAAATATATTTTAAAAATTTATGTTTCACAATTATGGAAAAGTTTGACATTTCACAAATATAAAATTAGCTTTACAGGGCTAATGTGCATCTTTATGAAGTTAGTATAAAATTAAACACTAAGTCACACCTCATTCAACAAGGCGTAATCTTTTTCATGGATTTTTGTAGAGAGGCAAACAATGCAAAAGTGGAAATTTTCATGAGTTCGCTGATTGCTTGAATATTGCATAGAGATCTCAACAGTACACCCTCTGGAGAGGCACAGAATCAGTAACAGCTGTCTCCAGCTTTCTGCTATTCTGTGCATGTGCATGCTGCAGATGTTGTGGTCAGTTTCAGTGAAGTAATGATGGCAAGTGCTGACAGCTTCACCATCATTACCACAGCAAAATCAGAGCCAGTGTTGCCTTGAAAACCAGACAACTGTGAGATTAATTATCAATGCTACCTGTCCAGTTTATCCTTGGGAAGTAAAGGGAGCTTTTGTTCAAATTGTTAGTCATTTTCCCCATAACTAACTTCTTTCTGGTAAATCATTAATGTTAACACAGATACACCTTTATTCATTTTTTTTTAGATTGGTTCAATTTATTCTGAATACTGCAAATCCAGGTCTGAAGTTAAATATAATACTTGTCTTTGTTCCTCTTGTGGCAAGGTCTCCTGGTGGAAAATGTTTAAGAACTTGCCAGTGCTGTATCCTATTAAAATGTTTCAAATGGCCTCTTTTGTTTTTCATATTTGAAGAAGAAACCAAAATACTTCCAATGGGCATTCTCACTTGCCTAACGTAGCATGTTAAGATCATAATAGGTAGGCAATGTTAAAAATTTGTCCTATTATTTCTTAAATTATGTGCATTGTTTTTATTCTAAAAGAAATGACAAACAATGAAGTTTTGGAAGATTTGGAAAGATTTACCACATGAACTATCCTTCATTGAATATCAGCCTGGATATTGTGGCATACAGGCCACAGTGGAATCTAATTCTACCCTCACAACTGCAGGAGACTTGCCTTCACAACATCTGACAAAGCTGAGAAGGTTGTTTTCTGCTGGTCCCAGATTAATCTGGCAAGCTAATCCACCATTACCTAACAATTCTGCAAACCATGCTGAGGCAAATTGCATATTATTTTGTAATAATATTATATGGCTGTGTATCTAGCTGAACCCATTCTATTGTCTAAAACCGTGATTGAAATAGATAATTTGGCCTATCAAATCTGCTTCATCATTCAATGAAAGTAGGACTGATCTGATCATTCTCAACTCCACTTTCATGTCTTTTTGCCATAACCTTTGATTCACTTAATGATTAGAAATCTGTACTTAATGGCATTGCCTCGATAGCCCTCTGCTGTAAAGAATTTGACAGATTCAGTACTTGCTGAGAGAATAAATTCCTCCTCATCACTGTCTGTGATGGGTGCTATTTTTCTGGATTATGCCCTCTGCTTTGAGACTCTCTCATAAAGAGAAACAACTTCACTGCATCTACCCTGTCAAGCCCCTTAAGAATTTTACACTTTTCAATAAGGTCTCCTCTCATTCTTCTAAACCCAAATGACCACAGACCCATCCTACGAAACCTCTCCTCGTATGAAAGATCCCTTTGTACCTGCAATTAACCTTGTAAACTTTCTTTGGACCTCTCCAATGCCAGCTTATCTCTCCTTAAACAAGGAGACCAACATTATTCTAGCTGTGGTTTTGCTGGTGTCTTGCAAATTTTAGCAGCGTGTCCCTATTTTTATATTCCATTCCCATTGAAATAAAGGCCAACATTCCTTTTGACTTCCCTGTTGCACACTGCTCTCCATCGTTGCCTTTATTCGTCCAGTTGTAAACACTATTTCCATTTATCTGCACTTGGTCCATAGCCTGCTGTGCCATAGCACTTTAAATGCTCAGCCAGATGTCTCTTAAATGTTGTGTGAGTACCTGCCCCCATTACCCCATATTTCTACCTCTGGGCAAAACAGAATTTTCTCATATCTCCTCTAAGCTTATGACTCCTCATCAGAAACTTGTGCCCTCTGGTCTTACACGTGTCTGTCAAGGGAAAAATATTCTCATGATCTACTCTGTCTATGCATCTCAAAATATTGTACACTTCAATCAGATCTCCCCCAGTCTCTTCTGCTGCAAGGAAAACAAACCCAGTCTATCCAGGAAACCCAGTCTCTTCTCATAACTGAGAGTTTCCATCCCAGACAACATCCTGGTGAATCTTTTCTGTAGCCCCTTCAGTGCAATCATGTCCTTCCAAAAGTGTGATGATCACAACTGCACACAGTATTCCATTTGTGTTCCAACCAATGTTTAATAAAGTTTTAACAAGACTTTCTTACTCCTATATTCTATACTCTGACTAATGAAGGCAAGTATCCCATATGCCTTCTTCACCGTCCTGTCTACCTGTGTTGGTACTTTCAGGGATCTATTGAATTGTAGACCAAGGTCCCTTTGTTCCTCAGTACTCTCTAGGGACCTAACATTTATTGTGTAAATCCTCCCATCAATAGACCTCCCAAAATGCAACATCTCACACTATCAGCATTAAATCCTTTGCTAAATTTGGGACAAGTGAGTCATTTCTATGCTCCAATGAAATGTTAATTGAATAACAAGTTTCTGGAAATCTGGAATTGTTCAGAAACCTTGAGATTTGTGAATAGACAATAGATGCAGGAGTAGGCCATTCTGCCCTTCGAACCTGCACCACCATTCAATATGATCATGGCTGATCATCCTTAATCAGTATCCTGTTCCTGCCTTATCTCCATAACCCTTCATTCCACTTGAGAGCTCTATCCTACTCTTTCTTAAATGAATCCAGAGACTGGGCCTCCACTGCCCTCTGGGGCAGAGCATTCCACACAGCCACAAAAAAGGTTGACACAAAAAAAGTTCTGGATAAATATATTAAGGTTGAAAAACTAAATCTTTGTGTGTGGTCCAAAATTCCCTCAGTACATTTCTGGCATTTAGTCTTTTTTTGTAGCTTGCTACATTTGTAAACCTTGCTGGGATGACTGCTTTTTCTGTAGGAATGAGACCCAAAGAACAACGAGAATTTCTGGCAAGAACAGTCTGACCGATTGAGTATCAAATTTAATTTGAAAACAACAGACTTTACAGGAAAGCGAAATGAAAAGATTTATGCAGTAAAACCTAGTACGTGCTTCTCAGAGTTAACAGTGATGGTCTGCCTCCAAAATTACATTTTTTGTAATCCATTCAGAGCACATGAGTTTAGTTGGCTGGATATTGTCCAGGCCTTGCTACATTTGGATAATTCAGTACCTGAGGTTTTATGAAAGGTGCTGAAGATTGTGCAATCATCAGTGAACATACCCGCTTCTGAATTTATGATGGAGGTAAAGTCATTGATGAGTCAGTTGAAGATGGTTGGGCCGAGGACACTAGCCTGAGAAACTCCTGCAGTTCGCATGTCTGATATTATTCACATTGGACTCCATTTTGGCATCATTTTTTAATTGTTTTGCTTAATGCCTACAGGATGTCCAATAAGAGGTATACAGAATACACAGGTCATGACATCAATCAATGTTTAGCATTGATGTGAAGCCAATACTGGCAACTATCACCAATAGATGAAGACATGTTCAGCTACAGCAAAGATCCCTCATTAACATTATTTAAAGTGATATTCAACTACTGAAATATTGCATCCTGACTGATTTTTCCTGGTGCTTGCAGCATTAATGTTGAGCATCAACTCATGCATGGTTTGAGTGTAGTGTGTTGAAAATTCCATTGGATACTTTGTCTATCTGAGGCTTCCACAACACATACATCAGCAAGGAAAGTTGAATAGGAAGGATTGATAGTAAAGGATCTATTTTTAAAAACTTGGTAGTACTAATACTGAATATTTTTGGCTGAATCTACTGTTTCTTCCCTAGGACTTCACAACAGCAGTGAGGATGGTGAAAAATAGAAAATCGGTCAATAAGAAATTTGTGAAGGTATTTCGCATTGAGGTTGTGTTAGAGGTACACATAAGAGACACTCCATTTTAGGATAGCAACAGGAAAGCCTGCAGTGTATACCGAAACAGACACAGAAACAGACAAATACACACAGATCTTACCAAAATAACTATACTATCAGAAAAAATGTCATCAACAATTTCAGGAACGTTTCATTCCTGTGTTGTTGATGGTATGTTATTGTCCATGGTCAATTGACCACCTTTCAGTGAACGTTTGGATCTGCTACCTGTATTTCCAGTAACTGTGACAATTTGAAAGTACACTTGCAGATTTTGAAATCACAGATGACAAACAAGGCCTTATTATGTAAGTGAAGAATTGCAAGATTTATTTGCAGCACTTCCATCGAAGTAAAATTACACTGACTCAGATTGTTAGTGTTTTTTATTGCTATTGCATGCCCCCCAAAATACAAAAAAACAGAGCAGTTGTCTTCCAATGCACTAAGGAAGGAGGAAATGAATTTACCAACACTGTATTTGATTAGGCAATGCACAAAAACTACAACTTTGGTGATGTTGAACATGTCAAATAGGGATTCAAAACATTCATAATCAAAGGTTGTCATGCTAGGTCTGAATCCAGTCACTCAACTCAAAAAGTTCATTCTGCTTTCTCTCCACAGATACTAAAAGAGACCTGCTGAGTTTCACCAGCAATTTCTGTTTTTATGTGTCACTAACTGAAAGCACTCAACAAAAGCCAGGAGTTAGACAGGCCATTGTTCATTTCAGACTTCAGAGTTACTGAATTTGAGGTGTCAACAGTAACTAACATGCTCCAAATTTGACACATGTGATCAATGGTCATTGTCGAGACCGTGGTGCTGGAAAATCGCAGTAGGTCAGGCACATCCGAGAAGCAGGAGAATTGACATTTTGGTCATAAATCCTTCACCAGGAAAGGCCAACAAAGCTCATTGTCCTAGTAACTGGAAACCACTTGTGAAACAGCAGTGGGAGTCTCACAAACAGTTGTGGCTTGTCCAATATGACTATGTAGCTGCAAATCAACACGTTTCACCCTCTCCCAGTCACCAAAGATCTTCCCTCCATCAAACTTGACCATCCCCCAACACTGTTGCTTTGAGCCACCCACCATCCCTCTTGATCAACTGTCAACCTAGAACTGCCAACCATCATCCTCACTCAGTTCCCCCATCAAATTTGACCTGCTAGCTGTCACGCTAGACCCTCCCCATATCGCCAATGACTCACCCTTGGTTCCTATTGGGTCTCCTGTCCTCCAGACTGACCTCGCCCCAGTCACACTTGATCCCCCCTTTATCATACTTGATTACCTTTGGTAGAGACTGGCCTTCTCTGTGTCATTCAGCTCCCTTCCTCTGCCCCACAAACCCTCTTAGGCCCACCATGCCCCAATCACTCTCTCAGAAGCAGCCAAGCTTGACCACTTGAGATAGCTGCCATACTCAATTCCTCGCTCAGCCACGTCCTGAGCGCCTGGGACAGCTGCCACAGCCCAGCCTCCTTTCACGTGGTGCCAAACAGTGTCCAAGAAAGAAAAGTAACACAAATCCACCAGGAAGACCATCTCACCTTCTATAACCCACCTTTAACTAGTTATGAATCTGTAACCATTTGTTTCTTGTTTACTGCTGGATTTGTCATACAGGTACAATCTAATCTGATAACCATGTGTTTTAATGACTATATGACATGCTAATACATTAAAAATAGGTTTCTGCCACTTTCTATCAGAATCTGCAATCTGCCTTTAATCCACCATCAACTTAATATCCAACTTTCATCCTGGTGTTGGAAAGCTATAACGCTATTAAAAGCTCCCACTGTCTCTTTTCCTGTTTCAAGACACAGCATAAGGTTTCTTCCCATGAGTCAATTGATAACATTTTTATCTGTGAGTTAAAAAGTTGTAGTTTGAAGTGCTATTCTATAATTCAGACTAACATTTTACTGCAATGTTGAAGGTGTTATTTCTGTCAAGAAGCAGAGACCCTTCTACAAGCTTAGCTGATGTAAAATATTTCATTCTACTCATTGAGGATGATCATGGAGAAGCTCCAGCTAACACTTCTCATCAACAACAAGAATAATTAACTTACTGTCCATTTTGTTTCTCTGTACAAATGGACTGCTGTATTCCTTGAATAATGAGAGTGAATGCACTTCAAAAATAACTTATTAGTTACAAACTGTTTTGCAATGTCACTGAAGCCTAAGATACTATGTAAATCAAAGTTCTTTCTCTTAAAACAAAACATTGGTAAAATCATGAGATACAAGACTAAGTTAGAAGACGTAGAATGCAAAAAGGGATTTAACTATAAATAAATACAGAATAAGTTAACAGCTAGAGAAACAAATTACAGAGCTGACCAAAAGGAGAAGCCAACACGGGTAAACAGAACATAACAAATTAGGAATATATGTGTCAGTAAGAAGTGATTGAAAAAGATAAATGAAAGATAGTGGAAGTAGGGATTTGTACCAAATTACCGAGAGTTAGACTAGTGGGAAGGTGTTATTGAAATTGAGGGGGTCCTAGCTTTGCTGGCAGATTGTTTGATTTTTAGTACAATGCACTATTACCAGCACAAGTTCAATTCCAGTACAGCCTGTGATCATCATCATCATCATCTCCAGTTGTGTCTGTGTAATGGGAGAGCAGCCTCTCTGCTTATTGAAATTTTCATTTTTCTCCTCCAGTTATCAGCCTTGCAACAATGTTTTGATACTCTGATTTCACAGGTAATGTGTATTCTAGCCTGACATTCTTGACAAGCTCATATTAATGTGAGCTTAAATTTACCTGAAAGTTGGTGGAAACAAAGCTTTCTTTCAAAATCATATTACTTATAATTGATTCATTTGCAAAACATGTAAATATGAGGAACTTCCTTCTCAATTCTTCAGCAAGTGAGATAAGACCAATGTACCTGGCTTAAATCTAGATGAGTAATTGGTCTGACAAACAGGTATATCATTCTGTCAGTCTATATAGTAATTTATCTTGTTAAATAGACAGCCAGTTTGCCAGTGAGAACATTTCATTTATGGTCAGATTACCCAGGCACCTTGCATGACTCTGATTTATACTTGCCTGCTATCTTCAACATTATTAATAGGCATAACAATTGTGTCTTCAAATTAATTCTGAAAATGTCACATTCCTGTGACAATGAGCTTTTTCCTCTTACACTGATATTTCTTTCTTCTTCCCCGAACTTCTGAACATGAAGAAATGTTTATAAAATACTTCTGATTTTGTGTCCCATTTGGGAAACAATTTACTCTGTCTATTGAAAGAGCGGCTGATGGGATTGTGTGCTTTGTGGGTTATGTGCCCTCTGTGTGATATCAGTTTGATAGTGGGAAAGCATTCAATTGGACAGTTGGCTAGTGCCATATTCCTGCCTCTTCCCTGAAAAGGCCATGCAGGGAAAGGCCTGCAAATTATTTTCCTGTCCTGTCATCAAATAAAGCTCTTAAATGGCAATGACTATCCTTTAAAGGGTCTCATTTCATTGCCAATAGGTACTAACTTGGCACCGGGTAAGAGATTTGCTGTGATGAAAGTATGACTGGCAAACTTGTGGGTGCTGGATCAGGTTCCTGACTGGTGGGGAGCAATTCCTTGTTCAGAGGCATTTCCAGGGAAGTGGCATTGGGAGAGGAAGGATGATCGTGACAGGTGCCTTTAATGCCAACCCTCTTCCCTGTGATCCAGCAACATTCTCGTACCTCAGACATGAGCAATACTGGCAGCAGCCACTGCCTACTCAGCGGCAGGGCCATTCAGTAGAGTTGATAGCCTCTGATTGGCCAGCAGTTATTGGTAGACAAGACACCTGTCCCCCAGAGACCAACTACTGTCCAGTAAAATGCTTGTTGGCACTTATTAAGGAAGGTTTCCCTAAAGAGACAAAGCAAGTTCTATGCAAGACCACCATTGCCACCTTTAAGTACTGCAATGGGTGTGTGCGTGTATGTGTGTGGCGGGGGGGTGGGGGGAGTGTGTGTGTGGGGGGGGGAGTGTGTTTGTGGGGGGGGGGGAAGTGTGTGTGTATGGTGGGGGTGTGTGTGTGTGGGGGGTGAGTGTGTGTGTGTGTGTGAGAGAGTGTGTGTGTGGGGGGGGGAGTGAGTGTGTGGGGGGGAGTGAGTGTATGGGGGGGTTTGTGGGGGGGAGTGTGTTTGTGGGGGGGGAAGTGTGTGTTTGTGGGGGGGGAAGTGTGTGTTTGTGTGGGGGAAGTGTGTGCGTGTAGCGGGGGGGGAAGTGTGTATGTGTGGCGGGGGGAGTGTGTGTGTGTGAGTGTGTGTGTGTGTGTGGGGGGCGGGGAGTGTGTGTGGGGGTGGGGGTGGGGAGTTTGTGTGTGTGTGGGGGTGGGGGTGGGGGTGGGGAGTGTGTGTGTGTGTGTGAGTGTGTGTGTGTGGGGCGGGGGTGGGGGGTGTGTGTGTGGGGGGGGGGAGTGTGTGTGTGGGGGGAGTGTGTTTGTGGGGGGGAAGTGTGTGTGTGTGTGGGGGGAGTGTGTGTGTGGCGGGGGGAGTGTGTGTGTGTGGGAGTGTGTGTGTGTGTGTGTGTGTGTTGGGGGGGAGTGTGTGTATGTGTGTTGGGGGGAGTGTGTGTGTGTGTGGGAGTGTGTGTTTGTTTGTGTGTGTGTGTGTGTGGGTGGGGGGGGGGTGGGGGGGGTGTGTGTGGGGGGGGGGGGTGTGTGTGTGTGGTGGGGGGGTGGGGGAGTGTGTGTGTGTGGGGGGAGTGTGTTTGTGGGGGGGGAAGTGTGTGTGTGTGGGGGGGGAGTGTGTGTGTGTGTGTGGTGGGGGGAGTGTGTGTGTGTGTGTGGGGGGGCAAGTGTGTGTATGTGTGTTGGGGGAGAGTGTGTGTGTGTGGGAGTGTGTGTTTGTGTGTGTGTGTGGGGGGGGGGGGGTGGGGGGAGTGTGTGTGTGTGTGTGTGTGTGTGCGTGGGGGGAGGGGGGTGTTGTAATCTGAGGCACAATCCGTGATGCATCAATCCTGACATCACAACTAGTAATTGCAGGGACTTCTGCTGACACCAGAGTAATGATTCTCACCTGTTATTTCACTGTTAAGTGCACAACATTAACCCTATTTCAGTTCCTCCTTCCCAAGCTCCTAATGAAAGGATTAAAAAGATTTTGAAATGTAGCTGTTTGTGCCTCCTTTTTATTCTCTTTGCACTACCTTCATCCAGAGGTGAGAAGAGAACAATGATTTCCCCACTTGGGTCTGTTACACGTGCACTCAGGGCCTGATTAAATATGTTGATTCAGTTTGAAGATGTCAAAAACAGCACTGCCAGCTGCTGTTGTAGGGAGCTGGGAAGTGGAAGATGTTGGGGGGTTGGCAGCATGCACAGAGCCATATCATGGCTGATTTTAGCTGTTCACCTAACCAGCTCCATTGACTAAAATTATCCCTTAAATTGCCGTTGTAGTCTTATCATTGATCTTGATGTTAAATCTGTCACCTTTTCCAAAAATATCACCTACCTCCTGAACATTTGCAGTTTTTCTGTCATGTGACCTTGACATCCACCAGCTGTGTCATTCAGAATGCAGAATTCAGATGTTGACTGGATGAAAGTGAGGACTGCAGATGCTGGAGATCAGAGTCAAGATTAGAGTGGTGCTAGGAAAGCACAGCAGGTCAGGCAGCATCTGTGGATCAGGAAAATCAACGTTTTGGGCAGGAGCCCTTCATCAGCCCTCCATCAATTCTATGGTAGATAGCACCATGTAATTCCTTATTCTTTCCTCACCCAATGTTTCCTATATCTGATCTCCTTTCATCCTTGGGTAACTTTTCTGAAGGCATTCTACCCAGAGTGCAGGGTGTTCACCTTATGCCTTTGATTTGATTCTGACATGCCTGCTCTTATTTGTCTTCCTTAACTGGCTCCAGTGCTAAAGCAGTGCTACATGTAACATTGAATAATTAACTTTGGTCTGCCTTGTAAAATTGATCCAATTTAAAATTACCTTAAGAAATATTTCTCTGACTACAGCTGGTTAGATACAATGGCAAAGAAGCCACAGTTTTTTTTTATATACGAATTCGATTTGTGAAAACATTCACATATTATATATGTTACAATCTCAATGTATTTTGATGACAGCCTATCATTTAAATTGAAATGTTGTGATGTTTCTTTCAACTAAAAATAAAATTACCATTCTACATAATGTCTGTTTGAACATGGCTGTTAGAACAAATATGCAATGTTAGTGAAACTTTACAAAAATACATTGAAATATATAATACAAAATCTAATTTGCAATCAATGGTGCAATCCTCTAAAGGTCTGAGTGATATGGACTATGGCAAAATGCGTGGCAACAAATATGCCAAGGCTCATCTCCATGTCGAAATTATTTTGATTTATCTTTTAATCTTCTCACAAGTGATGCATGAGATTCTAGCTAGGCCGTGAGCAGCTGCCAATTGGAGGGATTTAGTGCTTGTTAAATGCCTCATTACTGCCACAACTCATCTTATTAATATTCAGACTTCAGTCATGCCCAAGTTGCCAAACAAATTAGACATTGGGAAAACAAGAGTGGGTACCTAGCAGATTGAGCTCACCACTTGCTCGAAAAGACCTTCATGCTAGATATTGTGCAACAACAATTCAGGGCATGTTCCAAGGGCATTGGCCACATATAGTCCTCATCTGTGGCCAATGGCATTTGGCATCTGCTAACACATCATGATCATCCTGGCACTTGGATGCACTGGCAGTATGTTCTATGTTATGAACAAGGCCAGACCCCCTCAAAACACTTTAAGAAGGTAGCCCAGACCTTAACTTATTCTTATTTTAAAGGCAGATGTGAAGTGGATAATCCAGAGTGATGCAGTTGGTCAAACCACTCAGCTTTAAGCAAAATAGAATTTATTTAAACACTACAGTTGAAATATAGACAAAAGAAAGCAAAATTTAGAATAACTTTACTTGAAAACCCATCTGACTCAATACCACAACTTAATGAAGGAGCTGTTCCAATTCCCATAACATCCCATAAACACACCCCTTGGCAAGAGACAAATTCAAACTTGGGTTCTTACAGACAGGAGAGATATCAGAGAGAAAGCCAATCTGCTGAAGGTTGGAACCTTTCTCCACTGCAAGCAGCGCTGACTGTTACAGCTAAACCAGACTAGAAAAATCCTGAACTGGGAGAACTGGCCACTCCCTTGCCATTATTAAACTAGGCTCCTCCCAGACATTTCGGCACCACTGCCTTTACGACTGAAAGTGACAGCATAATCACATCTGGAAGCACAGGTTTGCAATGTAGGGTGCAGCAGTAATCAGCATTGGAAAGCTGCACTTTGAGGACAGGCACAGGTGTCCAGCTTGTAAACTGGTCTAGGCTGCATCTCAGGGCTGATCTCTTACTTAATGCCCACCTGCATACTCAAAGCATCTCCACCTCATTGTGCAGTGCCAATTTATGAAATTACAGAAGCAGGCAGCTAACCTTATTGGTCAGCAGTCCTTAGTCTAGGGAGTGTGCAGCTTGCTTTATGGCAGTGTGCTATATCACTCTCCCATGTATCTGCACAAAGAGGCAGCAGCTTACCAAACACATAGCATATTCTGCAACAATGCAGCCATCTCTTCGAAGGGTAGTTCTTAACGAAGTGCATGGAGGCACCCTTCAATAGGTGGTCCTGACACAGTAAATCAAGGGTACCTTCTGATACATATATCCATGGAGCGTGTCAGGTAGCCGGTCAGAGGGTCTGTGCCTCTGCAGTCTAGAAAGTACGTCATGGCAAGTCATTTGCCTCTGTAACAACCTGTTTGGGAAATAGGGTAGTTGGGGAAATAAGCATTCATCAGTCAGATATCTGAGCACATTTTGCCCAGGACTGTCCAATTATATTGATCAGGGTGTTGGGTGCAAGTCAGTTAATTGGGTTCATCCACAGAAATTAAAGGATAGTGTGCTGTGAATTAGACTGACAGTAGGGTTAACATGGGACCTGGAGTAGAATGGAGAATGATATTTACTCGGTTCGCGGAACATGGATGTCTCAGCACTCTCACAGGACTTGTGTCCTGTGATGACCTGGATTCTCTCCTCATAAGGATGAAGACATAGATCCTGGGTACTTCTCCACCTGCCTTTGCTCTCTCTGTTATGGGCTGCCTTCGCCTGTAGTGGGAAAGGTTGGGCACAGGGGAGGGTGAAATGAATGAGATTGCAGTGGGTGCATGGCTGTTAGTGTCGGTCCATGTGGGAGAAAGGTGATAAAGTCTAACAAAGTCCTGAGAAGGCAGGACAGAAGGCACACAGCATTAGTGATGTGGGATGTTTGTTGGGGTGGTGGAAAACAAAAGCAAGTGAGGGAAAATGTTGCATGAAATAATAAGTGTGGCAAACATATTCTTTGGTGTTAGCAAAGAGGAATTGAGTGTGAGGTAGCAGAGAGATAGATGCATCACTTACACTTGTTCAACAGAGAAGGTCAATGACTTTCTTTCTATGCTGAAAGCCATTCTTCTCCAATGGCACTGACCTGGCGGTGACTTCAAGTTGGCAATGTCTGGTGTCATGCCATGTTCTGCCAATCCTCTGGCAAAAAGATGTCCACCCTGTACACCAGGGCCGTCAGAGCCCTATCAGAGACCCGCATTGTCACGTTCCAATTCTCTGACATGTTGAGACTCTACTTGTCAATGAGCTGGCCAGCTTTGGAATGCCAGTGCTTGTCAGGGTGTGCAGTGACCTTGTCAAGATGGTGCAGCTGCAAGGGGTGCCAGTCTTTGGGCAGATATCTACTGAGTGATGAGTTCTTACTGGGATGGTGCAAGATGGGGCAAAAATTGAGTGTGCAAGAAGTCGTAGAGGTGTATTGTTGATTAATGTGGTGAGTTTCATAAGATGGACTGAGAAATCTTGCTAGGCACTGTGGCAAAAAACTCCTCCAAATGCAACTTGGACTTAGGCAAACAAAACGTAAGATTCAGGGTTAAATGAAATTGGGAATAGTGAACATGGAAGTGAAACTTTATTGTACTTCAGTGTGGAATTTTTCAGGTGAAAATAACTATGCATAACATAAAATACGCACAATGTTATATTTTATAAAAGCGAAACATTGTGCATGCTGTCAAACTAAAATAAAGAAAAGCAGAACGTGCTGGAGAAAGTCAAAAAATTCTGAAACGGAATCTTATTGGATTCAAATCATTAATTCTGTTTTTCTCTCCACAGATGCTGGCAGAACCGCTGAGTTTGTCTAGCACCATCTGTTTCACTGTTTCATTTTCAAATTGATTTCAATTAATCGAACAAATGGCAAAGACGTTTGCCACCAATGGGGAAGTTGAGGGGGGAGCGGGGGGAGGATGATAGAGGTGTTCAGAAGTTAGCTGTTTGCAATTTCACGATATGTTTGTTCCCAGTTGAAATGCGGAATGGAATCTGTGTTTTTTTAATCCCTCAATTCAGCTTTCACCTTGTTAATCCTTTACACCTCTGACGACTATACTTTTGTATTTGTTATTGCTACAAAAGCCACTGTTCTGTAACTTAGAATTCAAAGCTCTATCGTGATCAAAGAGGTTTCCATTCTAAAGTGCTTAACCTAAACAGACTGTGGCTGATAAGATACGGGTCAGGGAATGTTTTGCAGGTCTGGTGTTTGTTCCAGTTACATGCGTATACATTATATCTGGTTAACTGTTTATTTTGATCTGGTTTATAGGTAATATTAGAATGGATCTGCTGCCACCCATTAAGAACTTCAAAGATAGAGGTTAACTCCAACATTTGGTGATAAAGTAAATCATTGTTGGCTGAGGAAAGGCACTTTCACTACAACAAGATGTGTTTATTTCATTGATCTGTATTCACTGAATGTAATCATTTACAGTGCCAGAGCTACTTACATCTTGTACATCTGACACTTCTACAGTTCCCAAAGCTTTAATATAATATTAGTGGCCTGTTTGGTCAGAGACATTGAATTGTATGTTTATTCATGCTCGGGTGCAGCCTTGCCAGTGGACCATTTTCCATCAACTAAATATAATAATATTTATGATTTACAAAGTGTTTGCTTGATGATTTATCTTTGTGGTGATGATTTGGATGATGGTTTCTGAAAAGGTTATCATTCACCTAGCTACCCGTCATGGCGCAGTGGGAGTAGTTTGACTCTAAGACTTGTACTTCAAGCCCCGGTTCAAGGACTCAGGCTGAATCTTACCTTTTTTTGAGTAATTGTGAGTTGTGTCGCATTCTTTTTGGAAGGAGCAAAGTTTTTCACCACATCTTATCAAACTCACCTCTTTATTTGTCCCTTGGTGCCCATCTCATCCAATTCTAGCCCCAATTTACCATGTGATGTTGCTGGAACAGCTTGGCACTATTGGAATATCCAGAATTGCCTGGTAACCCTTCTTCTGGCTCCATTTTTAAAAGGCTGTTGCACATCCAGACAAGGACTGTCAGTCCTGACATGTCTCATCCAGTTCCTGACATTCAGCCTGGCAAGGAAGAGTAACTGATGCATTGCGGGCAGGGTCTCAGATGGATGGGGCATTGCACTGCTGGGACATCCTCTTGCCTCAGCAGACTAGGTGTTGACACTAGACCATGTCAGCCTGGTCCGTGCTTGCCACCCCAGCTAATGAAGTCTCAGCTGTCTGGATGAATGCATAGCACTGTTGGATGTAGCTCAATCATCTTTTTCACTCTACCAACAGAAGTGCCAGCATCTTCTCTCTGATACATCACACTCACTCTATCTCTGCTATTGTATCCATCTACCATCAACCCTCTTGCTCTATCACTCTCATTACTGTCTGCAATGGGGCAGGAAGAGTCAAGATGGGTGGGGGATTGCCTGACGTTCAGATCCTTACCCCTTCTGAACAGAGGTTCCTGACTCTGGTCACCCTGAGCTGACCTTGTTCAAGCCGTTGGATTGGTGTTAGATTCCCCCCTTGACTTACTATGCTGGGAGCCCTGATCAAAGGCCTTCTCCCTTACCTTCACTGAGCACTGCTAGCAACCATGACAAGATTCCTGGCTTTGTGCCTGTGCTAAACAACATGGCAATACAGCAATACTGTGAGCCTGGTACCTCTGGCTGAGGAGAAAAAATGCAAAAAGACAAGGCAATGCAGGGACTCAGAGCTCCAGTTAGGCTCTAAGTGATTGAGAGCAAGACAACAAGTGGATCAGAAATGTGTCATGACAGTTCCTAGAGGCTGAATGTGCTGGTTGTAATTGTCCATATATGTGCATCTGGCCAGTATCCACGTTGTTGTTATTGCCCAGTGTCCAACATGGAAGTCCTTTTGGAGAAGACATCATGTTGACGGGCTATTTCCACATCTCAGGTGAATGTGAAGATGATGTAGCACCATTTCAAAAGGGGCAGAATGGTATCCCCAATGTCATTACTAATGTTTAGTCCCTAACAAATATGATAAAGTATATTATCTCATCATCTTACTATTCATGATATCATCTATGCACAAATTGGGCATTGCATTTTCTACATTACATCACTGAACAAACTTAAAAGAAAAACCTTCATTGGCTATAAAGTCTTTTCTGATGTCATGGAAGACACTATATGCATGCAAAACTTGTTTTACATATAATTTGAGGGGAAATTATTTATTATTGTTTTTAAATTGTACACACAGTCTACAGCTGAAAATGTGTTGCTGGTTAAAGCACAGCAGGTTAGGCAGCATCCAAGGAACAGGAAATTCGACGTTTCGGGCATAAGCCCTTCATCAGGAAACAGTCTACAGTTTAGCAACATTGGCAGTCAAAGCTTTTCATTTTGCATTCGTCAACCAAACCTTAAAGGGAATAACAACTGTACTGATTGAGTGGCAATTGAAAAGAAAAAAAATAAAGAAAAATAAGAAGAAGCATGTTCTACTAATAAAGATTTGTCAGTGGCTCTGCAATTCTCTATTGGAGAATTACTGAAGTTTAGTCAAAAACAGGTATTAAAAAATGAAATCTGAGACATCTATTTATTGTTGACCATTTTGTTGGCCTAATTTTTTTGTGACTTTTGTTTTTTTTAAATTCTCAGTTCATAAATATGCCTTAATTGGAAATCTGTCACAACTTTGTGCATCTATATGCTATTGTTTATTCTTGTCACTTAGGGTAGATACAACTGCTTGCGTCTCCTTGGAAATTAGCAGCATAATACTTCACAAATTTGCAATGGTAATTGCATCAAAGACAGTGGATGTGATCCACAGGGAGCTTCCTGCACCTTTTTTGAATGGGAAATAACATTGTAACTAAAGCCAATTTATGTCTATTGCGACATTTCCAGTTTTAAATTGATGACAACCTAGCAAAATTATTTGAAGTCTCTAAAAATAACTTGTGACACATTTGTCTTGTGTTTATTCTACAAGATATATTGCAGCAACTCTCCAAGGATTTACGAACAGCATGCCCCAAACCTGGAATCTCTATCATCAAGAGAGACAAGGACAGAGCGTCTATGGGAAGATCAGCCTCCACACTCCACCCCTCACCCCCACCATATCAAATTATCTGAGTCATACACAAAATTCTTTGGAAATGTATCGCCATTCCTTTGTCAAAATGCCATCATAGCCCAACAGGAATGCGAGAGCAGCTTCACTACATGACTGAAAAGGTCCAAGAAATCAGCTGACCAAGCATCATTTGACAGTGAGGGATGCCAACTTTGTTAATGACACTATTGTCCAAAGAATGAAGAAAAATATGTCTTGAAGATGAATTGTGATTAAAAACAACTCAAGGAACATTCTGTTCTTGGTCAGTAATGAATCAACAATGATTTCAGCCTGTGATTGCTTTCACTTGTATCCATTGAGAAATTATTGTTGCTGCCTTTTTTGAGAGAAAAAAATAATATTATAGCAGAATAAAGGAGCCATCAGAAACAGGTGGGGTGGGGGGGGGGGGGGAACTGTAAAGCACAGTGAGAGAGCAGAACCTTTATAAATAGAGAAGAAATTACTGGAAGTGGAGACAGAATAGCGAAGCACTGTGGGAGAAAGCAGAGTTAGCGAAGGGGGTGGTTATGTTGAGAAAGGATGTCACAGGATTTAGAGACACTGGAACGCTTTTAAATATAACTTATTTAAATTTTACTATACAGTATTCTCTAAAGTAAAGTTATTATCAATTAAGCTAAAACTAAATCCAACTTGACAGTTCAATGAATCAGTGTTCAGTAATTTAACCAAATCTAAAGATAAAGTTAAAATTAATTTAACCTTGGGTTTGGGATCCTGCTCCTGAAATACTGCTTTCCTCAGAGAACTTGGTGCATTGGAAGTGATGTGGGAGGATAATGTTGTGGCCACTGGTGGAGACCTGGCTTCGAAAATGACATGACAGCAAATAAAGAAATCAGAGGACTGATGGCAGTGTAATTGAGAAGTGTAATACAGCACTGGAAAGAAGGGTGTTCCAGGGGGAACAATAAAAGGAATCTGTTTGATTAGAGCTAAGAAACAGTGGTAAAGCATTGCGCTCAGTAGACCTCTAACTAATGGGAATGATATACCAGAACAAACTTGCAAGGAAATTATAGAGTTGCAAAAACTATTGAGTAGAGGTAATTGAGAAGGAAATATTGCTGGATTTGATGTTATATTTATGAGGTTTATAAGATTTTTTGGATCTGTGCATGTAAATTTAAGGCAAATTAATAGGGTCAGGTAGCATATTTTGAAGTCTGTCTGACAAGAAGTCTAGGTGCTTGATTTTTGAAGATCCATTTCAGTCTTAATGGTGGGTCATCAACCTAAAGTATTAACTCTGTTTTTCTCCAGAGATGCTGCATGACCTGCTGAGTTCTTTTCCCAGCACCTTGTGTTCTTGTTTCAGATTTCCAGCAGCTGTAGTAATTTTGTTTTATACAGGAAAGGTATGAATTGTTTTATTGAGAAGAAGGTGCAAGATGTTTACACTTGGAGCCAATGATAGCAGACTCTGACTTTACAATGCAAGGACTGTGCCTCCAAAGTGCCAGAAAGATTCTGAGAACATCAAGTTGTAAACAGTTGTGCTTTGAACAGTCCAGTTACTCCTAAGATTAAAAGGAGTTTCTGGTGAAGAATTGCTAATTATTGTTTCCAACTAGATACAAGATGAATGTGCTTCATCTTGTCATAGGGATGAGAATGGAGGAACCCATTTTTGAAATCAGTATATAGGCTTCCTTACAAATAAATAAATATAGTGGATAGACAGCAGAGGTTCCATAATGCGCAGCTGGAGAAAAGGTTGCTTGATTTTGCGAGCTACCAGAGCTGGAAGCAGGAAGGAAATGGTCCCTAGGCCAAGAGATAATTTTATGATCCCAGCTGATATTAACATTGGACTAATCAGATTCCATATTGAAGCTCCGATTTACAGACACTAATTTTGCATTTGTTTTTACTGTGGAGTTAAATTACTGAACACAGTTGCCCAGATCTGTGCTTTTCCATGGTCCAACTGAATGCATAGCAAATGTAGGAAAATAGACCAAAGACTTCCTAGGTTCTGCAAGGCTAGGTGCTACCATTTTCTTTCTGCTACATCAGCCTCTAACTCTGCCATTGCACACAGTCCTGAGCAACATTCATGAACTACAAACTTCAGAGTTGCATGCAGCAACTCTACTCAGCACCTCTTCTTCGCCTCATCCTCTACAACTACTAAACCTTCCTGTCCTCTGGCTAAAACATTATGCCAGAACATTCCAGAACAGTTGGCAGATTCCAAATAAGTGCAAAGTGAGTGAGCTCTAAAAAAAGGACGCTTTTTAAAGTGCCATAAGATGCATCCATACGTGAGCTGGCTGTGAGTCCGTGTGCACAAAGTGACCTGGCAGGAGCAGGCATGTCTAATGTATCACTGAGTTCCAAAAGGAAGTTGAGAAGGGCTGAGGTCGATTCTGAGTTGCTCCAAAATCAGCCAAAGCAATGTGGAGAGGCAAATGGTTTTCCGATTTCGTAAATGAAAAGTGAGGAGGACACTCTCTAGGGAGCATTCCGGAACATGTTGGTGAAGGGCGATTATGATGAGTGATGTCTGCCAGGCATTTCTGGGAATGATCACATCTGGTTTCTGAGAAGATGAGGACAGAATTGCAAGCTGCATGTAAAATGAGGTGAGTCGGGGTATTAATGTGATGCCAACGCAGAGAAAAAAAATAGTTGCTGCTTATCAGTGACATTCTGATCTCACCATTGAGATTTTCGAGGGAAAATTGAAAATTCTTTTCTTGATGTGGAGAATCACATTTTTAAAATTCTCATTGAATTTTCACACCTTTCTCACTGTTGCCCACATCACATAAGACATAGGAAAATTCAGCCCCCATTTTCTAGCAGGACTCCTTACTAGACAGTTTAACACTTCAGCCTTCATTTTCTGGCATGCCCACATACAGGCTGACTACCTCCTTTTTAGATTTGTTTGACTCTCTGAGTCCCTGTTGCTAGGCAACAGCACAGAGCTTTTCTCTACCTGTTTTTCTGCATTAACCCCCATCTCTTGCATTCAAGGGTTTTTGAGCCTCATTGAAAATGTATAAAGAACTAAGAAAATTTACAGCCCAGGAACAGGCCGTTCGGCCCTCCAAGCCTGAGCCGATCCAAATCTACTGTCTAAACCTGTTGTACATTTCCTAAGCATCTTTAACCCTCTCCTCCCCACCTACTCATGCATCTGTCCTGATGCATCTCGAATCAATCTACCGTGCCTGCCTCTACTACCTCTGCTGGCAACATGTTCCAGGCACCTAGCACTTGCCGCGTGTATGCCCCTTAAACTTTTCACCTCTCACCTTGAAAGCATGACCCTGTATGAAAACATACAGTTCACCAAACATCTCAGCAACTGAAATGAAACTAAAGTCAACAACACACAAAATGCAAAACATAAGTTAAGTTATACATTGCTCCTAACAATATATCCTGCCACCTTCTACAGGTTTCAGGCAATCTGTTCTGGTATAGCCAGGGGAAATGTCAAAACCTTCACTGCGGATGATGGTGATTTTATGAAACTCTCCAAAAACTGAGCAAACTACCAGGAGACCATCATTTGAAGCTACTGTTCAGTAAAAATGGGACATGGGTTTCCATTGGTATCTGGGAACAACTGTGAACTGATTGCAAAAGGCACTGTACTTCCATGGAGAGTGTGATTGGTGATTATACAAGAAGACTGTTCCAATCTCAAAGCTTACAGGTGGGCATGGGTTCATAACATTGGTTATGGGTAATGAGGTAGGTCAAATGAAGCAAGTGTCAGTTCAGGGTTTAGATGACAGTGATCACAGTATCAAAGGCTTAATTTCGCTGTGGAAAAGAATGAGGAACAATCCAAAGCAAAGTAAAATGAATTGAAGGAACATCAATTTCGATGAGGTGAGAACAAAGAACATGGACTAGTAACAAGGATTGTCGAGCAAAGCTTAGTTGAACAAAGGGCTGCCTTCAAAAAGGAAATTGTTTGGTACAGTCAAGGTACATTCACACAGCAAGAATAATAGGATGAGCAAATTTGCAGCACTGTGGATGATGAAAGATCCAGAGGGTGAGATTAAAAGTAAAATGGGTGTATATGATGCAAATGTGAACAAACTCATAAGCAGGAAGGTCAAGGAGGAGGAAAAATGGAATGAGAAGCAAAAGCTGGTACTGGAGTAGACTGGCAACTGACATAGAAAAGTGTCCAAAAGACTTCTATAGACTTATGAATAGTGAAAAAAAACAGGTATAGGGAGGAATAAAACTGATTAGAGACCAAAAACGGTACTTATGCATAGTGTCAAAGAGTGAGATAGAGGTGGGAAGTCACAAGGTCAGGGAGTGGTGGAGAAATGGGGGGGTTGAATGATTTGAGCAGCTGAAGATGCAGTAAACTGGAGGGTTGGAATATAGGAGACATGGTGAGCTGTAGGGTTGGTTAGTGGGAGAGATGGTGAACATGGATGTTTTGGGAGTGGGAGAGATGGTGAACTGGATGTTTTGGGAGTGGGAGAGATGGTGAACTGGAAGTTTGGGGAGTTGGAGAGATGGTGAACTGGATATTTGGGGAGTGGAAGAGATGGTGAACTGGATGTTTGGGGAGTGGGACAGGCAGTGAGCTAATGCGTCAGGGAATTGGTAAGATGTGAGTTTATGAAGTGGGAGAGACAAGGAACTGAAAGTTTTGTGAATAGGAGGGGGAGGCAGTTGGAGAAACAGGGAGTCAGAAGGTTGACGAATAGATAAGATAGTGAGTCAGAGATTTGGACTAGAGGAGAGCTGAATGGTTGAGGAGTGAAAGAGGTGCTGAGCTGAAGAGCCGATTAGCTGGAGATAAGCCAGAAAGTCATTTTTTATATATACACAAATTATTGACGGTTGTGTTGTGGTTAATGAAAGTGGTTAAAAAAGAAGCATATAACATTCTCGGTCTTGAAAAGTGTACAGAAAAGATTTATGAGAATTATTCCAGGAATGAGGGACTTTTAGATAGGAGAGCTGGGGCTGTTTATTCCTTAGAAAAGAGGGTTAATACAGGTGTTTAAAATCAGGAGGGTACTCGCCAGTGTAACAAGTATGACGTGATTATGAAGAGATATGATATGAAAGTGACCAGGGTTTGAAACTGAATATCCAAGGTTATTCAACATTTAGGAAGTATAAATAAAAAGGAAAAGGAAGTGAAAAAAAGTGAAGTGAAGCATTGTTAATAAAGGATGAACTCAGTGCAATAGTGAGAAAGGCAATTGCCTCAAAGTCTAGATATAGGATCAGTCTGAATGAAGAAACAAAAGGCGGTGGAAAACATTAGTGAGTGCAACCTATAGACCTCCAAACAGTAGTGGTAATATAGGGATGGCATTAAATAGGAATTAGAGATTCATGCAGCCAGAATCCTTTTCTTCATTCACATAATGCAGGCATCAATAGCTAGATCAGCATTTATTGTGTATCCTTATTTTCCCAGAGGGCAGTTAAGAGTCAACCACACTGCTGTGTGTCTGGAGTCACATGTAGGCCATAAGAATGGCAAACCTATTGGACTATAACCTGGTGTTGTATGGTTTTCAACTTTGTCCACACCGGTCCAACACTAGCACCTCCACAACATGGCGATCATTTCAAGATCATCAGTAGACTCAACTCTTGATTGTTAATGAACTCAAACTCCGCCATCTACCAGGGTGGAATTTGAACCCAGGTCCCCAGAACATCATGTAGATCTCTGGATTAATACACTAGTGATAATAGGGTGAGGCCATCATCTCCCCTGTGAATTGGTGGGAATAAACTGACATGGATTCAGAACTGATTAGCAGATCAATTGGAATAAACTGATCTTTTACTGGGTGGAAGCTAATGATGAGGGGTGCATCAGAGGGATCAGAACTTTGGCCTTAACAAAATACATCAACAGTTTGGATGAGGGCATTAAAGCAATATTTCCAAGTTTGCATGCAACAGAACTAAGTGGAATTATGAACGTTGAGGAGAAATTAAAGAGGCTACAAGGTGATTTTGACAAGTTGAGTGAGTGGGAAAACGTCTAGCAGATGCAGTGTAATATGGATAAGTATGAAGCAATCCACTTAAGGAGGAAATGCAGAATGCTAGAACTATTATTTAAACTGGGATAGATTCAGAAATGTTAATGCACAAAATAACCTGCGTGTCCTTACACACCAGTTACTGAAAGCAAACATGTACATGCAGCAAGCAGTGAGGATGGGAAATGCTATGTTAGCCTTCTTTGCAAGGGGATTTGAGCACAGGCATGAAGCTGTCCTACTTAGTGAGACCACACCTGGAGTGTTAAATTCAGTCTCAGTTTCCATACCTAAGAAAACACTTACTTGCAGTTGAGGGATTGCAGCAAAGGTTCACTAGACTTATTGGCAGGTCTGTTGTATGTGGAGAGTTCAGGTCGACTAGGCCTGAAATTTAAAAATATTAAATTGGATTTCATTGAAATGCATAAAATTTTGACTGAATGCAGGGTTAATGTTTCCCTTGCTGGGGGTTTCCAGAACAAGAAAATCTGGTCTCCAGATGGAGGCTAGACCATTTAGAATTGAAATGAGAAGAAATTTCTTCTCTCAGAGAGTAGTGAACCTGTAAAATTCTCTTCCATAGAATGCTGTAGAGGCCACGTCTGACCAGCAGAGGACTGTGACAACATGGGTTGGCTTTTGGGGTGAAGATTTGCATTCGTGCCATCATCACTACCAGAGGGAGGACCTCAGCAAGACACCCTCCAAGCTTAGTTGAAGAGGAGCAACCAGCAGAGGACTGTGACAAAGTGAATTGGCTGTCAGAGTGAAGCTTTGTGTCAGTGCAGTCACCATTACCAGAAGAAGGACTTCAGCAAGATGTCTTCTGAGCACTGAAGAACAGCTTGTTGTCAAGGAGTGCTTAAGGTCATACACTGTAGTGGACTCTGACAAGGAGTAGGGAGATATGCAAAATTTGTTGGTAGCAGAGTAAGAAGTAAGGCTATGGCTTGAGAAGCTTTGCAGAACACCAGCTCAGCAAAAAGTAAGCTCAGGTAAAGTCATTTTAACTTCCCTTTTTAGTTTAGAGTAGTTGCATGTTCCTCCTGCAGGATGTGGGTGCTCAGGGAGACTTCTATCATCCCTGATGTGGGAGGTGCACTCAGCTGCAGCTCCTGGGAGATTGTGTTTGAGAGTTGGATGTACTCAGGATCATTTGAGTTGCTGAGCACTTCATAAACAGATTCTGGATCAGTGGTGCTGAAAGAGCACAGCAGTTCAGGCAGCATCCAACGAGCAGCGAAATCGATGTTTCGGGCAAAAGCCCTTCATCAGGAATGATGAAGGGCTTTTGCCCGAAACGTCGATTTCACTGCTCGTTGGATGCTGCCTGAACTGCTGTGCTCTTCCAGCACCACTGATCCAGAATCTGGTTTCCAGCATCTGCAGTCATTGTTTTTATCTACTTCATAAATAGAGTTTTAGTGTGGTGATCACACTTAAGGTGTAGGCAGAGAGTTATTGGGTGACCACCAGAAAAGGCATGAATCCCCTGTGGCCATTCCCCTCAAAAACAAGTATACCATTTTGGAAACTTTTGGAGGTGATGACTGTTCAGGGGAAAGTAGCAGTAGCCGGGTTGGTGGCACTACGACTGGCTCTGGGCCACAGTGGGAATGGGTAAAGGTAAACAGGACCTTAATGACAGGAGACTCAATAGTTAGGGGACAGATAGGAGATTCTATGGCCACAAATGGGAATCCAGGACGGTGTATTGCCTCCCAGGTGCCAGCGTCCAGGATATCTCCAGGTGGCTGCAGAATGTTCTTAAGGGGGAGAGGGAACAATGACATGCAGTCATTGTGCACATTGACACAAATTACATAGAGAGAAATAGGGATGAGGCCTGCCAGTGTGATTATAGAGAGCTAGGAAAAACATTAAAAACCAGGACCGTTGTCAATGATTAATCTCTGGATTGCTTCCAGTATCATGTGCTAGTGAGGGTAAGGACAGGAGCAAATGGCAGATCAATGTGTGGTTAAAGCATTGATTTAGGGGGCAAGAATTTATATTTCTAGATCATGGGGATCTTTTCTGGGGCAGAGCTGACCTGTTCAAGAGGGACGTGTTGCACCTGAACTAGAGAGGGACCAATAACTTGGTGGTCAGATTGGCTAGTTCTGCAAGGGAGAGTTTAAACTAGATTGGCATGGGGGAGGGGGTGCGGGGGGGGATTTGGGATTGTCACCAGCAGGGAGACATGTGCGAGGCTCAGGAGAGATCAGTAATCAAAAATAGTAAGTTGAAGAGACAGGTCAGGCTGGAACAGAACAGGGAGCAGGGAATGCCTGTTGGATTAAAATGCATTTATTTCAATGCAAGAGGGCTGACAGGTAAGGTTGATGAACTCAGGGTGTGGATAGGTAAGTGCGATTGGGATATTATAATCATTATAGAAACATGGCTAAGGGAGGAATAGGACTGGCAGTTTAATGTGCCGGGGTACAGGTGCTTTGGGTGGGACAGAGGTGGTGGAAGGAGGGGAGGGGCAAGTTGCATTTTTGATTTAAGGTGAGTATCACAGCAATAGTCAGAGACGAAGTAACTGAAGGATCATCCAGTGAGGCTTTGTTGGTGAAGCTAAGTAGTAAGAAGGGGATAGTGATGTTATTGGGGTTGTACTATAGGCCCCCAAATCATCAATGGAAATAGAGGAACAACTATGGGGAGACTTGCAGGAACAATAGGATTGTCATAGGGGATTTTAATTTTCCTAACATAGACTGGCATTGCCAGAGTGTTAGGGCTTAGATGGAGTGGAATTTAAGTACATTCAGGAATGTTTCCTCAAGCACATATAGAGGGCCCTACTTGACTTACTCTTGGGAATTGGGGCAGGAATTAGAGGTGACGTTGGGGGAGCACTTTGGGATCAGTGATCATAGTTTTATTAATTTTAAAATAGTTATGGAGAGGGACAAAACTGGTCAACAAGTTCAAGTTCTAAATTGGGGCAAGGTGAATTTTGATGGAATTAGACAGGAGCTTGCAGGGCTGGATTGGAATAGTTGGTTTGTAGGGAAAGGGACCTTTGGCAAGTGGGAGGCCTTTAACAGTGAGATAACTAGAGTTCAAGGTCTATACGTTCCTGTGATGGTGAAGGCCAAGATTGGCAGGAATAGGGAACCCTGGAAGACAAAAGATATTGAGGCTTTGACCAGAAAGAAGGCAAGGGCGAGGCTCAGGTACAGGCAGCTGGGATCATGGGAACCCCTGCAGATATACAGGGATACAGGAATTTACTGAAGAAAGAAATCAGGAGGACGTAAAGAGGGCACGAGAAATCCAAAGATTTAAAGGAAAAAGAATAACTAGTGAAAGAATAGGACCCCTCCAGGAACAAAATGGACATGTATATGTAGAACCGCAGGCGATGGGTGAGTGTTTACCATTAGAGAAAGACATGAAGAATTGGGAACTTAGGGAGTTAATGGTGATATCTTGGGGATAGTCAATGTCACAATAAAGGAAGTGTTGGATGTATTAGAATGTACGAAGGTTGATAAATCTCCTGGACCTGACCAGATGTATATACAAATACCACAAGAGGCTAGAGAGGAAATTACAGGGACCCTGGCTGATATTTTTCCATCATTATTAGCCACTGGTGAGGTACCGGAAGACTGGAAGGTAGCAAATGTTGTGCCCTTATTCAAGAAGGGCTGCAAAGAAAAACATGGGAACTATAGACCAGTAAGCCTAACATCTGTGGTGAGTAATTTATTTGAGGAGATTCTAAGGGATACGATACACATGCATTTGGAAAGACCGGGTTTGATTATGAGTAGTTAGCATAGCTTGGTGAGTTGGAGATCTTGCCTCACAAATTTGTTAAAGTTCTTTGATGAAGTGACCAGGAAGGTTGATGAGGGCAGGGCAGTAGACGTAGTCCATTTCGATTTCTTTGATAATGTTCCACATGGTAGGCTGCTCTGGAAGGTTAAATCACATGGAATCCAGGACAAACTGGCAAATTGGATACAATATTGGCTTGATGGTAGAATGTGGAGGGTAATCGTGGAAGGATGCTTGTTAGATCGAAGGCTGTGACTAGTGGAGTGCCTCAGGGGTTGGTGCTGGGCCCTTTACTGTTTGTTATCTATATCAATAATTTGGATGAGAATGTACAAGGCATGATTAGTAAGTTTGCAGATGACACTAAAATAGGTGTTATTGTGCACAGTCAGGTACGTTTTCAGAAATTGCAGCAGGACCTTTGATCAGCTGGGTAAGTGTCAAGAAATGGCTAATGGAGTTTCATATAGATAAATGTGATGTTTTGCAATTTGGAAAGTCAAGTCAAGGTAGGAGTTTCATGGTGAATGGTAGGGCCTTAAGGAGTGTTGTGGAACAGAGGGATCTTGGAGTATAGGTGCACAGGGTCTCTGAAAGTGGAGTTACAGGTAGACAGGACAGTAAAGAAGGTTTTTGGCACACTGGCCTTCATCAGTCAGGGCACTGAATATAAAAGTTGGGAAGTTATGTTATACAGGACATTGATGAGGCTGCATTTGAAGTATTGTGTTCAGTTTTGGTAACCTTGTTATAGAAAGTATGTTATTGTGATGTAGAGGTGCTGGTATTGGGCTGGGGTGGACAAAGTTAAAATCACACATGACCAGGTTATAGTCCAACAAGTTTTGTTTGGAAGTACCAGCTTTTGGAGCACTGCTTCATCAGGTAGCTGTGGAGTAGGATCATTAGACACAGAATTTATTGCAAAAAATCAGCGTCATGTAACTGATACAATATATTGAACACGCCTCACTGCTGTTAAGTCTTTCATCTCTTAGAATGGTTGTAGGTTTCGGTTCATTTAATATGTAAATCCCAGAATTACTTTCAAGTCACATTCTCAAGATGACCTAAGGTTTTATTTTAAAAAACTTGATGTCACCTGTATATGGAATGAGCTGCCAGTGGAAGTGGTTGAGGCAGGTATATTAACAACATTTAAAAGGCATTTGGACAAATACATGGAGATGAAGGATTGGAAGGATATAGGCCAAGTGCAGGGAAACGGGGTTAGTGTGGATTGACATTTTGGTTGGCATGGACAAGTCTGGGCCAAAAGACCTGTCTCAGTGTTGTAGGACTCTGACTCTAAATCCCTGAATATATTTAAGAAATAAAAAATAGATTTCTAGATGCTAAAAGGGCCAAGGCTTATAGGGAGGCATCAGGAGGGTAGTGTTCAACAAAGGATCAACCATGATCATATTGGATAACAGAGCAATAGGAGGACTAAATGGCCTACTCCTGTTCCTTTGTTTATGTTTTTATGTTTCTAAATGCGGGGAAGTAGTTCTTATTGATAGAAGTTTTGAGAACTAAAAGATGCTGATTTAAGGTGATCTGCAAAAAAGCTAGAGCCAACTTGAGGAACCATGTTACTACACAGCCAGTGGTTAGGATCTGGAATGTGCTGTCTGAGAATGTGGTCGTGCCAGGGTCAATTCTGGTTTTCAACGGGAAATGAATTGCAAAACTCCATGGAATAAAGAGAGTAGTGAGACTAGCTGAATTATTCCAACAGCTAGTAGAAATATTCAAAATCATGAGGGGTCTGGACAGAGTAGATAGGGATACATTGCCCAATTGATTGTAGGGCCAAGAAGCAGGGGATTCCATTTTAAGATCTTCAGCAAAAGAACCAAGAATGACATGAGAAAGAAATTTTTTACTTACATTGTACGAGATAACACCTGGAACACAGTGCAATGCTGACAGATTTGAAATTAAACTGGATAGTTACCTAAGAAGAGGAAAAAAAACAGAACAACAGTGAAAAGACAGAAAAGTAGGATTGTTCAGTACCTGATTCAGAGACCCAGCACAGGCAGGGCTGAGCAGCCATCTACTGTGCTGTGACCTTTCTGTAATTCTATGATGGAAAGAACACTAATTTTAAATGGATGTCCAGGGTTGCTAGGCAGCAATAAATATTCAGAAGATAGGACTCAGCAATGTTAAGCCTTTTTGGAATTGCTGAACTTTTCCCAATTGGTTTTCTCTGGCTGGTACTCAAGTTATGTGTATTTCTCTCCATTGATGAAAAGTTTATGTTTCAGCCTACTTTTTACCAATGAATTTTGGAATTGTTGCCTTTAACTGGTGATATACCTTTATTTACATACTTATAGGTCTGTACATTGCCTTCACAAATTGACAATGAATTTACTTGTCAAGCTGACACTCCACAGTGTAGAGCATCCATCCCAAAAACTGAATTGGTAAGCTTGTAACCATTTTACGCTTTAAATTTCTACTCCACGTCATTCAAATACATTATTTCCTGAAAGTGCATTTGCTGGTTCATAAAGCAGTTTAAAGGGTCAAGATAAAAGCAGGTTTGAAAAAGAAGCATTAATAAATTAAAAACCAAAAGAAAAGCAGAGCCTCCTTCAACATGACAACGAATAACATTATGCATGAAATACAAGATGATAAAGTTTCTAATCCATATGAATATTTGTTTAGTAGTACAGAACCTGAATATTGCCCCAAAAAGACACATTTTGTCAAAGCTTTTCATCTTACACTCATAAGGACAATTCTCAAGAATGCTAATGTAAAGGAAAAACAACATTTATATTGTGTGAGAGAAGACTGTGATTGGTTGGCAAATTGACTTTAATTGATAAAGGTGTTGCTGTGGAGAATGCACCAGTTAGATGTTAACTGATAATTAACTGTCAAGCTCTTCTTAAATTTTAAACCAGGCAGGCTGACTGATTAGTTGAGGCATTGCCTTGAGAAATGAAACAGAATATCTGCCATCTACTTTGTGCCTGTTCTCACTCAGCAATATGCATACATCGTCTTTCTGACTGCAAAGACTGCATTACTCTGTATTAATACATATAAAATCCAGTACATGCAAGGGTGCTACACAGTCTGTCCAAGTGAAAATCTTAAATTGGTTGTCAGCATAATTCTTCACACACTCTGAATTATTTAGCAAATGTAGTCCATTTGCATCTCCTATTGAATCTAACTTCTCATTTAAGTTGTTAGTCGGGTTGAACTGAATGTCTTTTT
This sequence comes from Hemiscyllium ocellatum, assembly GCF_020745735.1. Classification (NCBI taxonomy): domain Eukaryota; kingdom Metazoa; phylum Chordata; class Chondrichthyes; order Orectolobiformes; family Hemiscylliidae; genus Hemiscyllium; species Hemiscyllium ocellatum. Next base: position 71,444,727 of record NC_083408.1, on the reverse strand, counting down.
TTTACAATAATAATTTGATGAAGATCAAAATAGGAAATTATTCTGGATAAATCAACAGTCTTCTCTCTCACACTATAAATGTAACAGTTGCTATGGGTACCATAACAAATGGTATATTGCCTGACTGCTATTTTTGTATTTCAACATGAAGTACCACTAACAAATAAGCTAAAAATAAAAGACCATCTATTATACAGGCAGTAAATGAGTCACAATTTTGAATAAATTTCAGAGAACTGGCATTAGATTCGATAGCTTGGCATACAGATAGTAAATGAGCATCGATATCTGGCTTTGAAAACTCTAAAAATCTTGATTAATACTAATTTCTGAGATTTAAGATCAAGAGGATTAAGTCTGATAGCTTTGGAAGTGCAATGCAGGATTAATCCTGTCCATAGATTCCAGTGCAGGCTTCATGCTAACATTATCTGCCTGTTAATTCACTTTATTACAGCATGCAGAAAATGACATTGTTATAAGTCACTGCAGCCTCAGCAGTGGATCCCGAGTTGTGGGTTAAAGTCAGTCTGCACTACTTAAAGGGAGGAGCAATGTGACTGGAGGAGCTGGTAAAAGTCATTGAGGAGCTAATTTTAACACACAAAAAAAATGAAGTAGCAATACATGATGATAGAATGTAGTTTCAAGATTTATCACACCACACTGAAGTCCTTAGTCAAGGAGGTGAGATGTGTTCACCTGCAAGTGACCCGGAACAAATGTTTACCATCAATTTCTATCAATCAAAATTCATACTTAGCGCTTTACCTCAACCTCAAACTCTTTGCACTGCTGCAAATCTCATGCTCACATCTCACCTTGCAGTCACAGCCAGCTATCCAATTACATCATACTATCTAACACACTTTCTTCTCTTTTGTTGCAGGGCAATTGGAGGTAAGTGCTAACTGGAGAGGGATGGGCATGACTTATCCTGAGAGGAGACAATATTCCCTCGTACTGGATCAACCATAGCTCAGGCCTTGGCCATCTTTGAATTAGAATTAGGTTTGTTATCACATACACTCCTGTGAATACATTGAAAAATTCACAAAGTCACCACTGTATAGTGCCATCTTAGGTACAGGTACCTAGGTACAAAATCTTGGGAACAAATTTTTAAAAATTAAAAAAAAACAAAAGGTTCAGTATTACAGGGTTGAATAGGGCTGAAGTTGTAGTAAAATCAGGTAGACGCTCATGTGAGTGAACACTAAAAGACTTAATTAAACCTGACTATATAGAAGGGATAGTAAGAGAAGACGTCGTTTGAAACCTTACAGATTAAGCTCCAAATCCAGGTGATCTGCTGTCACTATGATGCAGCTTAGTCACTATTGTGTTATAATGAGAGCCATGCAGATTCTGATTCCGTAACTAATCAGATGAGTCTGACATCTGTACAATAAGTTCACCAGTCTAGAATGATCTTGTGAAGAGAAAGGTCTTACATACTAGAGAGCTGTATTTGAGAACCTAGTATGTGCAGAAATAAATAAAGAACTATTACAGCTCATAAGGAATTAAGGAGCATTACTTAGAGATAAGAATTAAGCAGCCTTTGAGCGAGTGTATTTGTACACACACACACACACACACACACACACACAGATAAAGTGTTGTCTCTATATGCAGAAATGTCATTAAACACAGATAAACCGTGGTGGTAGCTAAGGCACAAAAAAGCTCCAGAGCCAGGACCTGAAGTTAAAACAATCCGAAAGCAGGACAAGACCTCAGAAAACTTTGAACTTATGGCTCAGAGAAACATGGGAAGACTCCAATGGTAGGCAAAGATCATGGAAGGTTTTGATTACAGTGCTACAGAATAAGGATGACTTTAAAACCCAGGAAAAAGAACCACAGAAGGCTTTGATGACTAGCTATAAAACACCAATACTCTGGAGCAGAAAAACACAAGATTGGAACATTTTGACATCAAGCAGTAAAAACATAAATACTCACCCAGCTCAGTGAGTCTTGATAATTCTCAGGGATGGTCGCTTCTGTAGAGCCCTTGCCTTTATCTCAACAACTTGATAATACAGAAGGTCCAAAATGAGGCAGAAATGGGAGCTCTGGAAGCAGCAGTTTCATGACTATAGAATGGCTTCTGGCTTACATCCAAATCAGTTCTTATACACTATAGGTCCAATAGCCGATGATATTTTGGTAAGACAAAGTATGGATTAAAGTACTATGGAGTATAATGCATTGATTAAAGTATACATTGAATAGTGATAGAATGAGCAAGATTTATTCAGCAATCTTTGCATTTCAGAAAATCAATAATAACTTTATGAACAGATTTATATCAGTATATATGCAGGTACATGACTTTGCAAGTTGAATTAATTAAAGACTCTACAGTCATGGTAGTTAGGAAGTTACCAGACTTTCCTTAATCCAAGTAAGGCTTGACATTGAACAGGAAATACAATTCACAACATCGGCAGAAATAAGGCCCTAACTACAGTTAGCGTTTTGAGGAAACATCAGAATCCCATCTGACATGGGTCAAATGGATAGGCCCCCACATAATTCCCAAAAGCCCATCAAAATGCCAAAACAGTGGGAATCAATGTCATTGACCAAACTAAGCTGTGCAAGACATGGGTCCAAACAGAAATAATAGCACATTGAATATCCAGCTAAATGCTATAGTTGTGGTCAACTGAGACACTTCAGAAAATATTCTAAGTTATCAGCATCTGCATTTCTTCAGCAATAAAGGAAATGTTCCGTCAAAGGAAAACATGCAACAAGAAAATGTTCAAGGGTCGTGTTATACCAAATATTGTAAACTATAAAATATGTCAAGTATCTTGGAGGGTTTCTTTCCCTGAGGCCTAGTTCAGTTTTCTTGCACTGTCATCTCAAACTTGCCTTATTAATTGGCCACATCACTTATCTGATGCCAGCTTGTTTCTCCCACTTAAAACGTAGAGGGCTGAAGGGCCTGTACTGCAACGTAATGTTCTGTGTTGCACTGACCTGTTAAATTAATCTGATGCCCATCTAACCTACACCATTCCATTATTATCCATATGTATGTCCAAAGCCCATTTAAATGCCCTTAACATCTGAGAGTCTACTACTGTTGCAGGCAGGCCGTTTCATGCTGCTACTATTCTGAGTAAAGAAACTACCCCTGATATTTGTCCTAAATCTATCGCCCCTCAATTTAAAGCTATGTCTCCTCACATTAGCCTTCACCATCCGAGAGAAAAAGGCTTTCACTGTCCACACTATCTAACCCTCTGATTATCTTATAGCTCTCGATTAAGTCACCTCTCAACCTTCTTCTCTCCAATGAAAACAGCCTCAGTTCCCTCAGCTTTTCCTCTCAGACCTTCCTTCCATACCAGGCAACACACTAGTAAATCTCCTCTGAATCCTTTTCAAAACTTGCACATCCTTCCTATAATGTGGTGACCAAAACTGCATGCAATACTCCAGGTGCAGCCTTACCAGTGTCTTGTACTGCTGAAGCATGACCTCGTGGCTCCGAAACCCAATCCCCCTACCAATAAACGCCAATAATGCCATATGCCTTCTTAATAACCCTATCAACCTGGGTGGCAATTTTCAGGAGTTTATGCACCTGGACACCGAGATCTCTCCATTCATCTACACTGCCAAGAATGTTACCATTAGCCCAGTACTCTGCATTCCTGTTACTTCTTCTGAAGTGAACTACCTCACACTTTTCCGCATTAAGTTTCATTTGCCATTTCTCAGCCCAGCTCTGCATCTTATCTAAGACCCTCTGTAACCCACAGCATCCTTTGACACTATTCACAACTCTGCCTACCTTTAGTGCCATCCACAAATTTACTAGCCCATCCTTCTTTCCCTACATTCAGATCATTTATAAAAATGACAAGCAGCTGCAGCCCCAAACAGATCCTTGCAGCACACTGATGGTAACTGAGCTCCAGGATGAACATTTCCCATCAACTATCACTCTGTCTTCTTTCAGCTAGGCAATCTCTGAGCCAAACCGCTAAAACACCTTCAATCCCGAAACTCCGTATTCTGTGCAATAGCCTACCATGTGAAACCTTATCAAACACCTTACTGAAGTCCATACACACCACATCAGCCACATTACCCTCATCCACCTGTTTGGTCACCTTCCCAAAGAACTCAATAAAGTTTGTGAGGCATGACCTACCCTTCACAAAACCATGTTGACTATCCCTAATCAAATTATTCCTTTCCAGATGATTATAAATCCTCTTGTAACCGTAATCCATTAGCTGATAAGATTTAATTTCCTTTGCTTGTGCACTTTTGTTGAGCCATTTATTTCAAATAAATAAATAATTGAAAGTTTGTGAAATGATAAATAGATAAATAATTCATTAGTGGTTCATAAGAAATGGTAATCACTATCCCAGGAGTTGGTTATGAAGATTCATGACTTCCCATGGAAATGATCCAGAGTTACCTACTGCTTGCCTGAGGTCAAAGTTTTTGCTGCTGTTGGGATATCCTGGGATCCCAGGTGCCATCTTTGAACCCTAACCATTCACACAGTCAACCAGTGGCAGTTTGGAGTTGCCCCTCACCATCGTATGTAGAGGAGCAGCATCCACAAATGTTACCTGTCAGGGCACATACATGGCATGGCTGATAATTCCTTGCACATACAATTGTGCATATCTATTTCTATCACTGTTTATTTGCCAAGCCACACAGCAGCTGTCCTTAGCCTCAACACTACTTACAATCGTCTGTCACTGCTACTCTTTCATTAGAGATCATTGACTGATTGTACATATATGGCTATTCCACCATAGTGGGTGAAAGTTTGAAACTCTGTCTATATTGACATGCCAAAAAAAAAGACAAATAGTGGAATTGACCAACATCTGGACACAGATAAGACTCCTTAATGTGACAACTTACTTTTTCCTGTTTTCTCTTCTAAGTGTGCTTTGAAGCTGTACTGTCAGGACCATTTAATTGCCATTTCCTTTTACATCAGATCAGCTTTCTCTTGTACTTGTTTATTTTAAGAGTTAGGGAGGGGGAGAGTGCTCATTATGCTTCAGTACAGAACTGTAACCTTTACTATGGTTATATTTGTAACAACAGCTTTTTCATTTTTAAGTAAGACACCCTAGAAATTTGTCTTGGAAAATATTTGTATTCTAATGAAAGGAAATTACTTCTGTTTTCTCGGTGGTCAGTGCCCTATCTGCTGATCTGTATGGTTGTCTATACTCACTGAAACTGGTGCTGCTGAAGAGTGAAAGATGGCTCCTTTGTGTGCATTTGCTGCTGTGCAAAGCTGTTATCTGATTGGTCTCTAATTTGTTGTCACCAAGACGTTGGAGTTTTTATAAACAGCCACCACTGTTAACAAGAAGTGAATTTCTCTCCAAGCTTTTCTTGCCTTGGTGTGACCATGCCTATGATGACTCCTGTAACATAAGTTACAGTAACCATGGTATTGAAGAATCCAACAAATATTTATCACAGATCGCTATTATGTAAAATAATTAAATCTTTCAAATGCATAAGTGTCTGGGTTAACACTAAGCTAATAAGTTACAGCTGCCTTCAGTAGAGTGTCGTAATTCAAGTGATTCAAAATAAAATGGAACATGGGACCATTGTATCCTCAGACCACATGTTATGATGCAGTCATGATATTATGAGCATGTCTCTTAAAGGTATACTAACATATTGACTGTGGGTAATAACACAACAGCATACAGATACCACCATTAATCTCGACGTGCTTTCAGTTGAGTATTGTATGGCTTCACCATGAAAGTTCAGAAAATGGAAATACTATTCAATGTGTCAATGGTCAGCTCGATCATGAGGCAGTATGGCTTCAGTTGTCTTTGTGCTATCCTTGCATTGGTGGATTGTGCGCAGGACTTATCAGCCATGTCATTAACAAATGCTCTTGTTGTCCAGTAGCCATTCGCTTGTCATTCTAACTCAAATGTAGCTGGCACTGCAGAATGAGGTCAACACGATCACTGCCAAGACATTGGAAACTGACTGCATGATTTGCTGTGTATGATCATGCAACAGCTAAGGAAGTGAACTCTCTTTCAGTTTTAGATTAGATTTAGATTTCCTACAGTGTGGAAACAGGCCCTTTGGCCCAACATGTCCACACTGATCATCTGAAGATTAACCCACCCAGACCCTTTTCCCTCTGACTAATGCACTTAACACTATGGTAATTTAGTAAGGTCAATTCACCTAACCTGCACATCTTTGGACTGTGGGAGGAAACTGGAGTGCCCAGAGGAAACCCACGCTGACACAGGGAGAATGTGCAAACTCTACACAATCACTGTGTCTGAGCGATATGCACTCTCTACAAAGTCGTGTTGTGTGTATGCCCATGCACAATTAATGATACCCATTTCCCAGAGAAGTCTGAAATCTTCGGTAATCAGTGTGCTTGCTCTGTCTGTTGCCTTCTGGTAGAAAGAGTGCAATGTAATGAGCTGTAATTGTTGAAATGCCTCAGTGACCTCCCTAAAGCAACAGTGAATGGCACACTGGGTGATGCTACAGAAATCTTCAGCTCCAGCCTGGAAGGATACAGATTTCTCACAGCTTATTGCTTTAGTCCCCTTCCCTACTACTGGCAATGATATTCCTGCCCTGCTGTGCTGTGGTGATAGATGCAACAGCCAGCAAATTACAGTAACAAATCACTGTAGCGCAAACATCCCTTAGACTACTGCTCACTGAAGTTCCTCACTGAATGTCTCGGGTAGATGAGGACTCCTATTGAAAGTCCTTGTTCATCTTCTACCACTTCTTCAACAGCTGGCCCTGCTCTTTCCCAACCCTGCAGATTTTCCCAATCATGCATCCTTCCATGTGGAATGCACCTATGTTTGGGACCAATCTGGCTTGTTCAGAAAATAGTAGTCAGCTCCGAATCTTTCAGTACTGTTACACCACTCCCTGTAAGCATTAGTCATTTTTAAAGATTTTTGGAAAGCACCAAACACTTATACAATTATAAGAACAGTCAGCGAAATCAATCAGCAACTAACCTGAGAGTGCTTGATGATCCCTTTAAACAGAGCTGGCAGAGACAGTGTCTTTCCAGCTGCTGACAATTAACACATCAGAGGGAGAAATGAGATTGTTAGACAGAGTTCAGGTCCTTTAATATCAACATTGGTGCCAAATCAGTTTTAACACTGACTCCAAAATCTGCCGACGCTATCTATTTCTCACAGTTGATTCCAGTCCTTCCTGCAACTCCCTCGCCAATACAATCTTTGTACATTGCATTGTATGTTTGCTATTTCAGATCTGTAAGGCTACTAAGTGTCCAAAATAAAATCAATTCATCTGAATTTTGTCCCAAATTTATTTCATGTTGTCTTACTTCAGAATTTGAGGGTATTTGATTTATTATTTTGTGTTTTTGTCAGGATTTGTAATTTTAAGCTTGTATTTGTAACATAAGTCTATTGGGATTTATTGTAGTAGATGCAAACTACTCTGTTTAGAATGACAAATGTGACTTTACTTTGTAGTAGTGTGCACTTACTGAATTTTTAAAAATTGGATCAAATTCTAACTGTTTCAGTGGTTTCTAGTGCTATTTGATTATTGAAAACAGTAACTCATTATATCATTCAAAACAGAAGGTATTTCACTTTTTTTGCATTCATTAATTCATAGGGATATACAGCATGGCAACAGATCCTTCGGTCCAACTGGTTCTTACCAATCCTACATTAATCTAGTCACATTTGCCCGATATCCCTCTGAACCCTTCCTATTCATATGCCTATCCAGATGCCTTTTAAATGTTGTAAATGTACCCTGCTCCATCACTTCCTCTGGCATCTCATTCCATACATGCAGCACCCTTTGTGTGAAAATGTTGCCCCACACCAGGGAAAATACGTTGTTTATTTACCCTATCCATGACCTTCATGATTTGAATCCCATTTTCTTCATAATTTCACAAAAGGGAGCAATTTTTGGGAATTACAGTTGATATTTAATGCTCAGGAATGAAAATATTAAAGTTACTTGTATTATATACTTTTTGTAGTTCAGTAGCCTGTCCATAATAAAACAGCGAAGAATAACATTTTATCAACATGCTGGGGGTTACCATTGATGAGAATCTGAACTGGATTAACCACACAAATCAAAAACAGAACTTGCTGGTAAAACTCAGCAAGATTAGCAGCATCTGTGGAGAGGAAACAGAATTAATGTTTCAAATCCAGTAATTCTTCTTTGGGATCTTCTATTCTGAAGAATGGTCTCTGGACTCGAAACGTTAACTCTGTTTTCTCTCCACAGATGCTGCCAAGCCTGCTGAGTTTCTTCAGTAATTTCTGCTTTTGTTTCAGATTTCCAGCATCCACAGTTCTCTGCTCTGTTTTAGCCATAGAATAACTGTGGCTACAAGTGCAAGTCAGAGGCTAGAAATTCCGCTGCACGTAACTCACTTTTTGATTTCCCAAAGCATGTCCGTTATATACAAGGCAATATCAGGAGTGTGATGGAACACTCCCCAAATACCTGGCTCTAAAAACATTCAAGAAGCTTGACGTCATCCAGGACAAAGCAGCCTGTCTCATTTGCAGTATGTCAACATTTATTTATTCCCTGCACCACTAACGGTCAGTAGCGACAGTGTGCCCCATCTACATGAAGCAGCATGGAAGTTCACCAGTGCTCCCTAAATAGCACCTTCCAAATCAAAGCCCACCACCATCTCAGAATGACAAGAGCAACAGATACCTGGGAACACCATGACTTGCAAGATCCCTTCCGAGCCATTCATCATTCTGACTTGGAAATATATTGCTGTTCAGTATCCTGGGCCAATATCCTGGAACTCCTTCCCGAAAGATTTTGTGAACCACACTGAAATTGCAGTGGTTCAAGGAGGTAGCTTACCAACACTTTCTTAATAGCAGCTGGGGATGGGCAAAAAACGTTGGCAGTGACATTGCGTCCTATAAATTAACATCAAAAATATTACCATGAAGCATAACATCTGCTGCAAGGTGCGGCATATTTATTAACATAAATTTTATGTTGTTAATTTGGTTATGTGGATCTGCTTTAGTAGGAATTATGAATTTAAATTATGATCTCAGAGTAAGATCAACCTAGGCAAATGAACAAAAGAATGCCCCACCCAGTTGTCCCCATGTACTAGTGAAAACGATCTTGCAGGTACGTGTGCCAAAATTGGGACAACTGCCTCACAGACTACACAAGTCTTATTGTACCTCACAGTCGATATCCCAAATTCCTCCATCACCATTCCTGGTTCTGGACGACAGACCGATCAAAGATGGCAACACAGTGGATTACAATTGAGTGGCTGCAGGTCTCCTCAACATTGACTCTGGACTCCATGAGGTATCATAGTATCAGCAAGGACACTTCCTTCTATTACCACATATGACCCTCCCTCTGCTAATTCATCTATAGTAAAGACCAATCGAAAGAAATCTTCAGGATAACAAGAGCACAGAATGTACTATGGACGGGGATTTGAATGTTTATCATCATAAGTAACCCATTTGCCCTGCTATTGACTAAGGGGACTTGACTTAAAGAATTTTGTAGGCGAAAGTGAGGACTGCAGATGTTGGAGATCAGAGTCAAGATGAGGACATGGTCAAGCAGGATTTTCCCTCTTGATGGTGTTCTCACTGCCTGCTGCAGACTCAAACTAGTCAAGAAATCCTTCAGAGTCAAGATGAGAGTGGTGCTGGAATAGCACATCAGGTCAGGCAGCATCTGAGGAGCAGGAAAACCGATGTTTTGGACAGGAACCTGAAAAATTCCTGATGAAAGGCTCATGCCTGAAACGTCAATCTGTTTTCTCTCCACAAATGCTGCTGGACCTGCTGAGCTTCACCATCAATTTTTGTTTGTGCTACAAATATTCAATCCTCAGTGTTGGAGGACCCCAGCACACCAGTGTGAAAGGCAAGGCTGGAGTATTTGCATCCATTTTCGATAAGAAGTGCCAAGTGGATGATCCATTCCAGCCTCCTCCCAAGGTCCCTAGCATCACAGATACCAGTCTTCAGCAATTCAATTCACATAATGTCAAGAAACAGCTGAAGGCACTGGATATGGAAAGACAATTAGCCCTGACAGCCTCCGGTCTGCAGGTATTTTTAATTAACTTGTTCAAATATACTATAACAAACATCTGAAGCAGATGTAACTTAAACCCAAGCCTTCTAACTCAGATTTAGGGATATCACCACTGTACCACAAGAGTTCCAACCACTTGGACAACATTCTAGCTGTAATACTGAAGGCTTGTGCTTCACAGTTAGTTGCAGCCTGAATTGGGCTGTAGTGATAGAGCTACCACAGGATGGAATATTTCACAGATGTGTGCTGTCCACTGAAAAAAAACTATATTCCAGTCAACTACTGTCCCACCATCTCCTCCCAACTGTCAAGAAAGTGACACATGGTGTTATCAGCAGCACATTAAGTGGTACTTACTCGGGAATAATCTGCTCAATAATGCTCAGTTTTGTTTCTGTCAGTTACTTTCAGAAGAGCATTTGACTGAGTGTGGCAATAAAGGAACACTTTATTGGCAGCATTGTGGGCGGCACAGTGGTACAGTGGTTAGCACTGCTGCCTCACAGCGCCTGAGACCCGGGTTCAATTCCCGACTCAGGCGACTGACTGTGTAGAGTTTGCATGTTCTCCCCGTGTCTGCGTGGGTTTCCTCCGGGTGCTCCGGTTTCCTCCCACAGTCCAAAGATGTGTGGGTCAGGTGAATTGGCCATGCTAAATTCCCATAGTGTTAGGTGAAGGGGTAATGTAGGGGTATGGGTGGGTTGCGCTTCGGCGGGTTGGTGTGGACTTGTTGGGCCAAAGGGCCTGTATCCACACTGTAAGTAATCTAAACTAGCAAAGTTGAACTCAATGGAAAATTCATCATATCTGATACAAGATGGTTATAGTTAAAGAGTCAGGGAGTCATACAGCACAGAAGGAAACACTTTGATCCAATTCATCCCCGCTGACTGGACATCCTAATCTGATCTAGTCCCATTTGACCCATATCCCTCTAAGTATTCATATATCAATCTCGATGCCTTTTAAATTTTGTACCTGCATTCATCACTTTCTCTGGCAACTCGTTCCATACACACTCTACTCTCTGCGTGATAAAGTTACCCCTCAGGTCCTTTTAAAATATTTCCCTCTTGCCTTAAACCTATGCCCTCTAGTTTTGGACTCCCTAACCACTTCCCCCACCTCATTCCCCTCCCCAACCACCCACCTAATGAGAAAGACTATTCACCCTATCCATGCCCCTCATGATTTTAAGATTATACGATCACCCATCAGCCTCCAATAGTCCAGGGAAAAAAGCCACTCATTCAACCTGTCCGTATAACTCAAACCCTCCAGTCCAGTATTTTCTACACCCTCAAGTTTAATAACATGTTTCTGAAAGAACGGCAACTAGAATTGTTCACAATAAAGTGGCCTCACCAATGTCCTATACTGCTGCAACATGATCTCCCAACTCCTTTACTCAATGCTCTGACCAATGCAGGCAAGTGTGTCAAACATCTCTTTCACCATCCTGTCTATCTGTAATTCCACTTTTAAGGAACTAAACACCTGCACCCTTTTGTCCCTGGGAACACTCCCCATGGTCCAACATTCGCTGTCTATGTCCTGCTCTGATAATCTATTGTGGCCTGGAAATTTTCACCAAAGGTACAAGTATTTTCCAAGTTTGAGGTGCTGAATACACATCTTGTCCCATATGACCTTGTGTAGCACTAAGGGTGGCTACGCTCTGCAACTTCAATGTTGTAGTTGCTACTAGACAGACATGTGCTCACACAGTATATGATGAATAGTATATTTTCAAATGGGACAGTATATTTTATGATGAATTGTCTTCATGAGGACTTTTTTGGCCTTTTCCTCCCACTATGTTTAAGTGCAGTCATGGAGTCTGTACATGATGTGGAGGGAATCGGCCCTACATTGGAGCCTGCTGGCCTTGACCTTTCAGTCAGGTGGTCCAGTGTGCATTTGTGTCTATAGGGTCCTGCAGGTGCACCATCATCAGTTTGAACCCCCCCAGGGCTGAGGGTAGGCAGGGTGGACTGAGAAAGGCTGAGCCCCCTCTGGAATGTCAGGAAAGGAGACTTCTGGAACACATGTATGTGGTTTCTTCTCCATCTGGGTGCCTAATGGCATTGTGAAGCACCACTGACTCCAGGCATGGATTGCAGATCTCGTGCAGACCCTGAGACTGGGGAATCTGGTTCTCTATGACAGCCACTGACCTGTCCATGGTGGCAGCCAGATGGTTGCATGCCTGAGGCAACAGCATGGAGGCAGTCCTTAAACTTTGCGCCAATTTGTCCAGTAACTCCAACAAATCTGCCTGTTGGTCACATGTTAGCTTTTACAACTCCATGATGGTTTTAATTGCTAACACCACAGAACTCTCTCCTACCTGGGACTGAGCAGGGTCTCCAGCCTCCAGTAGTCCTTCAAGTCCACTGACCTGGGGCAACTTTCCTCAACCAGCTGTGGAGATGTGGCAGTGATGTGCTCATCAGCATGTGCTCTGGACTCTAACCTAACTCACATTCCCATTGAGGTGTCAGTATCGGAGATGGTATCGGGGGGGGGGCGGGGGCACGTGAGGCAGAGAACAGCCTTGCTGGCCCATCCTCCGGTGGGACTGTGGCCCTTTTCTCAGAAGGGGAGGAGAAGACTTGTCGGGTTGGCTTCTTGGCTGACAAGACTGTGCAGATGCTACTTATATCTACAGGATACAAAAGACAGAATGCAATACAAATAAGGCAGTGATGATGCTGTCACATTTTAAAGGTTATTTTGTCCTGGTTTATTTTTGAAGGAAAACTGTAAGACAGAGGTGCTGAAGTGGCTATGGTGAACGGCCTAAGTCAGCAATCAGTGGAGACCTTTAGGTTTTTTTTAAGCAAAATACAATTTGTTTGAACACTTCAGTTAAAATACAAACAAAAGAAATAGGAATATAGAATATCTTAACTATTGGAAAACTTAACTGCATAATAGATACAGTATTTTTACTAATTAACTGTTCCAATATAGTAACATCTTATACACATGCCTCTTGGCAAAAAGGTAAATTGAGACATAGATTCATACAAGCAATTCTCCAATCCAGGGGGAAACAACATTAAGAGAGATTTCAGAGAATGTAACAGCTAGGAATTATTTCAATGAAATTCCAACAATTCTGGAATCTAAACAGCTTCTGACTACTACAGCTAAAAAAATTAGAAAGCTTGATCTGTGAGAACTGGCCACTCCCCTTCCATTGCTATAACTATTTTGAAAAAAACCTGAAAGGTCTCCTCTGATTGTTGACTTAGGCTGACTCCAGTAGTCACTTCGGCACCTCTGCTATTACAAACTCTTTTAAAAAAATACCCAGAAGAAAATAACCTTTTTAAAGTGGCAGTATTATTCCAGGGCATAGAAGGTTGGGCATGCTAACAATACATTTATATTGGCAGTAATGGGAGAATACTGCAACAATAGACAATACTTCTTATTTCGTTGCTGGGACATGGATGTTTTAGCATTACCCTGTATCTCTACTGGTCAGGACCAGAATCCTTTTCACATTGGGATGAAGAGCCAAATGTCAGGCATCCCACCTCCATCCTGGCTCTCTCTGCCCTATTGCAGGTATTTTCTCCTGAAATGGGACAATGGGAGGAATTGTGTGAAAGTGAAAGTAATTGGCATGGCAAGTAATGGTGGTGCAGGTGGTAGAAATGTGGTGAGGTGTCCCAAGTGACTGAGTGGGCATTGCTGAGTGCCTGCAGGTCAATGACATGGTGTTTTCAGATGGGTAAGAGCTACAGAGGGAAGATGTTGCATGCATGTACACCATGAGCCTCAGGAATAGAGAGAAGATGATGGCATTTACTCTGTCAGAGTGAAGAAGGTCATTGAACTTCTTCCTGCAATGCTGAATCTTTCTCTGGGTTGTGGACACTTTACTGATCCCACTGGCAACATTGCACTAGACTGGCAGAGTCTGAGGATCTCCTCTACCAATCCTGGTTGGGAAGATGGTCCTCTCTTCACCAACCTCTCAACAAAGATCTCCAGGCCTCTGTCTGCAAAGCTGACTTTTTCTTATCAGACATGCTTGGAACAAGCAACATGAACTGTACAGGGCAGCTCTGAACTTCCAGCACTTAACTGAGTGAACAATGGCCTTTTAAATACAGTGCCAGTGCCAGGGATGCCAGGATATCCCGGCAGCGGTGGGCACTTCATCTGTGGTGAGTGGAAGAAAACACGATGGGTACCATAGGGCCACATTGCTTGGGTAATGAAGTGAGTTTGGAGAAAATACATGGGGAAAGCCACTTGGTCTAATGGAGAGAAACACTACATGAAACTGATCAAAATTGACAATCAGAGATTATCATTACACAGAATGCACCAGTTTGTTTCCAGTCAGTTCCGAAGTTCTAAGCAGCTCATGGAATTCATCATTGTCATCGCAATAGGCCTCGAGAGATTCAATACAGTGATAAAGGACAGTCTGAAAGCTATGTGAACACATTCTTTTTGACTACAAAGAACAGGTCTGTGTGTGTCTCTAAATAAATGTAGTTTTGAGCATGCGTCCATGAATCATACTGACATGTGATTGTAGCTTCTTTTTAACTGGAAGTACTCCAGAGCTTAATGAACCAGTATTTATACCCTTGAGAAACTATATTTTCTTAGTCATTCATGGAATACAGGTATTGGTGGGCCAGAATTAATTCCTAATTCTTAATTGCTCACGAGAAGGGATGGTGAGCTGCCTTCTTGAACCAGTACAGTCCTTTGGTATACATACACCCACAATGCAGTTGGGGAGGAAGTTCTAGGACTTTGATCCAGTGACACCAAAGGAACAATGTTTTAGTTTCGATTCAAGAAAGTGTGCAGCTTGGTGGGAAACTAGCAGGCAGTGCTGTTCCCATTGCATAAGCTGTCCCGTTGATTGAAAGGTCATGATGGGGGATCCTTGGTGAGTTGCTGCAGTGTATCTTGTAGATAGTACATGTTTCTGTGACTAGATGTTGGTGGCGAGGTGTGTGAATGTTGATGGTGGTGGTTGGGGGGTGACAATCAAGCTAGTTGCTTTACCATGGATGGTGTTGAGCCTCTTGAATATTGTTGGAGCCACAACATTCCAGGTAAATGGAGAGCACATCATCACACCCTTTATTTGTACATTGTAGATGGCAAACAGGCCATGGGGAGACAGAAGGCGAGACACTCTGCACAGAATTCCAAAGCTTCTGTAGCCATCATACTTATGACATCCAGTTCAGTTTCCAGTCAATGGTACTCCCCAGGATATTGATAGTGGGAGGATTCAGTAGTGGTAATGGGATTACTCCTGTATTTTTATTGTATTTAGATATTGTCAGAGATGGTCATTGTCTGACACTTGTATGGCACGAAGGTTACTCAATTGTAGTCAGTCCAAGCTGGATATTTTCCAGGTCTTGCTGCATAAAGATATGCACAGCTTCAGTGTCTGAGAACGGTCACAAATGATGTTGAAAATTGTGCAATTATCACTGAACCTCCCCTGCTCTGTCCTCAGGCTGAGTTCAGTCACTCAAATTGTGCTGCTTGCTGCTCCTGTAATCACACTAATTCTCTCCCACATTTGCTCATTATTGAACATATCAGAAGTAAATGGAGGAGGGAACCAGACTCTGATTAGAAGTACATTTCCTTTCAACATCTTCCAGTTCACTCACTTGTACTTTGAACAAAGGCTCAGGGGCCACACAGGGCAGCTTTGCAGTTAGCCTTTTGGACAAGCCTGACCTGAACCATCAATATGGATTGTCTATTTATTTTCAGTCATTGTGGATTAACTAAATTAGGAAAAAAGTTTTAGTCTGCACAGAGATCCATTAATCCCTTAGCAGCCAGTTCAAAGAAAAGAGACATTCTTGGTATACAACCCTAAACAATCAATTTGTTGGTATTTTGCATGTAATGATCATATTGGTCATGCAGAGTGCTTTCACTTTATTTTCCATAAAGAATGGAAAACATTAATGTAGCATAAGAGATCAGATTATCTGTGAACACAACATGGGTTCTATTTTTTGACCTCAAGATCAAACTATTATTCAACATGTTGTCGGGTAATAATTGTAGACTTTGGATTGTAATGGATTTACAATCTGATTGTGGGAGTGCCCAGTGACAGAGTGTGAGCTGTTAATGCATAATTGTGAAATTTGTAATTGAGCCCAAATCTGTGGAACATTATAAACAGAAGCAAGTATCCAGCTGTGTGGAGATGACCACGTTGGTAACTGCTTTCACCTTTATGCAGAAAATTATCACCACATTGAAGTTAATAGTAAGCTCGCTGAAAAATATAACAGAAACATAGCGGAAGTTGTAGAATGAAAATAGATAGCTTCTGAGGTGTAAGAAGTGAATTCACAAAAGAAAGCTGGCTGGTAATTAAATCTAATTATGTGAAGCCTTGCTGGCTGGTCTTTGTTTGATGAAGTTGTTTACATCTGCGATTTGCTTTTTTCACTAAAGGAAGTATTTCAGACAACTTTGATGGATAACTTTTATGTGCCATTGTATCAGCTTGTACTTCAACAAAAATGTGTAATCAGGCCAGTCTCCTTTGTCCTTCTGTTTTCCTACTTATTTTGCTGCTGTATGCATTGAGGGCTGGTCAGACTTTACTGGAAAGAATGTCTTCTTTTAGAAGTTTCTTTTATATACTGAAAAGAAACATAATGGTACAGTATATTTTAGTTTTTGAATGAAATTTAAGTGAGCATTAATATATTTATCTGCTGTCCAACTGTTTGAGATGGCTTGCTTTAATAAACAATTCAAAGTTAAGTTTGAAATATATATAGGAACAATATGGCAGTTACCTACCTAATCACGATAGTCGTTTGTACTATCTCCATCATATACACTACCGAAGTAAATTGTTTGTTTATGCCACAGGGCATTATATTTACATTTCTGGATTAGTGGTGCTGGAAGAGCACAGCAGTTCAGGCAGCTGCTGTGCTCTTCCAGCACCACTTATCCAGAATCTGGTTTCCAGTATCTGCAGTCATTGTTTTTACCATTATATTTACAGTCAAAATCAAGTACATGGGAGAATACATTTGACTGAAAGTTGATGAATTTATCCTGCTGAATTAATTCATTGACTATGTAAGGCATTGGTGTTTTATGGATGATAACGTGAGTGTTATGTATTTGAATGAAACCTTTCTCACAGGTGCATTTGCCTGCACCCCTTCCCCCTTAAGCAATACACCTAGTTCCTCTGCATTCAGTGACATCTCACTTTTGATGTTCCCAATCTCTATCCCAGGGCTCTTTACCATTACTCCTCGCTGCTCACTGTCCTCCATTTTGTTTCTTGAATGTTCGAATGAATTCTTCCTAAGTCTTCAACTTTCAACTCCATTAACTCTTTCTTCAGTTTTGATCCTATCTTGTTTTTTTTTGGAGAAATGTTTATTTATTGTAAATTCCCAACCCGCTTTCTCATCTGAAAAATCCTGACTGCCTTCCCAAATAGAAAATAGCATGACTTCTAAAGTTTTGTTAAGCATCCTGTGTGGCGAATCATTATTGCAACCCTACTTATATATGTGAAATCTATTTCGATGAACTACACAATGAATGGTTAATTTCCTTCTTGGGTTATTTAGTCACAAAATTCATTAGTTAGAATTGCTGAAGACTGTAGGATAGCTGCTGCTAATAAATCTGACTGACTTAATTTAAATGTTAATGCACATCATTACAAACCATTGAACCCAACTTATGTATCTGGTGTCTCATTACTGCATAAGTCTTGTTTCATGTCTAATTACCTAGGAACTATGGAAACATTTTAATTTAGAAAACTTTGTTACAATAGCTTTCAAGTTTCTTTTTGTGTCTGCCAGGCAGACTCATTTGGTACTCCCCTCCGAGTTAGATGATTACGGGTTTGAGGTCCATTCCAGGACTTGAGCACAAAATCTAAGCTGGCAAATTAACACAATACTGAGGAAGTACTGCACTGTTGTAACTATCATCATTCATTTGAGACCGCACAGCCAAATAATGGGGAGCATTTTTTCCTGCTTTTGTAAATATAAGGTGAACATGTTAAGTGCTGACTAACACACTATTTCCACTAGTGAGATAATCCACAGGATGATTCTCCTATTCCCACTGGTGAGATAACCCATTGGAGAATAATCCTATCAGCTCATTGAGGGCTCAGTGGAGAGTGAAGGTGTACATCTCAATAATCAGAAGCTGATAATTCCGAAAGTTCCGTTGTCAAGGTCTACTCCTTGTGGTATGCAAGTAATCATTTTCCTTCTTCTTCTAGTGGGGTAGGGATCTTGAAGACCGGGGCATCAACGGGGCAACAGGCAGGGACAGGGAGTGGTTTTCAGAGACCACTCCATTGCCCACATCCATGCCTCCAATTTCCCCAATACTGTGTCAATTGCAGATAAACTCCAACTCCCTAACTTGGAAGGCAGACTGTGTGTTTTGCCAATCAAACTAGCCCCCTTTCTCATAATCAGGGAGGTGGCTGATTAAAGGCATTTTATGGCCATTCATTGAGCACTTAATTGCTGGCGAGTCAATATAGTCACTCATGTCCCAAGCACTTAGTTGCAGAAATGTTGAAAAGGGATGAATTTCTCTCCGGGCAAATTCACCCAATTATTTCCCTTCCTTACTGGCTCTCTCACAAGGGAGAGGAAAATTCCACCAACAGGCCTGATGCTCCTTGAACATTTTTCTATTCAGATATGGTTCTCTCCTCAATATCTTCTGGAAAAATAGTACGTGCTTACTCACTCCCAAGTCCTCCAGCCACATGTGCTCTGTAATTAGTATGTTGTGCTGCTATTGGCATTGGGAAACAGGGGAGGCAGGCCATACCTAATGATGTGGGAGTGGAATGTTAGCTTCACAATAGCAAGATGAAAGGAGGGAGTTACAATTATAATTGAATGCAGATCAAGCAAATAGTGGAAGCCTATTTCTAACGCATTAGTCTACCAGTTTCACTCACTAAAACACCATTTAGTCAGATTGTGGTAACTTAACAATTATATCCATAATGAATGAGAAACCTGCATCTTCAGATTCACGTTTGGTTAAATGTGCTGTGCAGCAAGTAAGTTTGTTTTCCTGGTGGATTTGTACATAGTAGCTGCTTTTCTTTCATGAGAAATTTTGTTGGAACTTAAAAAAGGAGGCACTTATACATTGTGACTGGATGGTAGAAATACTAGGAGACAATACAAGGATATAACTGCTTGTGAGAAAGATGTTTGGTTGTTCCAGATGAAAGAATAAAAAACAAGTTGAGGATCGCTGTCTGGATCTCTTTTCTGGAGCTCTGCAGTATGCTGCACAGAGGCAGCACGGTGGCTCAGTGGTTAGCACTACCGCCTCATAGCACCAGGGACCTGGGTTCGATTCACACCTCGGGTGACTGTCTATGTGGAGTTTTCACATTCTCTCCATGTCTGCGTGGGTTTCCTCCAGGTGCTCTGGTTTCCTCCCACAGCCCAAAGCTGTGCAGGTTAGAAGAATTGACCATGCTAAATTGCCCAGAGTGTGCAACGATGTGTGGATTAGATGCATTAGTCAAGGGTAAATGTAGAGTAATGGGGAATGGGTTTGGGTGGGATACTCTTCAGAGGGTGGATGTGGACTGATTGGGCCGAGGTGCCTGTTTCCACATTGTAGGAATTCTATAAATGAATAATCTCTGGATCATTGTTATCTGCTACAGCCTACACTCATGCACAACAAAGGAATGAGGGACTGTCCGATGTGGAAATGGAGGAGTCTGCCCTCCTCAGCCAAGGAAATACCTAATGATTTTGAGTGAGTGGATGATCAACTTAAAGGTGCAGGTGCCAGGGTGATGGAGTGGTGTGCCAAACAGGCCTGTGACACTCTTATAGAAAAGACATTCCTCTACAAGCGAGCTCCCTGTGAGATCTCTTGGTCTTCTCAATAAGTAAAATAATGGAAGTATCAGCAGAATAAGAAGACCAACCTACATTCCTGTAACTCCTGGCACTTACAAGGTGGAGTGTGATTTGGAAGGAAATCGCATCAACCTCATTCTGCAAATTCTGGTAGTGCCTTGCTATGAATTTTATTGTGTTCATCTGCAGAATATGGGATGCTATTTGCACAGACCCAATTTAGACATCAGTTTCTGATGAAAATAGAAGGGGGTAAGCACCATATCTTGTTTTGTCAGTGACAAACTCCCTAGCTTACAGAAAAACCTCCTTATCAAAAGACTTGGAGATTCCACTATTTCCAAAGCCTCACAATAAATAATGTCTCCACTAGCTCACATTGGCAAATAAAACAATTAGCCTGAAACTTGGAAACTTTGGAATAGCTCCCCTCATTGATATATTAATGACAGTTTATCAGAGGACTTAGTCAGATTGTATTAGTTGTTAGTTCTGTAGTCTATGGCTTTGTGTGTGGGAAATCATGTCTCACAAACTTGATCAAGTTTTTTTGAAGAAGTAACAAAGAGGATTGATGAGGACAGAGTGATAGATGTGATGTATATGGACTTCAGTAAGGCGTTCGACAAGGTTCCCCAGGGGAGACTGATTAGCAAGGTTAGATCTCAAGGAATACAGGGAGAACTAGCCATTTGGATACAGAACTGGCTCAAAGGTATAAGACAGAGGGTGGTGGTGGAAGGTTGTTTTTCAGACTGGAGGCCTGTGACTAGTGGAATGCCACAAGGATCGGTGCTGGCTCCTCTACTTTTTGTCATTGACATAAATGATTTGGATACGAGCATAAGAGGTACAGTTAGTAAGTTTGCAGATGACACCAAAATTGGAGGTGTAGTGGACAGCAAAGAGGATTACCTCAGATTACAACAGGATCTGGACCAGATGGGCCAATTGGCTGAGAAATGGCAGATGGAGTTTAATTCAGATAAATGTGAAGTGCTGCATTTTGGGAAAGCAAATCTTAGCAGGACTTGTACACTTAATGGTAGGGTTCTAGGGAGTATTGCTGAACAAAGACCTTGGAGTGCAGGTTCATAGCTCCTTGAAAGTGGAGTCGCAGGTAGATAGGATAGTGAAGAAGGCGTTTGGTATGTTTTCCTTTATTGGTCAGAGTATTGAGTACAGGAGTTGGGAGGTCATGTTATGGCTGTACAGGACATTGGTTAGCCCACTGTTGAAATATTGCATGCAATTCTGGTCTCCTTCCTATAGGAAAGATGTTGTGAAACTTGAAAGGGTTCAGAAAAGATTCACAAGGATGTTGCCAGGGTTGGAGGATTTGAGCTATTGGGAGAGGCTGAACAAGTTGGGGCTGTTTTCCCTGGAGCGTCTGAGGCTGAGGGGTGACCTTATAGAGGTTTACAAAATTATGAAGGGCATAGATAGGGTAGATATGCAAAGTCTTTTCCCTGGGGTTGGGGAGTCCAGAACTAGATGGCGTAGGTTTAAGGTGAGAGGGGAAAGATATAAAAGAGACTTGAGGGGCAACTTTTTCACACAGAAGGTGGTACAAGTATGGAAGGAGCTGCCAGAGGAAGTAGTGGAGGCTGGTACAATTGCAACATTTAAGAGGCATTTGGAGGGTATATGAATAGGAAGGATTTGGAGGGATATGGGCCTGGTGCTGGCAGGTGGGACTAGATTGGGTTGGGATATCTAGTCGGCATGGATGGGTTGGACTGAAGGGTCTGTTTCCATGCTGTACATTTCTATGACTCTACAGACATCTAGTATAGACCTAGGCACTACCTGTTAGGAGATATTAGTGTCTTTACCCTGGTGTTAATTTAGGTAAGTGGTCTTAAGTTAATGTAACTTTTTATCTTATTATTCTGTAATACACTTGCATAAGAAGAAGTAGTTTATCTTCTATTAAAGGCTTATGGTGGTTAAACCTTCACCAACTGAGCCAGAAGGTCCTGATTCAAGTCCCACCTGCTCTGGAGCTGTGTCATAGCATGTCTGAACATGTTGATTCCAAGAACAATTGGTGGTATTAAACCTACCCAAAGAAGCTCCCAGCATGAGGGCTCTTGCCTGAAATGTTGATTTTCCTGCTCCTTGGATGCTGCCTGACCTGGTGTGCTTTTCCAGCACTGCTCTAATTTAAACTCTGGTTTCCAGCATCTGCAATCCTCACTTTTGCCTATACTGGCATCTCAGTAAACACATATCCCCCATGACTGATAGCCAACACAATAACCATTAACACTCATGAATGAAGTGATCTAACCATGTATTTACATGTGACATATAATAGTGATGGCTGAATGACTTGCTTCTGCTTCTGTGCATGCTCAAGACTGCATCAGGATTTGAACACACAATCTTTTGACTTTGAGGCAATTGGCGCAGATTAATCCTTCTTTACTTTGTTGTGCAGCTGTTGAAGGTTGAGCTCCCCATATATGTACACAAACAAGGATTTCTTCTGCTCTCTTAATGCATGTGCATCACTTTCCACAGTTATTATTAAAAAAAGTTAATTACTCAACATACTTAAAATTTTCGCCAATATTGACATTTGAAGAAAACATTCAGATTGAAACTCCAAGAGGTTGGCCCTCCTGATCCATGGAACAAACACAGTTTGTTGTCCTCGACACTTTGTTTACATATAATGGTGCCTTGCAATTGATAATCCCTGGATTTTTCCCTTTGTTGACAGCTGCTGTCAGTGTCTTTGGGAAATGGGTGAGTTACCCATACTACCAGTAACCCAGTAGTACCCAGCAGTTAACAATATGTTTGTTCCCTGTAACATTTTGCTATAACATCACCAAAGCATAAAGAAACCTATTATTTGCAACTCAAAACAATACAAACATTAGTAATATGAGTGAAATCATCTAAGTCATAAAATCATTTTTATAAAGAGACTGTAGATTCATTCATTGCATCATCTACCACAGAATGTTTGGACAGATGTTCAGAGATCACAATGAAACTGGTAAAACTGCCTTTTTAGTAAGTATAATTAAGGCTTAACAAATAATTAAGGTAGATCAGAGTCATCTAATTTGGATCTTAGGCTTGGTATTATGATGGGTTTTTTTCTTGTTTTTTCACCTGTGGTCTTATTAAAAGCTTGAGATTTTTATATGTTTAGAAAATATATAGGTTTCTACCAGACCACAAACATTTTTTTGACCTGGTTCAGTAGTAGTGTCAAAAATATTAGTTAATAAAAAATATGAAAAAGGAGGCACAACGAGTGAGCTTTCCAAATTAAATTTATGTTTGGATGGGATTGATAGGTTTGGAGAATTCAAAATCATCAGTGCCATTGTCTTGCAACATTAAGACATATATAAAATATTATTTCAGAGACAAATTTTCCTGCTGTCCACCACTCCATATCTCCAGCCCACTGTACCCTTACTCTGTCAAATGCTGCTATGATATCAATGACGGTCACTATCAGTTCTTTTCTGTTCATGTTTGGAGCAAAGCAGTTACAAGGTTTGGGGTTGGAAACCCTTGGCAGAACACAGTGATAAACATTGATAAATGGGCTGTTCCTGAGTAAGTGCCGTTTGGTAGCACTGTCCATCTTCCATTATTTTGCTGATTACTGACAATGGACTGTTGGGCCACTAATTGACAAGATTGAATTTGCTTTTTGTGGATAGGACATATCTGGGTAATTATCTGCATTGTTCAGCAGATACTGGAGCAGCTTGGCCAGGGCATGGCGAATTCTGGAGAATAACTGCTTAGTCTACAGCTGGTGCCTTTTGCCTTTGCTGCAGCCAGTGCTTTGAACTATTCCTTGATATCACATTGAGTGAACTGAACTGTTTAAAGATCTTCCACTTGGCATATAAGCTTGAAGATGGATATGAATGCATCAGCCTTGCACTGATGTACTGGGTTCCCCTATCATTGAGAATGGGGATGGTTTTGGAACCTTCAGCTCAATGAGTTTCACTGTTCACTAACTGCATGATTGGGTAAGGCAAGATTGCAAAACGTTGATCTGCTTCATTGGTTGCAGGATTGCTGAACTCTGTCAATAGCATGCTACTTCTACTATCCAGCATGCATGTTTTGATTTGATTTGATTTATTGTAGTCACGTGTACTCAAGTACAGTTAAAAGCTTAGTTTTGTGAACAGTACAGACAGATCATAGCAAACATGGATATAAAGATCATATGGAGTTCAGAAAGAGCTGGGAGTATAAGGTTATAGCTTCATAGGAGGTGCACAAAGCAAGATCACCATTAGCAAGATTAGCACTATTTGAAGTTAAAGCAGTCCATTCATCAGTCTAATAATGGCAGGGAAGAAACTGCTCTTGAACTTGTTGGTACTTGTGTTCAACCTTCTGTATCTTCTGCCTGATGGAAGAGGTTGGTAGAGAGCATTACCAGGGTGGGAGGGCTCTTTGATTTTGGCAGCCTTTCTGCAGCAACGTGAAGTGTAAATGGAGTCCATGGATGGAAAGTCGGCTTCCACGATGGACTGGGCGGTGCACACCACTTTCTGTAGTTTCTTATGATCCTGGGTAGAACGATTTCCATATGGTATTTTAGTTTCACCAGGCATGTCTGATGCTGATCCTGGCATGTTAGTACTTTGTAATGAGCCAGACTTTATAAAAGATTTTAAAGTAAGGGAACACTTAGGAGGCAGTGATCATAATGTGGTAGTGTCCAGTCTG
Organism: Hemiscyllium ocellatum; assembly: GCF_020745735.1. Lineage (NCBI taxonomy): Eukaryota > Metazoa > Chordata > Chondrichthyes > Orectolobiformes > Hemiscylliidae > Hemiscyllium > Hemiscyllium ocellatum. The sequence continues at coordinate 71,419,921 of NC_083408.1, read as the reverse complement.
CAGTTTGAAAGAGAGAAGGCAAAATTGGATGTAATGGTGTCACAGCTAAATAAAGGTAATTACGGGGGCATGAGAAAGGAACTGATGAAAATCGCCTGGAAGTGGAGCCTAGTGGGGAAGACAGTAAAGCAACAATGGCAGGAGTTTCTGGGTGTGATTGAAGACGCAGTACAGAGGTTCAATCCAAAGAAAAGACAGATTATCCGGGGCCGGGGGGGGGGAAGGTGAGATTAAATAGCATGGCTGACAAAGGAAATCAGGAAATGTATCAAAGAAAAAGAGACAGCCTTTAAAGTGGCCAAGAGCACTGGGAAATCAGAAGATTGGGAAGACTACAAAAACAAACAGAGGATAACAAAGAGAGAAATAAGGAAGGAGAGGATCAAATATGAAGGTAAGCTAGCCAATAATATTAGAAATGATAGTAAAAGTTTCTTTCAATACATAAGAAACAAATGAGAGGCAAAAGTAGAAATTTGGCTGCTCCAAATTGATGCAGGAAGGCTAGTGATAGGAGATACGGAAATAGCTGAAGAACTTAATAAGTACTTTGTGTCAATGTTCACAGTAGAAGACATGAGTAATATCCCAACAATCAAGGAGAGTCGGGGGCAGAATTGAGTATGGTAGCCATTACAAGAGAGAAAACGCTAGAAAAGCTAAAAATTCTAAAAATTGATAAATCTCCTTGCCCCGATGGGCTAAATCCTTGAGTTCTGAGGGAGGTGGCTGAGGAAATAGCAGAGGCATTGATTGTGATTTTGAGTCAGGGAAAGTCCCAGATGATTGGAAAATCACTGATGTAACCTCCTTGTTCAAGAAAGGATCAAGACAAAAGATGGAAAATTATAGGCCAATTTGCCTAACCTCGGTTGTAGGTAAAATTCCAGAATCCATCATTAAGGATGAGATTTCTAAATTCTTGAAAGTGCAGGGTCAGATTAGTTCAAGTCAGCATGGAGTTAGTAAGGGGAGGTTGTGCTTGACAAACCTGTTAGAATTCTTTGAAGAGGTAACAAGGAGGTTAGACCAGGGAAACCCAGTGGATGTTAGGTACCTTGACTTCCAAAAGGCCTTTTATAAGGAGCCTCACGGGAGGCTGCTGAGTAAGGTCAGGGATCATGGTGTTCAAAGTGGCATGGATTGAGGATTGGCTGTCTGACAGAAGGCAGAGAGTTGGGGTAAAAATTTCCTTTTTGGAATGGCAGCTGGTGACAAGTGGTATCCCGCAGGGGCCGCAGCTGTTCACTTTAGAACAAGAAGAACAAAGAAAAAGAAAATTTACTGCTCAGGAACAAGCCCTCCGGTCCTCCAAGCCTGAGCTGATCCAAATGTACTGTCTAAACCTGTCTGTCAATTCCTAAGCATCTGTATCTCTCTGCTCCCCACCAACTCATGCATCTGTTCGGACTCATCTTAAGTGAATCTACCATGCCTGCCTCTAAAGCCTCTGCTGGCAACGCGTTCCGAACGCCCACCAACCTCTGTGTGAATGTATCCCCCTTAAACTTTCCACCTCTCACCTTCAATAACCTCTGGTTATTGAATCCCTCACCCTGGGAAAAAGCTTGTCTCTATCCACCCTGTCTATGCCCTGCATGATTTTGTAAACCTTAATCAGGTCCCCCCTCAACCTCCTTTTTTCTAGTGAGAATAAACCTAACCTACTCAACCTCTCTTCATAGCTATCACCTTCCATACCAGGCAACATCCTCGTAAACTTTCTCTGCACCCTCTCCAAAGTGTCCACATCCTTTTGGGAATGTGGTGACCACAATTGTACACAGTATTCCAAATGCAGCTGAACCAACGTCCTGTACAATTTTAACATGACTTGCCAGCTCTTGTACTCAACACCCCGTCCAATGAAAGCAAGCATACTATATGCCTTCTTGACCACTCTATCCACCTGTGCAGCAACCTTCAAGGTACAATGGACCTGCACTCCCAGATCTCTCTGCCCATCAACTTTTCCCAAGGCTCTTCCGTTCATTGTATAATTCGCTCTTGAATTAATCTTGCCTAAACGCATCACCTCACATTTGTCTGGATTGAAAGCCATCTGCCACTTTTCCACCCAACTCTCCAGTCTATCTTTATCCTACTGTATTCTCTGACAGTCCCTTATGCCTTTTGCTACTCCACCCATCTTCATGTCATCTGCAAACTTGCTGATCATTCCAACAGTACCCTCTTCCATATTATTTATGCATATTACAAACAACAGTGGCCCCAATACTGACCCCTGTGGAACACCACTAGTCACCTTTCTCCATTTCGAGAAACTCCCTTCAACTACTACTCTCTGTCTCCTGTTGCTCAACCAGTCCTTTATCCACCTAGCTCGAACACCCTGCACACCATGTGACTTTACTTTCTCCATTAGTCTACCATGGGGAACCTCATCAAACGCCTTACTAAAGTCCATGTATATGATATCAACAGCCCTTCCTTCATCTATCAACTTGGTCACTTCCTCGAAGAACTCTATTAAGTTGGTAAGGCACAATCTCCCCCGCACAAAACCATATTGCCTATCACTGATAAGTCCATTCTTTTCTAAATACAAATACATCCTATTCCTCAGTACCCTCTCCAGCAACTTTCCCACCAACAACATCAGGCTCACTGGTCTGTAGTTACCCGAAATATCCCCACTACCTTTCTTATACAGGAGGACAACATGAGCAACCTTCCAGTCCTCCGGCACCTCACCTGCATTTAAGGATGCCACAAAGATATTTGTCAGGGCCCAGCTATGTCCTCTCTCACCTCCCTTAGCAACCTGGGATAGATCCCAACCATTCCTGGGGATTTGTCCACCTTAATAACCTTTAGCCTACCCAACACATCTTCTCTACTTATGCCAACGTAATCCAGACTAATCAAAATTCTATCTCTAATCTCAAAATTCATGTTCCTCTCCTCAGTGAACACTGATGCAAAGTAATCATTCAGAATCTCACCGATTCTCTCAGGTTCAACACACAGCCTTCCTTCATTATCCTTTAGTAGACCAATCCTTTCTCTCGTTACCCGTTTGCTTCTTATATAAGAATAAAATGCTTTGGGATTTTCCTTAATTCTACTTGCTGAAGCTATTTCATGGCTCCTTTTAGCCCGCTTGATTCCTTGTTTAAGACTTGTCCTACTCTTCTGATATTCCTCCAGGACCTGTTCTGTTCTTCGCTGCCTAGACCTTATGGAGCTTCCCTTTTCCTCTTGGCTAGTCGTACAATTTCTCCTGTCATCCACGGTTCATGAATCTTGCTCTTCCTATCCTTTGCCTTCAACGGGACATGCCTATCCTGCACAACTGTTAACCTATCTTTGAAAGCCTCCCACATCTCAAATGTGGATTTTCCTTCAAATAGCTGTGTCCAATCCATATTTCAGAGCTCCTGCCTAATTTTGATATAATTGGCCTTGGCCCAGTTTAGTACTCTTCCCTTAGGACCACTCTCATCTTTATCCACTAGTATTCTAAAACTTACAGAATTGTGGTCACTGTTCCCAAAGAAATCCCCCACTGCAACTTTTACCACCTGTCCTGGCTCGTTCCCCAGTACCAGGTCCAATATGGCTCCTTCCCTCAATGGACTATTGACATACTGCTCTAGAAAACTCTCCTGGACGCTTCTTACAAGTTCTACCCCATCCAGACCTCTGATGCTAAGTGTATCCCAGTCAATGTTGGGAAAATTAAAATCTCCCATTACCATTACCCTATTGCCTCTACATCTTTCCATAATCTGTTTACCTATTTGTTCTTCTACCTCACGCTCACTTTTGGGAGGCCTGTAATACATCCCCAACAAAGTAACTGCACCCTTCTTATTTCTCAGCTCCACCCATAATGCCTGACTACCCTTGACCTCCAAGGTGTCCTCCTTTAGCACAGCCATGATATCATCCCTGACCAGCAATGCAACTACACCTCCCCCCCATTTTACTTCCCTCCCTGTCCTGTCTGAAGGCGTCTATATACTAGAACATTTAGTTGCCAATTATCATGCCCTTCCTTCAACCAAATCTCTGTGATTGCAATAATTTCATACTCCAAGGCACCAATCCAAGCCCTAAATTCACCTACCTTACACACTATACTCCTTGCATTTAGATGGATGCATTTCAGGCCACCAGTTCTTTTGTGCTTATCCGCTCTCTGCCTACTCTTCCCTTTATTAATGCTATCTTCAAGATTCTTACGGGCTCCAGTCTCCACCTTGCCGCCTACTTGTTTTCTCTTCTGGTTCCCAGTCCCCTGCCATATTAGTTTAAAACCTCCCCAACAGCACCGCCCCCCCCCCCCCCCCCCCACCGCAGTGGCAAAAACTCCCCCAAGGGCATTGGTTCCGGTCTGGTTCAGAATTAGACTGACTCCCACAGCTATCTGGACTACACCTCCTCCCACCCTGCCCCCTGTAAAAACTCCATCCCATATTCCCAATTCCTTCGTCTCCGCCGCATCTGCTCCCAGGAGGACCAGTTCCAACACCGCACAGCCCAGATGGCCTCCTTCTTCAAGGACCGCAGATTCCCCCCAAACGTGATCGACGATGCCCTCCACCGCAGCTCCTCCACTTCCCGCTCTTCCGCCCTTGAGCCCCACCCCTCCAACCGCCACCAAGACAGAACCCCACTGGTTCTCACCTACCACCCCACCAACCTCCGTATACAGCGTATCATCCGCCGTCATTTCCGCCACCTCCAAACGGACCCCACCACCAGGGATATATTTCCCTCCCCTCCCCTATCAGCGTTCCGCAAAGACCACTCCCTTTGTGACTCCCTTGTCAGGTCCACACCCCCCACCAACCTAACCTCCACTCCCGGCACCTTCCCCTGCAACCGCAGGAAATGTAAAACTTGCGCCCACACCTCCTCCCTCACATCCCTCCAAGGCCCCAAGGGATCCTTCCATATCCGCCACAAGTTCACCTGTACCTCCACACACATCATCTATTGCATCCGCTGCACCCGATGTGGCCTCCTCTACACTGGGGAGACGGGCGGCTTACTTGCGGAACGCTTCAGAGAACACCTCAGGGACGCCTGGACCAACCAACCCAACCACCCCGTAGCTCAACACTTTAATTCTCCCTCCCACTCCACCGAGGACATGCAGCTCCTTGGACTCCTCCACCGACAAAACATAACAACACGATGGTTGGAAGAAGAATGCCTCATCTTCCGCCTGGGAACCCTCCAACCACAAGGGATGAACTCAGATTTCTCCAGTTTCCTCATTTCCCCTCCCCCCACCTTGTCTCAGTCGGTTCCCTCAACTCAGCACCGCCCTCCTAACCTGCAATCTTCTTCCTAACCTCTCCGCCCCCACCCCACTCCGGCCTATCACCCTCACCTTGACCTCCTTCCACCTATCACATCTCCATCGCCCCTCCCCCAAGTCCCTCCTCCCTACCTTTTATCTTAGCCTGCCTGGCACCCTCTCCTCATTCCTGATGAAGGGCTTATGCCCGAAACGTCGAATTTCCTATTCCTTGGATGCTGCCTAACCTGCTGTGCTTTAACCAGCAACACATTTTCATCCATTTTGTAATAGTTCCACCTTCCCCAGAACCAGTCCCAATGTCCAACAAATCTGAACCCCTCCCTCCAACACCATCTCTCAAGTCATGTGTTCATCCTGCCTATTTTTTCATTTCAGTAATCCCGAGATCACTACTTTGAGGTCCTTCTCTTTAACTTCTCTCCTAGCTCCCTGAATTCTTCTTTCAGGACCTCATCTCATTTTCTACTTATATCGTTGGCGCCCATATGCAGCAAGACAACTGGCTGTTCACCCTCCCCTTTCAGAATGCTCTGCAGCCGATCGGTGACATCCCTGACCCGAGCATCTGGGAGGCAACATACTAACCGGGAGTCCCATTGTTGGCCACAGAACCACCTACTTACTCCCCCCACAATAGAGTCCCCTAGGACTATGGCCCTACAAGTCTTTTTCCCGCCCTTCTGAACAGCAGTGCCCGCCACGGTGCTATGATCTTGACAACCAAAATGGTATACCTGTTTGGAGGGAGATGACTGCAGGAGACACCTGCACTGCCTTCCTACTCTTTTTCAGTCTTTTGGTTACCCATTCACTGTCTCCATCAGCAATTCTAACCTGCAGTGTGACCAGTTCGTTAAACGTACTATCCACACCTCCTCAGCATTGCGGATGCTCCACAGTGAGTCCAACCGCAGCTCCAGAGACATCATGTGGTCAAACAAGAGCTGCAGCTGGGCACACTTCTTGCAAGTGTAAGAGTCAGGTACATCAGACTTTATATATTCATGATCTGGATGAAGGGACTGGGGGCATTCTGGTGAAGTTTGTTGATGATACAAAGTTAGGTGGACAGGCGGGTAGTTCTGAGGAGTTGGGGAGGCTGCAGAAAGATTTAAACAGTTTAGGAGAGTGGTCCAGGAAATGGCTGATGAAATTCAATGTAAGCAAATGCGAGGTCTTGCACTTTGGAAAAAACAATACAGGCATGGACTATTTCGTAATAGGTGAGAAAATTCATAAAGCCAAAGTACAAAGGGATCTGGAAGTGCTAATCTAGGATTCTGTAAAGGTTGCCTTGTAGGTTGAGTCTGTGATTTAGAAACCAAATGTAATGTTGTCATTTATCTCAAGAGGGTTGGAATATGAAAGCAGTTATGTGCTTCTGAGACTTTATAAAGCTCTAGTTGGGTCCATTTTAGAATATTGTGTCCATTTGTGGGGCTCACACCTCAGGAAGGATATATTGGCACTGGAGCGTGTCCAACAGAGATTCACACGGATGATTACTGGAATAGTAGGCCTAACATACAATGAACAGCTGAGGATCCTAGGATTGTATTCATTGGAGTTTAGAAGGTTGAGGGGAGAGCTAATAGAAACTTACAAGATAATGCATGCCTTAGAAAGGGTGGACACTGGGAAGTTGTTTCCGTTAGGCGGGGAGACTAGGACCCGTGGGCACAGCCTTAGAATTAGAGGGGGTCAATTTAGAACAGAAATGAGGAGACATGTCTTCAGCCAGAGGGTGATGGGCCTGTGAAATTCATTGCCACGGAATGCAGTGGAGGCCGGGACATTAAATGTCTTCAAGGCAGAGACTGATAAATTCTTGATCTCGCAAGGAATTAAGGGATACGGGGAGAGTGCAGGTAAGTAGAGTTAAAATGCCCATCAGCCATGCTTAAATGGCAGAGTGGACTCAATGGGCCCAATGGCCTTATTTCCAATCCTATGTCTTATGGTCTTATGTTCTTCTGCGCTCATTATGCCAGGGTGATTCTGCTCGCTTGACCATAGAGGTAGAGTAGAGGATAGGCTGGGCCATGAAGTTACAGATTTGGTTGAAAACAACTCTGCTTATACTAGTGATTCGCAGCACCTCATGGATGCCCACCTTTGAGTTGTTGTTTTAGTTTGAATATTCAGAAATTTTAGAGTCGGGAGGGTTCCGCATCAGTTCTGTAAATTGCATTTCTTCCAGCAGATCCTTTGCAGCAATGTCCATTCCACCTGTTCCATGAAACTAGCTTTTCGCCATTCCGTGGTGTAAAGAATAAACAATTTACTTTAACCTCCCAGTAACATCAGAAAAGTGTCATTGACTCTGATTTGCAGTTCGCAGCGGTTTTAGAGGGTTGGCGTTGCTCGGCATTTCTGTGCATTTTACACAAATGACTGAAAAAACAGTGCGTAACAGAAGTAAATTCTCCCGGATACTGTCAATACCACAGCTGATCCTGAATAGGCTAATCTTGAATATATTTCTAGATTACATACACAAGACACACACTTTACATATTATATTTCGGATTGACAAACATTTGCCAACCAGAATGCAATGAGTATATTACTGAAAGATAAAAAAAGAGAAGGGTTATGCAAATAATTTCAAATACCCTGTGATTTCAATTAATTTCAATTGATTTGTTGCTCTGTCCCAATCTGATGTATTCTGGAGGGCAGGCAACCTAATTAGGATTGGTCATTGTATGACCCCAAAGTCTTTTGATTGTTTTTCCAGCAGCATCTGGCAGCTTTGCTAATTGGGTACTTTACATATGATTAACTCCCCCTCTGAATGGCAATTCAAGGTTCATGTTCTCTTTCCCATTCCACAGATTTCATGTGTTTTCTATCAGAGCCTTACAGGTTCTGAACAAGTAGCTTACAAATGACCTTCTAGTTTCTTTTAATTAGTTTACTGTACATATTGTAGACTGTAAACAAGTCTGAAATGATTTGAAGGAGTGAAAGAAAGGTTTCTCACTTGTACAGTCATGTGACTCCTTTGGTCCTATTCACACTTGGACAAAATATTCATATATGAACTTGTTTGGACAACAGCCTCTAGCTCACTTTTCCTGTTTAGAGAATACTAGTTGCAACATGATTATATTTAATGTTTTTTTTGTAGTGTTAGGAAAGTAAACTAGCCAGTAAAATAACACCCATTCCACAAAACTGTGCTCTAGATAAGCAATAGAGATGTACAGCATGGAAACAGACCCTTTGGTCCAACATGTCCAGATATCCTAATCTAATCTAGTCCCATTTTCCAGCACTTGACCCATATCCCTCTAAACCCTTCCTATTCACATACCCATCCAGATGCGTTTTAAATGCTGCAATTGTACCAGCCTCCACCACTTCCCTCAGCAGCTAATTCCATACACGTACCACCCTCTTAGTGAAAAGGTTGCCCCTTAGGTCTCTTTTATATCTTTCCCCTCTCACCATAAATCTATGCCCTCTAGTTCTGGACTCCCCCACCCCAGGTAAGAGACTTCGTCTATTTATCTTATCCACGCTCCTCATGATTTTATAAACGTTTATAAGGTCACCCCTCAGGGAAATCAGTCACAACCGATTCGATCTCTCCCTATAGCGCAAATCCTCCAACATTGGCAACATCTTTGTAAATCTTTTCTGAACCCTTTCAGGGTTCATAACATCTTTCCGATGTGAAGGAGACCAGAAATGCAAGCAATATCCCAGCGTCCCACTGCAAGTATGTCTATCCCAAAGCACTGTTAATAGGAAAATGGGTTAAGTTCACCAACATATTCTGGCTCAAAAAGGGCAACAAATATATCCTTGTTTGTCCCCTTGCCTTACCAGTCGTGTCACCTGTGACCTGGCGAACTCTCTTAACTTTGAGTCAGGTAGTTCTGGGATCAGGTCCCACTCCAGGACATGAGCACAGACATCTCGCTGACATACCAGTACAGGAGTGAGAGAGTGCTGCACTGTTGTCATCTCAGACCAATGTTACACTAATGCCCTGCCAGCCCTCTCAGGTGAAAGTAAAGGAATCCAGAACATTAGCAAAGAAGAGCAGGGGAGTTATTATTAATGTCCTGGCCTGTACTTCTCATTCAGTCAACATCACCAAACAAAAGGATTATCTGACCATTATTACAAAGTTACTTGTGAGAGCTTGTAGAGTGCAAACTGGCTGATGCATTTCATCCCATGGTAATGGGGACTATACTTCAAATGGACTCATTAGGGATTGAGGTGCTAACTGGTGGTAAAAAGTGCTATGTAAGTGCAAATCATTCTTTCTTTTTCAGTCACTAATTTCACACAGCCTGTCTTTGTCTTGGTCACTCTCTGCAAATAATGGCAAAAGAGTGGAGCTTTGTACTTCCCTTTCTTCCTGAGTCTGTACCACTGATGGAGAGAAAGACTTCTGCTAAGGGAGGCAGTGCAGTGCTGCTTCCCAAACTGTGGATTGTAACCTCAATTGCGGTCAGAGGAACTGTGCTTGGAGTGGTTAGCTACCCCTCCTTTGACACTGTGCCCAATAACCTAGCCCAGATAAGGTCTGGCCCTACTGTTGCCTTGTTTAATTTTCGGTGTTAGAATGATTTTCTTCTGACATTTAGAAATGTCAGGAGCCACATTGGCTAAGGCTTCAGCTATCAGAGCTGCCACAGCTTCCTGCTAGTTACCATCAGTTGGCTGACCCATATGACTAGGGGAGGGGCTGAATTTATTGTATGTGAGTGTGTTGCAAGGACTGGGACTGATTACAGTGTGGGAGAATTAGGAAGTACAGGAACTCCAGTGAATCTTCAAACATTGTGGAATATGGACAGCTTGGCTGAAAGCTCATTTGCCAGTTGAGCTCTATGTGAAGTAGCACTTCACTTTCCCTGGATTAGGAGGAGCGTGGATCCACATAAGTTAGTTAACTTGTGAAATAAATCCATTTAATTTTAAAGCTGTGCAGCAGAATCCACAGTGAAGCTGCAACCTCTGGGACTATAAATATTATGTTATACCATGATATTCTCAGCAGAAAATTAAATATTTATTGGATCATCTTCACATTCGAGTCATTGAGGTTTAGACAGCCTTTAGGAAATCTTGGTTGTTACAGTTCAATAAGTATCAATTGTATCCATTGCTTCACTGTCAAGGTCATGAGCTGGAGAGGCTCAGATCAAGGAATGAACTGGTGAATATATGAAGTAATCGCATTTTTACAAAGTAATTTAAAAAACAAAGTTTAATATTTGTATATTGATCTAATAATCCATGGATTTTAATAATTGTGTCCTGAATGTTGTTATGATGCTTTATTGCTTTGTTGGTGTCTGGGGATACATTAATTTAGAAGTGTTAAAATGGAGTCACGATAGAAAGTTGTTTATGAAGCACGTCAGTAAGGGACTGTCATTGGGGGAATTCGATCCTCACAAAAGAATTAAAAGGACGACAATTTGGCCATCGTTTTGTCTCACATTAACTTCAAACTTTTGCCAATAGTAGCCTTCAGAGTGAAACTATTCAGTCAAACTAATGCATTACTTAACTGTGTAGCACATATTTAAAGTGGTTGCTCAATTCCATAGCTATAGCAAGTATACCAAATTTTCCCTCTACAGATTCTCTACACAATGCAGAGATACTGTATTGGCCTGCCCAGCAATTAAAATGACAATGTCCAGTAAAAAGGGTCAGTTATTTGATGAGGCCTGCCCATTGGCTGACTTCCACTGCTAATGTTGCTCTGGCACCAAATCCAGGCTTATCTGTATGTGTGTGAATGTCTAGATCTGTAGCATATTAAAAATCAGGAGCGAGTTTTCTTCACTATTTTGTAATTCAAGGTTAAGCTGATGGGTTGGGCTAAGATGAAGTAATCAAATATTTTGATACTTTAGTGTCTTTGCCATTACATGTTGCTGAACAAGAACTATAATCAACTGAACACGTTAGAACTAGAATTTTCAAACAGTTACTTAAAAGCCTGTTCATCGCCAGTACATAGAAGACTTTTGTGCAATTTAAATGTGAGTAATTAAGTACAGAAACAGAAATGATGAAGGTTTATACTTTTACACCAATTATAACGCATTCATACTAGCTGCAAACCAACAGCTGCCTCGGACGCCTGTAAAATGATTTAAATAACATAGCAAACAAGTTATTTTATAACTTGCGTATTTCAAAGGGTTACAGAGCTATTTCTGCTTTTAATGTGAACAAAGACTTATTAGATCAAGCAATGCTTTGTTGACATCAATTACAAAAGTAGAGCCACCACCTTCTTAGAAACCTGCAGGAATTCCCCGGATTTGTAACACGGACAACTGCAAGCATGTGCGAGAATATTTTCTTGAAGAGGTGCAGATTTATTCTGTTAATAACCACCTACCTATGTTTGCAATACATTTTTATTGGGTATGTGTGAAAGGCACATGGTTGAATAGAAGAGGGGGAGCATCAGAAATTGCACAACCCCAACACTGACATCAGATTGACATGTCCAATGAGCGTTGCACAGAATCAAAAATAATCAAAGAAGTTGAAATCAGATACGCGGCTAATAAGTAGTCATGTGAGAAAAATGGCTGTTTATATATGCCTTCATGTTTCAGAGGCTGTACTGCATTAGTGAGGCTAATTTGCAAAGTTTAGACAATTTAATCCCAAATAAATTAGGAATAGTATTAACTCAGGCAAACTGTACACTTGATGTGTCATTTAAAAGATAACTATTTTCTACATTAAAGTTCTCAGCATCAGCATTCAGGACCTATGTTCTGTTCACCCTCTGACTATGTTTCCTAATGAAATCAAACCATTATATACAATGGTTATACACACTTTACTCTTGAATAACCTAATATTCAATTTAATGTTTAAAAGAGGGAGAAAGTTGTGGAAATCTGAAACAATACAAGAAAATGGTGGGAAACTCCAGGTCAATCTTGCCTAGAAAAGATTAACACTTTGGATGGAAATTCATAATAATTTAAAAACATAGTTTTATTTGTAATGCTAATGAGTTAGAGAAATTTAGGTAAGCGACATAACAAAGAATCAAACTGTTCTTTAAAAAATTGAATAAAGTAGCTTTGGGTAATATAGAAACATGGACAAGCTCTCTAATACATTCTGCAAATGGAAAACTAATTACTTAAGAACATAAGAACAGAAGTAGGCCATTTGGCCCACTGAGTCTGTTCCTCTATTCAATGCAATCATGGTTGCTCTGATGTTCCTTAACTCCATTTTCCTGCCTTATCTCCATAGCCCTTGATTCCCTTACAGATTAAAAATCTATCTGTCTCAAGCCTGTATATTATTAATGACCCAGCCTTCACAGCTCTCTGCAGCAGAGCATTATATTGATTCACCACTCTCTGAGAGAAGAACTTAGGACATTACAGCGCAGTACAGGCCCTTTGGCCCTTGAGGTTGTGCCGACCTGTGGAACCAATCTGAAGCCAATCTATCCTAAACTATTCCCATTCTCATCTATATGTTTATCCAATGACCTTTTAAAGGCCCTTACAGTTGACGAGTCTACTACTGCTGAAGGCTGGGCATTCCATGCCGTTACTAATCTCTGAGCAATGAAACTACCTCTGACATCTGTCCTATATTTATCACCCCTCAATTTAAAGCTATGTTGTCTCATGCTAGCCATCACCATCTGAGGGAAAAAGGCTCCCACTGTCCACCCTATCTAAATGTCTGATTATCTTATATGCCTGAATTAAGTCACCTCTCAACTTTCTTCGCTATAAGACCTTCCCTCAATACCAGGCAACATCCGAGTAAATATCCTTTGAACTCTTTCCAAATCTTCCACATCCTTCCTATAATGTGGTGACCAGAACTGCATGCAAAACCCCAAGTGCGGCCGCACAAGAGTTTTCACAGCTGCAGCATGACCTCGTAATTCCGAAACTCAATCCCTCTACCAATAAAAGCTAACAAACCTTCTTGACAATCTTATCAACCTGGGTCGCAACTTTAAGGGATCTATCTACGTAGACACTGAGATCTCTCTGCTCATCTCCACTACCAAGAATCTTACCATTAGCCCAGAACTCTTTATTCCTGTTGTTCCTTCCAAAGTCAACCACCTCACACTTCTCTCTATTAAGCTCCATTTGTCACCTCTCAGCCAATCTCTGCAACTTATCTATGTCCCTTTGAAATCTGCAACATCCTTCAGCACTATCCACAACTCCACTGACCTTAAAGATTTACTAACCCATCTTCCTACACCTTCATCTGGGTGATTTATAAAAACATATACTCGTGGTACACCACTAGTAACTGAACTCCAGGATGAACTTTTCCCATCAATCACCACAGTCTGTATTCTTTTCAGCTAGCCAATTCCTGATCCAAATGCTAAATAACCCTCAATCCCATATCTCTGTACTTTGTACAATAGCCTACTGTGTGGAACCTTATCAAATACCTTACTAAAATTCATATATACCACATCAACTGCTTTACCCTCATCCACCTGTTTGGTCACCATCTCAAAGAATTCAATAAGGTTTGTGAGGCACGACCTACCCTTCACAAAACCGTGTTGACTATCTCTACTCAACCTATTCCTCTCTAGATGATTGTAAATCCTATCTCTTATAACTTTTTCCAACACTTTAACCCCAACTGAAGTAAGGCTCACTGGTCTATAATTACTCCTTTTCTTGAATAAGGGGACAACATTTGCTATCCTCCAATCTTATGGCACTATTCCTGTACACAATAACAACAGAAAGATTAAAGCCAAAGTCTCTACAATCTCCTGCCTGGCTTCCCAGAGAATCCTGGGATAAATCCCATCCACCCCAGTGGACTTATTTATTTTCACACTTTCCAGAATTGCTAACACCTTCTCCTTCTGAACCTCAATCCCTTCTAGTCTAGTAGCCTGTAGCTCAGTATTCTCAACAACATTGTCTTTTTCCACTGTGAATACTGAGGACAAATATCCATTTAGTGTTTCCCCTATCTCCTCGGCCTCCACGTACAACTTTCCACTACTGTCCTTGATTGGCCCTAATCTTTCGCTAGTCATTCTTTTATTCCTGGTATACCTATAGAAATCTTTGGTGTTTCCTTGATCCTATCTGTCAACAACTTCTCATGTCCCCTCCTGGCTGTTCTTATTTCGCTCCTTAGGTCTTTCCTGGCCAACTGGTAACTCTCAAGCGCCCTAACTGAGCCTTCATGTCTCATGCTAACATAGGTCTTCTTTTTCCTCTTAACAACTTCTGTAGTAAACCACTGCTCCCTTGCTTGACTATTTCCTCACTGCCTGACAGGTACATAATGATCATAGACACAGCTGGTCCTTGAATAAGCTCCACATTTCAATTGTGCCCATCACCTGCACTTTCCTTCCCCATCCTAAACATCCTAAATCTTGCCTAATCACAACATAATTTCCTTTCCCCCAGCAATAACTCTTGCCCTGCATTATATACTTATCCCTTTCCATCGCTAAAGTAAACATAACCGTATTGTGGTCACTATCACCAAAGTGCTCACCTACCTCCAAATCTAATACCTGGCCAGGTTCATTACCCAGTATCAAATTCAGTGTGGCCTCACTCCTTGTTGGCTTGTCTAAATACTGTGTCAAGAATCTATCCTGCACACATTGGACAAACACTGACTCATCTAAAGGACTCGAACTCTCATATTTCCAGTCAATATTTGGAATGTTAAAGCCCCCATAACAACTAACCTGTTACACTCGCTCCTATCCAAAATTATTTTTGCAATCCTTTCCTCTACATCTCTGGTACTATTTGGAGGGCTATAGAAAACTCCCAAAAGGGTGACCTCTCCTTTCCTGTTTTTAACCTCAGCCATATTAACTCTGTAGATGAGTCCTCAAACATCCTTTCTGCCACGAAATTCCTCCTCAACTCTGACTTAAATGAGTGAGTGCATAATCTGAGGTTATGATCTTTGGTTCGAGAGTCTCCCACGTGGGGAAACAATCTTTCAGCATTTACCCAGTCAAGCCCCCAAAGAATCTTATATTTTCAGTAGGATTGCCTCTCATTTTCAAAACTCAGTTGAGTATAGGCCCAAACTACTCAATATCTCCACATAAGAAAATTCCCCCATACCCACAATCAACCTGGTGAACATTCTCTGGGCTGCCTCCAATGTCAATACATCTTTTTTTCCTTAGATATGGGGACCAAACCTGTTTACAGTATTCTAGGTGTGGTTTTACTCATGCCTTGTATAATTTTACCAAGATTTCGCTGTTTTTATCCTCAATTTCCTTAAAAACAAATTTCACTTGTCTTCACTATTATTTGATGAACTTATATGTTAGCTTTTTGAGATTCATGCATGAGGACCCCAAGTTCTGCTGTGCTGCTGCTTACTTCAGTCTTTCTCTCTTTAAATAATATTCAGCTCCTCTGTTCTTCCTGCCAAAGTGCATAACCTGTATTATACTCGTCTGCCAAATTATTATCAACTTGCTTAACCCATCTATACCTCTTGTTGACTTTGTGTCATCCTCACCACTACCCGTCACACATATTTTTGTATCATTTTACAAACTTTCTATCATACATTCAATTTCTTCATGCAAGTCATTTACATTGTAAATAATTGTGGCCCTAGCAATTATTCCTGTGGTATGCCACTATTACAGGTTGCCAGCCTGAACATGCCCTCCCCACCCTCCCCATCCCAAATCTGTCTTGTGTGTGTCAACAAATCCTCTATCCATACTAATATAATACCTCTAACACCAAGGGCTCTTATCTTACTAAGCAACCTTATGTCCATTACCTTATCAAACACATTTTGAAAGTCCAATTATATTCCATCCACTGCTTCCATTTTATTTATCTTGCTTGTTACTTCCTCAAAGAGTTCTAGTAAATTTCAAGGACATGATTTCCCTTTATGAAGCCATACAGACTCTGCTTGATTATATTATGTATTTCTAAATCTTATGCTATTATATCCTTTATAATAGACTCTAACATTTTCCCAATGACACATTTAAAACTAACTGGCCTAAAGTTAGCTGTTTTTTTGGTCACCCTCCCTTTTTGAATAAGAATATTATACTGGCAGTTATCTAATTGTCTGGGGTATTTTCAGAATCTAAGGAATCTTATACATATATTCATCTTATGCACTGGTCCACATTCTCACCTTTAACCACTTCCTGTGAAAATTTTCTTGTCAATCTTTTTGTTGGAGTTAACACTAAGTACTTAATATGTTCCATAACTTCTTTGAAACTCAAAAGTGTTGACCAACAAATTCTTCCTCGTTATTGCATTATTATACATTGAAATAAAGATCGGTGCATCATCCACTACTCTGTGCTAATGCGTCTGTGCAGATGTTTGGATCTCTCTCAAATCTCCCTTATATATTTTGCAGCCAGCTGAAACCAAAGACCTGTGTCAGCCAATCAATCCATGTTAATGGTTGAAAGATTGATAACCAGAGGGGATAATGTTACAGTGATTGCCAGAAGAAACAGAGGGAACATGAGGAGAAAGCTTCCTGTGTGATCAATGATTGGGTTATGAAAGTTAATAAAGATTCAGTACAAGCCTACAAAAAGGAATTGGATAAAACATGAATGACAAAAGTGTTGCAGGGAGAAGAGAAATAATGAAGAGTCACATTAATTGGATTGCTGTTATAAAATGTGAGTGCAGATTCAAACTGCAGAACTGTTTCCTTCTGCAGTGGATATTTTATTATTCAATTATTCAACTTTTTTTTTAGCCATGATTCTTTTTCTCTGTATTATTGGCCTTGACACTCCCCATAGAATTTTCAGCATAAACAGCCAGGGGGCATGTTTTCCTCTGTTGACTGTTTTCAGTAACATGCAGATGATAATATAAAGCAGGAAACACAAGTTAGTAAACACATTTTAAAAATATTCCCAGATGCTCTGTTGCTCCTTTGACGAATGGAGCATGTTTAAATAAATATTTAACAAGCTCAAAATATATGTGGGAGGAAATTTTAAATCACAGATTCGATAGTTTAGGGCAAATGGCAAGGTAAAAACTTTAAATCCTCACCCAATTCCCCACCAACACACTTCCAGCCTCAGCTGGCCAGGTTGGTCAGCAAAACCGTTTTAAGATGTTTGACAGGATTTAATAGTTTATATCTGTGAAGGCCAAGTTTTCCAGGGCTCAGGAAACCAGCGCACTGTTGGGTCGTAAAGCTGCTAAGAAACGTAAAAGTTGTTCTGTATTTAATGTCAGCCCAATGTCCAGGAAATAATTTCTTCCGGGTTTCTTGTCCGGAAATCTTGCTCCACCCCACTCTCTTCAAGGCCGTGAATAAACATTAGGACCATTGTCTCTAGAGAGATGATTAATGCAATTGTTACCACAAGAACAAAAGCCAATGTGTCCATTTTAGGAGCATTACACTAACAGAGAATCCTTGAACTTGAGCTGTGTCAGGTTTAGTTTGCAGTGATTGCCTGTATTTAATGTTGTTTCAGGTGAATACTGATCGTGCCAAATATACAAAATTCAAGCTTGGAACTCAGACACCTTTTGCTGTGGATTTTGGAAATAAGTCCTGGATTATGCCAGAACTTTTTTAACATCTGGCCCAATGTCCAAAATATTCAACTTGTTTGCTATGATTTCATGTCAATTGCATTTCATTCCACTAAAATTACTGTTCCAGCCTAAGTAACGTCAATACCCAAGTTACAGTAGGGTGATGTTTATCATTCTTGTATAAAAATTATAGCTTGAAGTGCTCTTCTAAAAGAAGTTACAAAGTAAATACTTTTGAATTGAAAAGCAGAAAAATCACATCTTAAAAGAGCATTTGTTTTACTTATTTTGACAGTCTGATACCTTTTCGGGAATACATAAACAAATGGAAAAGCACTTCTTTAAGCTGAAAGTTTAAGTGAAAAACAAGTTAAGGCATCTACACATAAAAATAACATTTGATAGATTCAGAGCCATATAGCCCATCATGTCTGCACTGACATAACTATCACTAAAAGTGGCTAATCCTGATTTTCTGCACTTGTCCCAAATCCTTGATATTTTAAATATTCACTCAAATATTGTTTAAAGCTTGTGCATTCCAGATTCTCAGCACCCGCTTAAGGAAAACCTTTTTTTTCCCAAATTCCCTCTGAATCTCCTGTCCCTTACCCGAAAACTATGCCTTGCCATGATTGATCCTCAACGAAGGGGAACATCTGCTCTCAATTTCCCCTGCCTATATCCCTCAAAATCTTAAACACCTCAATCATGTTCCTCATGAGTCTTCTCTGATCTATAGAAAACAATCTAAGCCTATCTAGCCTCTTGGTATAGCTCAATTTCTCCATCCCAGACAACATCCTCTTGAATCTCTTGTGCATCCCCTCTAGTGCTAACACATCTTTTCTGTCGTGAGGTGACCAGAATTGTGCACAATATTCCAACTGTGGCCTGGCCAATGTTCTGTACAACTCCAACATTACCTCCTTGCTCTTATACTCTCGGCCATGACTGATGAAAGCAAGTGTCCCATATGCTTTCTTAACTCTCCTATTCATGTGCTCTGCAGGCATCTGTAGATAATTATCCTAAGATGCCTCTGTTCCTCAAAGCTACAGTGTTCTGCCATTCATTAAATACTCCCTCATCTTGTTTCTCCTTCCAAAGAGCACCGCCTTGCACCTTTCAGGGTTAAATACCATCTGCCACTGGTTTGCCCATCTGACCTACACATCTATATTTTCCTATAACCTACAACCATCTTCTTTGCTAGTAACCACTCTACCAATCTGCAAATTTTCTTAACATTCCCCCCGCCCACCCCAACTTTTCATCTATGTCATTTGCATATATAACAAACAATAAGGGTCCCAAAGATTTTGTTGTACACCGCTGGACACCAGCCTCCAGTAACTCAAACAACCTTCTACCACTACCCTTTGTGTCCTCTTACTAAGCCAGTTTCTGATCCATCTTGCCATGTTTCCCTCAATTCCATATGCTTTAACCTTCTCAATCAGTTTCCCATGTGGGACCTTGTCAAAAGCTTTGTTAAAATCTGTATAAACTACATCAACTCAACTTTCATCATCCACATATTTGATCACGTTTTCAAAAAATTCTACAAATTTGTTATACGTGACTTCCCTCTGACAAAGCTATGCTGACTATCTCTAATCAATCCATGCCTATTCATGTGGGTCTCTCCTTCAGAATTTTCTCCAACAGTTTTCCTACCATTGACATGAGACTCACTAGTCTATAATTTCTTGGTTCAGTTCCATAAACTTTCTTAAAAAGGTGGAATCAGTTTTGCTGGCTTCCAGTCCTCTAGCACTTACCCCATGGCCAGAGAGGAATTAAAAATTTGTTTTAGAGCCCATTCAAGTTCCTGCCCTGCCCCCCACAGCAGCCTGGGATGCAATTCATCCAGGCCGTGGGATTTGTCTGTTTCTGAGCCTGACATAGCCCCCAGTATATTACCATATCAAACTGTGCAAATTCTCCTCAGTTCCTTTTTCTGATTTCTATACCTATATTCTCCTTCTCATTTTGAAGTTGGAAGAGAAATATGCATTCAGCTTACTTTTGCACACAGGTTGTCCCTTAGGTCCCTAATTGTTCTGTCAGGGAACTGACAGAACAATGTTCATCAAAGGTGAAATCAACAAATTCAACTTCAAAATGATTTATTTTTCATGGATGTCATCTCCATCACATCCTGATGAAGGGCTTATGCTCGAAACGTCGAATTCTCTATTCCTGAGATGCTGCCTGGCCTGCTGTGCTTTGACTAGCAACACATTTTCAGCTGTGATCTCCAGCATCTGCAGACCTCATTTTTTACATCTCCATCACATAGCCTGCCTTGGCTCCAAGAGTGAACAGTGATTACAAAACCAGTCAGCAGAAGGTACTTGAGAGCTGTTTGCTCATCATAGATTTCTGTACTTTTCTAAGAGGAATAGCTCATCTTGACTTAGGACTGGTCCTTTGTGAAGTACAATGAATAGGCATAGCAGAATCCTATATTGTTGAGCAAATTCAACACCCACATTAAATGCTCTGTTGGTATAAGAATACTTCAAATGTATTGCAAGCTTCAGATTGATAGTGAAATTTGTTCTAGCAGTTAGACTGGCCCAAATTGTTTCCACAGCAAAGGTGAAATCATAAAAGTGAAATTCTAATCAATTTTTCCAATACAAAATAAGTGGGCGGCACGGTGGCACAGTGGTTAGCACTGCTGCCTCACAGCGCCTGTAGACCCGGGTTCAATTCCCGACTCAGGCGACTGACTGTGTGGAGTTTGCACGTTCTCCCCGTGTCTGCGTGGGTTTCCTCCAGGTGCTCCGGTTTCCTCCCACAGTCCAAAGATGTGCGGGTCAGGTGAATTGGCCATGCTAAATTGCCCGTAGTGTTAGGTAAGGGGTAAATGTAGGGGTATGGGTGGGTTGCGCTTCGGCGGGTCGGTGTGGACTTGTTGGGCCGAAGGGCCTGTTTCCACACTGTAAGTCTAATCTAATCTAATCTAAAAAAGTATGTTCCAACACTTGCAGAATTTACATTTCATAAAGGAAATTTGACATAATGGGCAGGTATTTCCACACAGGCTTCAGGACTCACTTCGCTGAGTGTCAGAAACCTGTGTCACAACCACCCCACCAGTGTGATTTTCTTTCACTTGACCAATTAAATGCCAGAGGACTGATATTCTCTTCAACTAAGGATGATGGACTGACATTTATTGCTGGATGGCCAAGTGAAGTGCACCAGCTCTGAATAAGTAAAATAATTGTATTTCATGTCAGTGGGGAAGAGAATGCTACAAGATAGAGGGCTCATCTCTTCAACTTTAACATGACACCTGGGCCACAACTGTGGAAGGGGAGTACTGCCAAAGTTTGATCTGTAACTGCTGGACTATTCTCCAATGCTTCCAAGGTACCAAAGACTGACTTAAAACTCCAGTCATCGTCTGATAACCTTCAGGCCTTAATAGGTTTTTAGCAAGATGTTTATTTAGCCATTCCCCCTTGGAAAAGGCTGAGAGTGATGGGCGGCTGAAAATTGGCACATGTTGGACGTAAGAGTTCTGAGATTTACAAGCATGCTCTGCTTGTGCCTCAGAACACATGCCCAACATTAGATTTGATTGGATGATACTAAGTAATTGGGACTGTGCCGGGAATTAATCCGGAACCTAATTTGAGACTGCCTTTTGGGCGTGCACTGAGATGCATCTGTGCTAAAAGTTACGTACATTCATATATAGTGCCCTGTTTTAAGCAGACAAAAGGAATTTGTACATATATTGCAGCCTTTTGATTCGGGAAGAATGGGCTAAGTACTGTCAATCACTGCTGCATTCCCATGGCAACACCCTGACCTATCAGAGTCCACATGCCTGGTTTGAAAACTAAAATTCACAATGAATTGTTCTTGCTGCATCCTATGTCAGTGACGGTTCAACCGATCTGCACACTTTTCTCATACACTGCTCACAATTGGTGTCCCTCATTCCAAATCTGTTTCTTGTGTTCTAGACCTGATGAGTGCAAGCTGAAAAACTTTGACTCATGTCTTTTTTCAGTAATAGCCAAGCTTTGTACCACCAAGCAGTTAATCATTATTTACTGATTCATCAAAGGCATTTGTTAATTCAAATTGATTAAAAAATGATTTTAACAATTATGTTTTAATGAAAAATATTATTATTATTATTATTCTAACTGTCAAACATTCATACTGAACTAATTTCAAAATTTGACAAATATACACTGAAATTATTTGTTGAATTACGCTCCATCTTTATAGATCAACTGCAAGGTTCTATAACTTAAACAAAACATGTTTTGGTGACGTTGGTGTTGGACTGGGGTGTACAAAGTTAAAAATCACGCAACACCAAGTTATAGTCCAACAGGTTTATTTGGGGAGCACCAGCTTTCAGAGTGCTGCTCCTTTATCAGGTGACTATAACCTGGTCTTTGTGATTTTTAACTTAAACCAAAACAGTGATTGCTGGAGTAACTCAGCGTGATTGGTAGCATCAGGGGAGAGAAAACAGAGGTAACATTTTGAGTCTGGTGGACTTGATAATGGACTTAAAACATCAATTCTATGTATCCGCCCCCCCCCCCCCCCACCCCCAGATGCTGCCAGACTTGCTAAGTTTCTCCAGTAAACTCTGTGTTTGTTTCAAATTTCCAGCATCCGTTGTATTTCACTTTCATTCTATAACTTAATGTTTTCTGCCTTCAACTATTAGTCCATTTTAATGCAATTTCTCATACAAAAACATTGAGTCTATAAACACATTGACTGCATCCTTATTTTGCTAGGCCACATTATTTTCTGGACAGTGATGATACTTATATGACATTGATTATAAATCATATCACAAAGCTGAACCCAGCGTTGAGTCACCAGTACAGCAGGAGTTTCTTCATGTTAGTGGAGTTATCTTCACTGAACTCTCATACCATAGCAGCATCATGCAGAATTCAAGGGATAACTTGTCAACCATGATTGTGCCCTGTGCTCTAAAGCAAATTGCACCACTGGGACCGATCCAACGATGCAAAGAAAATACATCCATTCAGGTCAACTGGGTGAATCCATAGCTACATAGAGAGTTGAGAGATGTTTTTATCGGCACTGCACTATAATGAGTCCTTGGCTATTATTGGACATAGGTGCTTTAGTAACTGAAACAAAAATCATGCTCCAGATTTTGTAACTGATTTTTGAAAATCAAACTACTTTCCAAAACAATGATACACAATACCAAAGATTAGATTAGATTACTTACAGTGTGGAAACAGGCCCTTCGGCCCAACAAGTCCACACCGACCCGCCATCCACATACCCCTTACCTAACACTATGGGCAATTTAGCATGGCCAATTCACCTGAATCGCACGATTTTGGAATGTGGGAGGAAACTGGAGCACCCGGAGGAAACCCACGCAGACACGGGGAGAACGTGCAAACTCCACACAGACAGTCGCCTGAGTCGGGAATTGAACCCGGGGTCTGTGGCACTGTGAGGCAGCAGTGCTAACCACTGTGCCACCGTGCCACCAAAGGAATCTATAAAACTGTATTGTAGCCCATGAACATAAATATTCGAGTAAAAAATGAGGTCGGCAGATGCTGGAGATCACAGCTGCAAATGTGTTGCTGGTCAAAGCACAGCAGGCCAGGCAGCATCTCAGGAATAGAGAATTCGACGTTTCGAGCATAAGCCCTTCATCAGGAATAAGAGAGAGAGAGCCAAGCAGGCTAAGATAAAAGGTAGGGAGGAGGGCGGCCTATCACCCTCATCTTGACCTCCTTCCACCTATCCCACCTCCATCGCCCCTCCCCCTAGTCCCTCCTCCCTACCTTTTATCTTAGCCTGCTTGGCTCTCTCTCTCTTATTCCTGATGAAGGGCTTATGCTCGAAACGTCGAATTCTCTATTCCTGAGATGCTGCCTGGCCTGCTGTGCTTTGACCAGCAACACATTTGCAGCTGTGTCTCCAGCATCTGCAGACCTCATTTTTTACTCGAAGATTTTAACCTACTGCGAATCCTCTTACAAGGATGCCTTCCTTGAAGAAGCTCTCTTCCTCCCTCTACAAGGATTTCAGTGAGTCAGCACCGCCCTCCTAACTTGCAATCCTCTTCCTGACCTCTCCGCCCCCACCCCACTCCGGCCTATCACCCTCACCTTGACCTCCTTCCACCTATCCCACCTCCATCGCCCCTCCCCCTAGTCCCTCCTCCCTACCTTTTATCTTAGCCTGCTTGGCTCTCTCTCTCTTATTCCTGATGAAGGGCTTATGCTCGAAACGTCGAATTCTCTATTCCTGAGATGCTGCCTGGCCTGCTGTGCTTTGACCAGCAACACATTTGCAGCCATGAACATAAATATGGCCATTTAAATACAAAAGGAATTAAATCCAGACTAGCTAACCAATATATCAAATAAAATTAAAGAAAATATTGAATAATTGCTGATACCAAAAGCATGAGGCATGTCATGCTTTAGCCAAGCTTTAATCTGTTTTAACAGAAGGAAATCTACTTCCTGATGCATGTACATCAAAAAAAATAAAAAAAACAAAATAAGACAGTAAATTCTGCCAATTCCTTTCATTAATTTCAATTTCCTTGCTTTTTGGATGGAGATCTCTGGAGTTGCACATACCCCTGATGATGCCATACAAATATTGAATATTTTAAAAGAAATGTAGGAAGAAATCTTTGTTTCTTCATCTTTATCTCTCCCAATGGCTATATCTCTTGTTAAATAAGTTGGCATTATAGTGATGCTCTGCATAAATATTCTTGACAGCTGGTGCTTGTGCACTTGTTTAAATAATGTACATTAACCACTCAAATGGCAAATTTAATCTGGCATTATGTCCTATTTATGACCATTCTATCATGAAAAATGACACAGCTTTGGTCTATAAGGTAACTTGGATTTTAAATGTTTATCTTTTAAATAAGATTAAAGGCAAAGGTGAATGGACCATTAAATGCCAGCTCTGAGGCAGGCTGAATTAGCAAATAAAAATAAATTCACTGATCTCAGAAGCTTTACTCGGACTCGAATGGATGGAGCTAATTGTTTGATATTTCATACACAGGTTTTCAGTCACCTGACAGTGGTCAAACTATAATATTTCTAAAGTCCTGAAATAAAGGTGTTCCATTTATGTTTGCTATTTAATAAGGTTGAAAATTATGCTCCATGAAAGAGATAGTATTATAATCACAGAGTCATAGGAGATGCACAGCATGGAAACAGACCCTTCTGTCCAACTCGTCCATGCTGATCAGATATCCCAACCCAATCTAGTCCCATTTTCCAGCACTTGGCCCTTATCCCTCTAAATCCTTCCTATTTATATACCCATCCAGATGCCTTTTAAATGCTGTAATTGTACCAGCATCCACCAGTTTCTCTGGTAGCTCATTCCATACAGGCACTATCCTCCCGTATGAAAAAGTTGCCCCTTAGGTCTCTTTTATATCTTTCTCCTCTCACCCTAAACGTATGCTCTCTAGTTCTGGACTCCCCACCCCAGGGAAAATATGTTATCTATTTATCCTATCCATCCCTCTTTATGATGTCACCCTTCAGCATTCAACACTCCAGGAAAAACAGCTCCAGCCTATTCAGCCTCTCCAACCTTCGATACACTTCGAGCTTGAACTCTCCTATGTCCTACGCCCCAACCCCACACACCGGGACTTGTTGTCACATAGTCTGCTATTACACAACCTATTGTTACCCACTAATAGGCTCCATTAACAGGTATTCATTCTTCTAGCCAGATTGTTATCTATTCCTTTGTCTGTCCAACTGTTCTTCTCTCTCTTTTGACTTTATCCTCACCTATTGTTTACTCTTTATCTCCTCTCCCATCCTATCTTCTGTATAAAAACCAACATTTTCCTAGTTACCATTAGTTCTGAAGAAGGGTCACTGGACCCAAAACATTTAATTCTAATGACCCTTCAGCAATGCTGCCAGACCTGCTGAGGTTTTCCAGCAATTTATGTTTTTGTTTCAGATTTACAGCATCTGCAGTTCTTTAATTTTTTTATTAAGATATTGTTATTGGGGGAATCAGCAATAGTAAAGCCGTTGGTCATCAAGGATCAGTGATTAGATTATACCATGTTAGATGTGATCATTGGCTCACCGCTGTGTGATGTAAACGTTACAAGTTGTTTACCGCTCCAAGCCCTAGTGTTGTCTGGGTCATGCTGTTTAGTTACATGGACTTCTTCTGTGGGTCACAAATGGTTTTGAATATTATGCATCATCAGCAAACATCCCCACTTCTGACACTCTCCATGTTCTCCTTAGCTAAGATTTAGCTATACCCAAAGGGAACAAAGAGCAAAGGATAATTGTTGAAGGATTGAAGAACCATTCTCCTGACTACAAACAGTGCTGCACAGACAGTAACCTTTTCCATGAAGCTACCTTCACCTGCCTGTTGTTGCCTTGCTTCCCCAAGAGCTGGGTTAGGCCTAAACTTGGAAGATGGGTTAAATATGAAGCACACGGTCTCAATATACATTCAGATAGTCACCTCACACTCACTGTGAGCATGTTGGTTCATCACCCCTTACCCTTCTCAGACTAAATCAGAGGCATGCAATCTGTTAATGGGTTCAAGAATTTTCACATCACAACTGACCTAAACCTACATATTTTGAATGATAAAATGCCCCATGCTATTCTGGAGATAGAAGAATTTATGTGTCAACAGGATGTGATGAACACAAACAGGTTTGTCGTGATTGAAGACAAGATCTTTGTTATGAACAAACAGAGATACCAGATATTAACCCAAGCATACTGATTAACACATTTTGTTTGGATGGATCTGGTGACTTGAAGGATTCATGACCAAAGTTATGAACATTTGATATTTGAAAAATCTTTCATGAAGAAACTATAATCTATACTCGAATTTAGATAAGGTTGTTTTAAATCAAGGTGTTTCAACACTAACATTCTACTATTGCATGTCGCAGTTTGAGACCCATAATAAGTAATATTTCCTTCCATGACTTTCAGTTATAGATTGTATACATTTACATTTAATTGCATCATCCAGGTGGCTAGGTGAGCTCTTCATTTATGAGTCAGTTATGTATCTCACTTGAGTTGCGTCAACAACATCTGTCAAAGTTTTCTCTGCATTTTTATTTTTGATAGATTATTGAGGGTATTCAAAGACTTATCTATTTTCCTTTTTCACCTCTTTATAAACATAGATCTAATACAGCTGTATTTTTTTCCCGTTTCCCTCTTCCTTTAAAGGCTACTCATCACATCTTCTCCTTTAGCTTGAGGGTGGGATTGCCTGGGCTACATAACTTTCCACGACTATTAATAATACTGCCTTATGATCAACCGGCAGGAAGAAAATCAAACAGATTGAGTCAGATTATGTTAGCTTGCCAAGTCTAAATAATTTGCCCCCACATGCCACTAGCTAAGAACAAATTAAACTCACCCAACTGTGTACTATGCTGTGCTGGCATTCAGTTGTAAAGTTAAGACACAGTTTCTGTCCCTCAATGCCTCTGACTATTTCATCTGTTGGAAATATATGTAATATCATTCAGTAAAGTGGATCCTTTTAGAAAACTCAGTACTTGATATTGTACCATGGTGAAGTGTTAGAATGCATCTAACCACTGTGGTGGCATCTGTTAGTCTTGCAAAACCATGGATCTGCACCTGGAGAGTCTTGCTTCAGTCTTTGTTGGTAGAGCAGCATCTGTTGTGGCTGTAGAGGCAGACCTGGGAGTGGTCGTCTCGGCTGCAGCGACTGCTCTTGAAGGCACTGTCCTCCGGTGTCATCTTGGTGCGTTTTTTTTCGGCAGGTGCACTTTTCTTCAGGAGCAAGCCTCAGCTTCTCTTTTTCTCTTTTTAGACCTCTGTATAATTGCAGCCTCCAGTGGGAGCGATCGCTTGCAGTGTCCTCCCATCTCTCTATGTTCATGATCAGTGACTTCATGTCTCTCTTGCAGACATCTTTGAAACAAACATGGGGCCACCCTTGAGCTCTCTTGCCAGAGGCTAGTTCTACATACAGCAGATGTGTCCGGAACCTCCTGACTGACATGCAGTGAATGTGGCTCAGCCAGTGGAGATGGTGTTGTTGGAGCAGAGGGAAGAGGTATCAGGGCGCGGGGCCAGGACCTTATTGTTGGTGACTCAGTCAGTCCACTTGATGTCCAGGATGCATCTCAGGCTGCGAATTTGGGACATTGTGAGGCCACTCTTGTCTGGAGTAGAGGTTTCAGGTCTCGCTGCCATAAAGCAGTGTGCTGAGGATGCAGGCCCTGTAGACTGCAACCTTGGTAAGAGTCGTCAGTTTTCTGTTCCCCGGACTCTCTTTGTTAGCCTGATGAACATTGATGTTGCACATCTGACCCATCTGTTGACCTTGGAGTCTAGGGAGAGACTGTCCATGATGGTGAAGCCAAGGTATGTAAACCTGTGGACCACCTCCAGCTCGTAGTTGTCCCTGTAATGGCAGGGGGGTGCTCAACACCTTGACCCAAAATGTTGGTCTTCTTCAGGCTGATAGTCAAACTGAAGTCCTGGCAGGCCCTTGAGAAGCTGTCTATGAGCCATTCCAGTTGGTCTTCTGAGTGTGTTGTCATCTGCAAACAACATGTCCCTGATGAGTACTTCACAAACCTCGGTTTTTGCCCTCAGCTGGGACAGACTGAACAACTTCCCACCCAGTCTGGTGTAGAGGCAGACACCATAAGTTTTGTTCCAAAGGCATGCTTCACAATGACTGCGATGAAGTCGCCAAACATGGTGAAGGGAAGCACACAACTCTGCTTCACATCGCAGTGAATGTTGACGGCCTCCGAACAAGAGCTAATTGCTTTACTAAGCTCTTTGGCACTCAGCAATGTATTGAGTATTCCATGACCAAAAGGCATTTCACTGCATCTGGCGCACTGTCCGAGATGCTGTTTTCTCTGGCGTAGAGTTTGGAGTAATGCTCCACTCACCTCTCCATCTGCTTGCCTTTGTCTTTGATGGTCTCGCCTGTTATGGTTTTCAGTGGGGCTGTCTTGCTTGGGGTTAGATCGATAGTTTTCTTGAACCCCTTGTACACTCCATGGTTGTTGCCTGTGTCAAATGATGACTGAATGCTTTTGCATAGATGTAGCCAGTTATCATTTGCACAGCGTCTGGCTGTTTTCTGGGCCTTGCCTCTTGTAGTCCTTAGTGCTTGCAGTGTTGCCTGGATGGGGTGGCCTTTGTGCTCTAGTAGTGCAACACCCTTTGCCTCAATGACAGTGGTGAGTTTACTTGAGCTCGCTTCAAACCAATCTTGAGTCTTGCCTTTTTTCTTCCCAAAGGCCTTGAGTGAGGTGCTGTGGATAGTGTCCCTGAGAGAGTCCCACCTTTGCTGAGCATCGCCTTCTGGTGCGTCTGCAAGGAGCACATCTTTCAGTGACTCGATGAACTTCGTTGCTTTGTCTGGGTGTTGGGTCTCACTGCTATCGATGTGTTGCTTGGTGTAGTGCATCTTCTTTGGCTGAAGTCTGACCTTACAGCAAACTAGAGAGTGTCGCAGTCGACACTCTGAAAGGAGCGAGTCATGAGCATGTTTCTCAGGTGGCAGCGCCTGGTATTTACCAGGTCTATCTGGCGCCAGTGTTTGAAGTGAGGATGCCACCAAGATACTTTGTGCTGAGCTTTGGTCTGGAAGTAGGTGTTGGTGTTGGTAACACACAATTCATGGAGCATGCAAAGCTCGAGCAGTTGTTGCCCATTGTCATTCAATCTGCCAATCCCATACCACCCTAGGCAGCTTGGCCAGGAGTTGTGGTCAGCACCCACTTTGGCACTGAAGTTGCCAAGGAGCAGCAACTGTTCCTAACTTGGGATCCCTTGTGTTATCATTGAGGGCTTGTCATCGAACTCATCCTTTGCATCTTGTGTAGAGTAGAGATTTTGGGGCAGAGATGCTGACGAGGTTGACAGGTCCGTCAGATGTGTGGAGTCGGTGAGAAAATCTGCTCCGTCCCTTTCTCGTTTGGCTCTACTATCTTTAACAGTGAGTTCTTCACAGCAAAGCCAACACCATGCTCTCTGGTCTCTGGTCTTGTCTGAGCCCTTCCCCTGTCAGAAGAAGGTATAGTCTCTCTCATGTAGGGTTCGCGATTCTGCGAGATGTGTCTGTTGGAGCATTGTGATGTCCACTTGGAGTCTCAGCTGTTCATTGTTAATCACTGCTGTCTTGAGTGTGTCACTGATCTCCTGCAGGTCATCTGATATATCAGTGGTCATGGTCCACATATTCCAGCATCCTAGTTTGAGCGCTGGCTTCTTGCTTTTTCTTCTTGTTGTGCTTGGTGCAGTTTGGGCCACTTGTATCCCTAAGCTCCACACACACAGTGGAGCGTGTGGACTGTGGCGGGACAGCACCTAATTGGCTGGGAGCTCTCCAGCTTGTGGTGGGCAGCAGCTGTGCAGTGAGGCATGATGGCCTCTCTTCCCCCCCATCGAAAGCAACCCCTGGCACCTTGCTGTTGAGCTCAGGCTTATAACCGGTAGACTGTTGCTTTCCGTGTTGTGGCATTGTGGTGAGGCAATGTTGGAGTGTCCTCTCCAGGGTGCTGGCCTGGGCAAGGTTGTATGGAAGACCTGCAGTTGCCCATGTAGCAGGTCTCCCCTCTCCAAGGGATGTTGTCCAAGGGAAAGGCAAGGACCAATGCAGCTTGGCACCAGTGTCGTCGCAGGAGCTGCCAGAATGAGGTGGAAGACAACGTCGGACTGCCTTAGGGACTCCAGCTGCGGATTTGTCCTCAGGGTTTACACCCAAATCCTTTCCCATGAGTGGGCATGGCTACAAGGCAGCAGAGGTATGAAAACAGAGTTTTCCCTCTCTAGGGCCGATGTATAAGGGTGAGGGTTTATGTGGAATGGGGGTAGATAAAGAATGGGGAAGAATGAGGACATATGTGCACCTAACCACAAACGTAAGATCCAACCCATGTGTCCAATAATTCGAAAGCATTACAATTGAACAAAATAAAAGAACCAATAAAATGAGATCAAACCTTTTGAAACAATATTTAGTGCAGTTTTAATGTTCCTCCCCTCAATGTGATTAGAAATCGGAATTATTTGAAAGGTGTTTAAATACTCCAAGAGCTTTCAGTAAATAACGCCATTAACATAATAAAATAATCCTGGAGATTAAAAAAGAGTGCATCAAATCCTGAGCCACATAGGAAATATTGGGACAGATCGCTAAAACAGAATATTAGGACAGATCTTTGTGATACAGGTAGATTGTAAAGAACATCTCACAAGGAGGGGAGAGATGGAGAAATACAAGCATTTAGCGGAAAAAAATGAGCCAAGAGCTCAGGCAGTTGGAGGCACAAATACCAATTAAGATGTTCAAAAGAAAAGGATTCCAGGAGTACAGATATCTCAGAGGGTTATAGGGCTGGAGCCAGTTACAAAGATAAAGTGAGATATGAGGAGCAGGAGAATCGATGATTTGGGCAAAAGCCCTTCATCGGGAAGGCTTGCAAGCCGAGGGAATGGAGAGGGGGTTGGGGCTGGGGGAAGGTAGCTGAGAGTGCAATGGGTAAATGAAGGTGGGCCAATGGTGGTAGGTTGGAGAGGAGGGTTGAGCAGATAGGTGGGAAGGAAGGTGGACAGGTCATGAGGGCAGTGCCGAGTTGGAAGTTTGGATCTAGGGTAAGATGGGGGGGAGGAGAAATGAGGAAACTGGTGAAATCCACATTAATCCTATGTGGGTGGAGGGTCCTAATGTGGAAGATGAGGTGTTCTTCCTCCAGGTGTCGGGTGATTAGGGTTTGGCGATGGAGGAGGCCCAGGTCCTGCATGTCCTTGGCAGAGTGGGGGAGAGGTTAAAGTGTTCGGTGGGGGTGGGGTTGGTTGGTGCAGTGTCCCTGAGATATTCTCTGAAGTGCTATGTAAGATGAGGCTATGAAGTGATTTGAAAACAATAGCAACTTTTAAATCAGCAGATTTCTGGACTGGAAGTCTGTGTAGGTCAGAAAACACTTGGCGTGTTAGGTGGTGCACAGTAGAATTTAAAATAAGCAAAACCGTTTTGAGGCTGGGAGATGAAAGGCTAAGCCAGTCAACCTTGTTCTATAGATAACAATGATCATGGACAAGGTTTTGCGCAGCAGCTAAGTTGAGGCAGAGACAAAAATGTTATAGAATACAAGTAGGCATTCTTGGTGACGGAGTGATAGTCCGTCATCTCATGATCAAATAGGTTGCCAAGTTTGTGAACAATCTGGATTGACCTCAGGGGAAAAATGTCTTACAAGTGTACCTTCTTCATGTTATGCATTTTCAAATACCATATTGAAATCCTAAACATTTGAAGTGGAAACTTACAAAATAAAATGTGAATCCTGACAGAACCGTCAACCCATTTTACCCAACAGGTACAATTTCTTGTGTCAAATTCTACACCT
Organism: Hemiscyllium ocellatum; assembly: GCF_020745735.1. Lineage (NCBI taxonomy): Eukaryota > Metazoa > Chordata > Chondrichthyes > Orectolobiformes > Hemiscylliidae > Hemiscyllium > Hemiscyllium ocellatum. The sequence goes on along the minus strand of NC_083408.1, from coordinate 71,387,595 downwards.
TATTTTTTATAGGACATAACTATAAGTTCTGTGTAAAAGCAATTTATTGCTTTGAAATGTAATGAGAATATAAAAAACACCAAGCACTTTCTTTCTTAAAGTGCCTGACTATGTCTGTAAAGTGAAGTTTCAGGTTAAAATCCAAAGAAATCCTAACACTGTATTGAGCACATATATGGGATCCTCCAGATTCCATTGATCCACAGTGAAGTGAGAGTCAGGATTTTTGTAAAAAGAACACACTAAAAAATGATAGTTTTGTCAAAATAATGGAAGTTACAAAATGTAATAGTTAACAATTAATTTGCTCCCATGAATGGATTCCAATTATTTATGATTAGAATAAAACCTCTGCCCTATGTGGGTCTATAATTACAATTACAATAGCTTTATTATTACATGCACTCCAATGAGCTCAGTGAAAAGTTTGCAATGTTGCTGCTTATGGTGCCATCTTACATATAAGATACATTGATAGAGATACTTAAGTATTTGGAACAAAATTGAAAGAACAGTAAATGGAAGTCCAGCATAAGAATAAAAAGGAAAACAAGTACACAATTTACAATCCTTTCACCCAGTCCATGCCAGCACCTAGCCTTCAGACCACACTGGCCCAAGTTTCCAGACCATGCCAGGCTTCAGTCCACAAGGGATTCACCTTCCTATGATGGCCTCCAATCCAGGATTCGATTCTGAGTTTCTCCTCCCTGTGCTGTCCTCCAGTCTGGGACTCACCTCTGAGTGTCTCCTCCCTGCGCTGTCCTACAGTCTAGGACTCACCTCTGGGCCTCTCCTCCCTGCGCTGTCCTCCAGTCTGGGACTCACCTCTGGGCCTCTCCTCCCTGCGCTGTCCTCCAGTTCTGGGACTCACCTCTGGGCCTCTCCTCCCTGCGCCGGCATCCAGTCTGGGATTTACTCCGGGCCTCGCCTCCCTGCAGTGTCCTCCAGTCAGGGACTCGCCTCTGAGCCTTTCCTCCCTGTGCTGGCCTTCAATCTGGGACTCATCTCTGAACCTTACTTTCCCATGCTGGCCTCCAATCTGGGACTCACCTCTGAGCCTTATTTTCCCAACCTGGCCTCCAATCTGGGACTCAACTCTGGGCCTCTCCTCCCTACGCCGACTTCCAGTCTGGGACTCACCTCTGGGCCTTGTCTCCAGCACTGGACTCGGTTCTGGAACACACCTCCCTGTGACTGCCTCCATTTCCCACTGAGTAAGTTTGTAAAGTTAAAAGTTTCAAAAAAAGCACTCAAGAATAGAGAAAAGAAAAAGAGAATAATAACAGGCAGAACAGAGGAATTCTGGCTGGCGTGTCCTATAACTGACTAGCCATGAGCAGAAATTACAAATGAAATCAAGTGACTTTTTTTTTACAAAATATCAGACTACATAATAGGTTTATGTATTGAATATTACCTGCCTGTCCATTTGTCTTTCTGTTCCTGTGTGTTCAAGAAATCTATTTTTTCATATTTTGTAAACTTTTATCTGGGCTTTCATAGATATTTTCTAATCAATTTTAATACACGCCTCTGGAACAGGTGGGACTAGAACCTAGATTTCCTAGCTCAGAGATAAGGACACTAACACTGTGCCACAAAAGCTCCCTTTATTTTCCTTTTATCCTTGCAGCCAGTCTCCAACATTAAACAGTCTCAATTCATGTACAACACCTGGCTTAATGACTTGCACTATTCAAAGCTTAGACTCACGTTCTAATGCAGTAGAATGGTTTTCCATTGCTCATAACAGCTGTTTTATCTGATCTTTTCACAGACTCTCACAATTTACAGTTGAATTTTGAGTTTTGTTTCGCGCTACAGAATTGTGAGCAGTTCTGTGCTAGAGAACTGATGCAATTTTAGAAAAAATAATTAACATCCCTTCAAGCAAGATAACATGCAATCTCAGTGCTGGTTCTGAAAATACGGCGTTGCAGCCCAGTGGGACACTCCATTCCCCTCCCTTCAGATGTTTCCTGTCTGGCAATGTTTTCGGGATGATCTGATTGCTGGTTTATGACTGTGTAAATGACACAGAGAGAAGAATCCTATTTTTTAAAAAAATTCCTCTTTGAAACAACGTAATGCTAATGCATGAATCTGTGAAAATAACTAAATCATTCCAAACAAACATCTGCTCAGCCAGAGACATTTTGTCAATCTTATTATATGTAATTATGTGAATAAAAGCTAACCTTCCTTAGAAACTTAAGCAATGGTTGATTGCTCTAGTTTTAGAGGTTTATTAAAATACAGTTTTGTTACGACAATGCATTTTTTAGCATTGTTTTGTTTTTAGAATATGTCCTTAATTTAAGATAAAATGAAGATGGTCATGTGATTTGCTCTGAATCCTACCTTGTAATAACCCTGTGTGGTATGACTGCTAGAGATTAAAGGGACTCAGATTGTTGTACTGGGATGATGGTGCAAGTGCATTGGGGAGACAATGTCTCCAGCCTGTGTGCCAATAATAGATAAACCATGAGACTCTAAAGTCCCAGCAAAATGTTGAGAATGCCAGCTGTGCTTTAAATTGGAAATTGACCTCCAACATAAATGAGAACTGGGATCAAAGTTATTAATTAGCATTTTAATTTGAATACAAGATTCATGAAATTCAATTTGTTATGTTGATGCACTTTGAGAGGGGAGCGGTCTATGATAACCATAAAAACTTTGACAGCACGGTGGCTCAGCGGTTAGTACTGCTACCTCACAGCACTAGGGTCCCAGGTTTGATTCCAGCCTTGGTCAACTGTCTGTGTGGAGTTTGCACATTCTCCCCGTGTCTGCATGGGTTTCCTCCAGTGTGGTTTCTTCCCACAATTCAAAGATATGCAGGTTAGGTGAATTGGCCAGGCTAATTTGCCCCATAGTGTTAGGTGCATTATTCAGAGGGAAATGGGTCTGGGTTGGGTTACTCTTCGGAGGGTCAGTGTGGATTTGTTGGGCTGAAGGGCCTGTTTCCGCATTGAGACCTTTAGTTATGATGATAGACTGGGGTTGTTTTCCTGGGAGGAGAGGAGACTGAGAGGGAACACGATTGAGATAATATTAAATAACATTATAAGGGGCATAGACAGAAAGAAACCTTTTCCCTTGGCAGAGGGATTGATGCTCAGGATCCATAGATCCGAACATGTTAAAGAAGCCATTCTCTACGAACAATCCCAGTGTATATGCAGGATCTGCTCAGATGAGGAGGAACACAAAGGACACCTAAAGATGCTGAAAGATGCCCTCATAAGAATGGGATATGACGCTCAACTCATCGATCACCAGTTCTGACATGTTGCAGTGAAAAACTGCAATGACCTCCTCAGAAGACAGACACAGGACACGACCGATAGAGTACCTTTCATCGTTCAGTACTTCTCTGGAGTGGAGAAACTATGCTATATTCTCCGTAGCCTTCAGAATATCATTGATGACGATGAACATCTTGCCAAGATCATCCCTACGCCTCCACTTCTCGCCTTCAAACAACTGCCAAATCTTAAACGTTCACAGCAAACTACTCAGCCTTCAAGACAACATCAACTACAACACCGCAAGTGGGAACACCATCCACCAAGTATGCCAGAGATACTCATGCGAATGTAAGTTTGCTCACTGAGCTGGAAGGTTCATTTTCAGATGTTTCATCACCATACTAGGTGACATCATCAGTGAGCCTCTGGTGAAGCACTGGTGGTATGGCCTGCTTTTTATTTATGTGTTTAGGTTTCCTTGGGTTGGTGATGTCATTTCCTGTGGTGGTGTCATTTCCTGTTCTTTTTCTCAGAGGGTGGTAAATGGGATCCAAGTCAACCTGAGCTACAAATCTTCTCAAAACTCACTAATACTCATGTGACTTGGCCAATGTTGTCTACCTCATACACTGCAAGCAAGGATGCCCTGAGGCGTGGTATATTGGTGAAACTATGCAGACGCTATGACAATGGATGAATGAACACCATGTAACAATTGTCAGACAGGAATGCTCCTTCCCAGTTGGGAACACCTCAGCAATCAGGGACATTCAGCCTCCGATCTTCAGGTGACCGACCTTCAAAAAAGCCTTTGAGATACACAGCAACGCAGAATCGCTGAGCAGGAACTGACAGTCAAGTTCCATAACCATGAAGTTGGCCTCAACCGTTACCTTGGGTTCATATCGTGCTATATGTAACCCCAACATACTGTTCTGTAAAATCTTCCTTACTGTCCTGTTTTGACACCATCACCTTGATAATCTGTTATGATCTTTCTACCTTAGCTGGTTTGTACAGTTTTGGATTACTTGTTACTTTGGTTAGACTCTCGGCATGTGACTCTTACACCTATCATGTTATTCCAGCCATTTGGTGTATCTCTAGCACCATCTTTATAGTTAAACCTTTGTAATTATCTCTCTGTGTCAATTAATCAGATTATAAATCATCCCTTCACTTGCTACTCCGCTGTTGACACTTTACTCAGACCCTCTGACACTTTTGATTAATTGCGGAGACTTATTACTCAACCTGTCAACACTCCACTCGCACCATCCGTATGATCATTTGATCTCTCTGCTATAAATTCTCTGCCAATGTGCCTCTCTGCACTTTATCTGACAAAGGGGCAGTGCTATGAAAGCTTGTGATTTCAAATAAACCTGTTAGACTATAACCTGCTGTTGTGTGACTTCTGAACTTGTCCAGCTCCGTCCAACACCGGCACCTCCCTATCAATGTTTATAGATTTAAGGTAAAGGGCAAAAGGTTTAGAGGGGATGTGACGAAAACAAGTTTCACCCAGAGGGTGTTGGAATCTGGAACTCACTGCTGTAAGGTTGGTAACGGTAGAAACCCTAACATTTCAGTAGTATTTAGATTTACACTTGTGATGCCATGACATAAAGGCTACGGAGCAAGTGCTGAAAAATGTGATTTGAATAGTTTTTGACTGGCACAGAATTGATGGGCCAAAGGGCCATTTTCAGTGCTGTAGGCCTCTGAGATCCTATTTCTATGACTAAAGCTTTGGCTACTGAAAATATTTGGGCCTGGATTTGGCGAGGAATATGGTCGGGGGAGGCATAGGGGAACCTGAATTTGAGAGAGAATCTGTGTACATTCGTTTTTAAATAAGGATATTCTCATGGTAGGTGGCAGGGTGGCTCAGTGGTTAGCACTGCTGCCTCACAGCATTGGGGAACTGAGTTCGATTTCAGCCTTGGGCAACTGTCTTTACGGTGTGTGTACGCTTTCCCCGTGTCTGTATGGATTTCCTTCCACAATGCAAAGATGTGCCCTTTACGTGACTGGCAATGCTAAATTGCCAATGGTGTCCAGTGATGTGCAGGCGCAGTGGATTTAGGGGAGGGGAGGGGTGGGCCTGGGTGGGATACTCTTTGGAGGGGTGGTGTGGAATCTGAGCCAAGTGGCCTGCTTCCACACTGGAGGAGTTCTATGAGGTGGGTGAATGCTTCTTCTATTCGGCTTCCTCTGTATCTGTGTTGACAGCAGACGAGACTGGGATGATACCATCAAAAAGAAATCCTGTCAGTTGCATTTTTTTTGACCGAAACAAGAAACCATAGTTGCATGATGCATGTTTGGAAATCATTGGCACAATTGCAACATTTAAGCGGCATTTGGATGGGTATATGAATAGGAAGGGTTTGGAGGGATATGGGCCGGGTGCTGGCAGGTGGGACTAGATTGAGTTTGGATATCTGGTCGGCATGGACGGGTTGGACTGAAGCGTCTGTTTCCATGCTGTACATCTCTATGACTCTATGACTCTATGTGCGGCACAGAATGTTAATTTCTTGACTATAATGTATTGGACCATGATCAATTTGAGCAGCAAGATTTTTTTTTGAAATCTCTATATCCCATTTGCCCCACTTTGCCCTGCCCCTCCACCACGCACAATCTTGGGGGGTGTCATAAATAGAGTAGGTAGTTCTTACCTTAATGCGGTTGACCTTTCTCCAGTGGCATGTGGTCAGAGCCGGAAGAAAGTGTCAGCCGAAAGTCACACTCTGTCTCACCAACTGGAGGTCAAGAAATTTCAGTCCACTTGTGTGTTTTGTACCATTCACTGGTGGTTTGTGGTTAGGATAATGGCTATGGTAGGGGATTGCTGCCTTTCCCCCTTTCTGCTCTTTGAAAGTCAAAGTGAACCAAACAAAACATTAGAATTGACAGCCCCTAGTGGGTAGAGTAATAAAGGCACAAATCACAAGGCAAACTTAAAAGTTTAAATTAAATTGTATTTCAAATCATCTTGGTGTCCACTGGTCATGGCAGGCCTGAGCACACTCACTCATCAAGGATACCCTGTGTGGACATAGGTTCAAAAGTAGGACTAGGTAGAAATAATAACTGCAGATGCTGGAAACCAGAGTCTAGTTTAGAGTGGTGCTGGAAAAGCACAGCAGTTCAGGCAGCATCCGAGGAGCAGTAAAATCGACGTTTCGGGCAAAAGCCCTTCATCAGGAATACAGGCAGAGACCCTGAAGGGTGGAGAGATAAGTGAGAGGAGGGTGGGGGAGAAAGTAGCATAGAGTACAATAGGTGAGTGGGGGAGGGGATGAAGATGATAGGTTAGGGGGGAGGGGGGAGTGGATAGGTGGAAAAGAAAATAGGCAGGTAGGACAAGTCATGGGGACAGTGCTGAGCTGGAAGTTTGGAACTGGGGTGAGGTGGGGGAAGGGGAAATGAGGAAACTGTTGAAGTCCACATTGATGCCCTGGGGTTGAAGTGTTCCGAGGCGGAAGATGAGGCGTTCTTCCTCCAGGTGTCTGGTGGTGAGGGAGCAGCGATGAAGGGGGCCCAGGACCTCCATGTCCTCGGCAGAGTGGGAGGGGGAGTTGAAATGTTGGGCCACAGGGCGGTGTGGTTGATTGGTGTGGGTGTCCCGGTGATGTTCCCTAAAGTGCTCTGCTAGGAGGCGTCCAGTCTCCCCAATATAGAGGAGACTGCATCGGGAGCAACGGATACAATAAATGATATTGGTGGACGTGCAGGTAAAACTTTGATGGATGTGGAAGACTCCTTTAGGGCCTTGAATGGAGGTGAGGGAGGAGGTGTGGGAGCAGGTTTTGCAATTCCTGTGGTGGCAGGGGAAGGTGCCAGGATAGGAGGGTGGGTTGTAGAGGGGCGTGGACCTGACCAGGTAGTCACAGAGGGAACGGTCTTTGTGGAAGGTGGAAAGGGGTGGGGAAGGAAATATCTCTGGTGGTGGGGTCCGTTTGGAGGTGGCAGAAATGTCACTGGATGATTTGGTTTATGCGAACGTTGGTAGGGTGGAAGGTGAGCACTAGGGGCGTTTTGTCCTTGTTACGGTTGGAGGGGTGGGGTCTCAGGGCGGAGGTGCGGGATGCGTTGGAGGGCATCTTTAACCACGTGGGAAGGAAAATTGCGGTCTCTAAAGAAGGAGGCCATCTAGTGTGTTCTGTGGTGGAACTCGTCCTCCTGGGAGCAGATACGCCGGAGGTGGAGGAATTGGGAATACGGGATGGCATTTTGCAGGAGGTTGGGTGGGAAGAGGTGTAATCCAGGTAGCTGTGGGAGTCGGTGGGTTTGTAAAAACTGTCAGTGTCAAGTCGGTTGTCGTTAATGGAGATGGAGAGATCCAGGAAGGGGAGGGAGGTGTCCGAGATGGTCCAGGTAAATTTAAGGTCAGGGTGGAATGTGTTGGTGAAGTTGGTGAATTGCTCAACCTCCTCGTGGGAACACGAGGTGATGCCAATGCAGTCATCAATGTAGCGGAGGAAGAGGTGGGGAGTGGTGCCAGTGTAATTACGGAAGATGGACAGTTTTACGTAGCCAACAAAGAGACAGGCATAGCTGGGGCCCATTTGGGTGCCCATGGCTACCCCTTTGGTCTGGGAGGATTTGAAGGAGAAATTGTTAAGGGTGAGGACCAGTTTGGCCAGCGAATGAGAGTGTTGGTGGAAGGATAAAGTTGGGGACGTCGGGAGAGGAAGAAACGGAGGGCTTGGAGGCCCTGGTCATGGCGGATGGAGGTGTAGAGGGATTGGATATCCATAGTGAAGATGAAGCGTTGGGGGCCGGGGAAACGGAAATCTTGGAGGAGGTGGAGGGCATGGGTGGTGTCTCGAATGTATGTGGGGAGTTCCTGGACTGGAGACATAGGACAGTGTCAAGGTAGGTAAAAATGAGTTCAGTGGGGCAGGAGCATGCTGAGACAATGGGTCGGCCAGGGTGGTCAGGCTTGTGGATCTTGGGAAGGAGGTACAACCGGGCGGTGTGGGGTTCCCAGACTATGAGGTTGGAAGTTGTGGTTGGGAGATCTCCTGAGGTGATAAGGTTCCGTATGGTGTGGGAGGTGATGGCTTGGTGATGGGGTTTGGGGTCATAGTTGAGGCGGCGGGAGGAAGAGGTGTCCTCGAGTTGGCGTTTGGCTTCAGCGGTGTAGAGGTCAGTGCACCAGACTACCACTGCGCCCCCTTTATCTGCTGGCTTGAAGGTGAGGTCGGGATTGGAGGGCTGCGCGTTGTGAGGGTGAGAGGTTGGAGTGGGGGAGGAGGGTAGACAGGTTGAGGCGGTTAATGTCCCGGCGGTAGTTGGAAATGAAGAGTTCAAGGGCGGGTAATAGGCCAGCATGGGGTGTCCAGGTGGATGCAGTGTGCTGGAGGCGGGCAAAGGAGTCCTCGGAAGGTGGGTGGGAGTCCTGATTGTGAAAGTAAGCACGGAGGCGGAGGCGGAGGAAGAAGTGTTCAACGTCACGGCGTGCATTAAATTCATTGATACGTGGGTGGAGGGGGATGAAGGTGAGTTCTTTGCTGAGGACTGATCGTTCGTCCTCACTTCCAGTCATACACATTGGGCAGACACAGTAGGGTCTGCCTGCTGAAAGGCAGGTCATGTTTAACTAGTTTACTGGAATTCTTTGAGGATATTTTGAGCGCAGTGGACAATGGGGAACCAGTAGATGTGGTGTATTTGGATTTCCAGAAGGCAGTTGACAAAGTGCTACAGAAAAGGTTGCTGCATAAGATAAGGTGCACAGCATTCAGAGCAATGTATTAGTATGGATAGAAGATTGGTTACTCACAGAAAACAAAGAGTAGGGATAAAGGGTGTTATTCTTTCTGATTGGTGATCAACGGTTTGCCTCAGGGATCAGTGTTGGGACCACAACTGTTTAGGGGCGGCACAGTGGCTCAGTGGTTAGCACTGCTGCCTCATAGCACCAGAGACCTGGGTTCAATTCCCGCCTCAGGCAACTGCCTGTGTGGAGTTTGCATATTCTCCCCTTGTCTGCGTGGGTTTCCTCCCACGGTCTAAAGGTGTGCAGGTTTAGGTGAATTGGCCATGCTAAATTGCCTGCAGTGTTATGTGCATTAGTCAGGGGTAAATGTAGGGGAATGGGTCTGAGTGGGTTGCTCTTCGGATGGTCGATGTGGACTTGTTAGGCCGAAGGACCTGTTTCCACACTGTAGGGAATCGAATGTAATCTACAAATATTGCAGCATGCTGCTCTGCAAAGGGACCTGGGTGTCCTTGTGCATCAATCACAAGAAGTTGGTTTGTAGGTGCAGCAGGTAATTAAGAAGGGAAATGAAATATTGTCCTGAATAGCTCGAGGAATTGAGTTTAAAAACAGGTAGGTTATGCTGCAGCTGTATAGGGTGCTGGAGAGGCCATACCTGGAGCACTATGCACAGTTTTGGTATCCTTACTTGAGAAAGGGTGTCCTGGCACTGAAGAGGGTGCAGAAGAGGTTCATGAGGTTGATTCCAAAATTGAGAGGGTTGGCTTATGAGGAAAGATTGAGTTGACTGGCACTATGCTCACTGGAATTTAGAAGAATAAGCTGAGGATCTTACTGAAAAAAAACATAGAATTATGAATGGAATAGATTAGATAGAAGCAGGGAGGATATATTCACTGGCAGGTGAAACTAGAATTAGTGAGCATAGTCACAAGATAAGGGGGAGCAGATTCAGGACTGAATTGAGGAGGAATTTCTTTTCCCAAAAGGTTGTGAATCTATGGAATTCCCTGTCCAATGAAGCAGTTGAGGCTACCTCGTTAAAGATCGATAAGACAAAGGTCGATGGAATGTTGAACTATAAATGAATTAAAGGTTATGGTGAGTGGACAGGTAAGTGGGGCTGAGTCCATGAAAAGATCAGCCATGATCTTATTGAATGGTGGAGCAGGCTTGAAGGGCCAGATGACCTACTCCTGCTCCTAGTTCTTTTGTTCTTATGATTCTATTCATAGCCTTCTGCCTGGACCTATTACTGACCACTTGGGCCAGGCTAAGAAACAGAGCAACGGGAGGTTGTCTCATCTTCCTGTCTGTCCCCACACCAGGTATCGAAAGATCAAGAGCACCTGGCTGAAGTGCAACCAAATGTTAACGAAAGATCTATTAGAATATAAAACAAGGAGTTGTACCAGCTGCAGTTTAAATATACATGGGGGTTAATCTGCTTAATTCATGATTGCACTGGACGACAGCAAGTAATGTCTTGGTTCCCGGGTCTCCGTTGGTAATGAATGAGACTCCTACATTGACAGCTTTCCACAGTGGGCCTCTGCCAGTGCTGGATGATAAAATGGAAGGCCAGCTTGTATCCAGCTGGTGGACAAAGGAAAGGAAGGGAGGCGTGTGCAGCAGGAAACGCCTCTGCACCAAGCAAAAGGACATGGAAGGAATTTCCTCAAGAAATTCTGAACTGTGGCTCCTTGAAGGAGGTTTCAGGGCATGGGGTCAATGTGAAATTCCATCTAAACTGCAATCAGCTCACTTGACTTCCAGCTTTATCTTCTGTCCTGGGAAACTGTCCTGAGAGTTGTGACTCCCTAATAATAGTCATTACCCTAAACAGTGAGAGGGTTAGTCTTCTAAGTAATGTGACCATACCCTCACAACTCCTGTACAGACTTAGGAAGATTGGATTGATCTACAAACAAGAGCTACATGTTATAATCTCCACAGCACACCATTAGACGGGGACTCAATGTAAAAGGTATCACTGCAGAGCCTGAAGACAATAAGCCACCCAACCTGGTGTGAAGGCACTCCAATGCCTGACTTCCCTCCTTAAGTGGAAGACTCAGAAGCTGAGCAGTGATCCTTTGTCCGAGGAAACCTCTGTGAGTATCTGCTGTGTCCAATTCCAGGAAGGCATCAAAGTGACCAACTGATAGCACACCATTTCATTGACTTGTTGATTTATGACCAACACTCAGCTGTGACTGGATAGTTCAGTCCAGTACCCGTGGTGAGTGGGGATATTGACCTCCAGCTCTTTCCAGATCACTGTTCAGCTCTTGTCAGTAGGGCTAAGATAGTCTCCCAAGCAGAAGAAATGGGGCAAAAGGCCTGAGCACCTCTGGCAGAGTCCACCTGCCACTGACCAACCAGCAATCTGGAACATTTTCCCCAGTTGATCTTTGTAGAGGAAGCTGTAGTGTTTATTTCTCGACATTTGGGTTTCTTCTGCAGTTCAGCTGGCTCTGTGAACATGGGAAACGTGTGCTCAATGTAAGTGAAAGGGTAACCTCTGTGCCCAGCCATGTGCAGAGCCAAGCCCCTAAACATCCTCCAAAAGAGGCTCAGGCCAGACAAGTGGCAGTCTTGACATAGTTGTCTCCCAAAGACCTGGCAACATTGATTAGACACTTTCTGCAGTGGTGTATAGAAATGAGCTCCAGACCACAAACTGAATTCCGAGCCCCAAATAAATATTTGTGATTCATCCTGTCAAACATTTTCTCCTGCTCATAGGAAGGCAGGTAGCTGACAGACCTGACCTCTGGAATAGATGTGTCATGACCTGGACCTAATGGATGTTATCATAAATGGTTCAGCCTGGCAACATGTAGGAATAGTCAGAGTGGACTATGTGGTCAATACTGTGCCAAGGCAGGAATATATGGTCCTGGCAAAGACTTTATAATCAATGAGAGGATGGCAACCGAACACTAGTCTTTAAAAAAGGTAGAAATGCCCCTCTTTGGCTGCAGAGAGAAGGGACAATTCCTCGTTGGCCAAATATTTCTCCAGGACCTACATGTAATCATTCCCTGGGATGTCTAAAAGCACAATGTGGAACCTGAAAGTCAGTCCATCCAGCCTTGTGGGATATGGCCCTGGAGTGCTGATCATGGGTGCCAGTCAGTTTAATTAATCGCAATGTCTAGCTTTCTGGTGCCCCTGGGCCAACCTAAGGAAAGTCCCCCCAGATCTGGAGAGTACAAAGCGATGTAATAGGGTCACGTTTGAGTCATGATAATTTTGGAATCTGAGTTAAGAGAACTGTCATCAGTCAGCAGCATTTGCAGCTGCTGACAGGCTATTGCCTCTTTTTTCCAGCAAATAGAAGAAAAGGGAGCCACGGTTCAGAAACCAGATTCACAGTTTCATGTACATATGTCAGGTTCTGGCAAATTGCATCATGGCCTCCTTCTCTTTGTACACTTGCTGCAGACCCAGGATCAAGACTCCAGGTCAAGCACCTCCTTGTCTTTCTTCAATTTATTGAGCTTGGGTTTCCCCTTCACATACTGGTATGGAAAATGAGGCTATGTGCCATGCTCACATCCCACAACAATCTCTAGGAGGGGAAGCCTTCTTGCTTCCTTCTCTGGTCAGCTCAGAGCCCTGGAACTATTCATTCACCCACTATATGTTAAAATGCCAGCACACGGCCCACATTTGAGCATTGGACAGAGTGAGAAGATAGCCAGCCTACCAGACTTTGAGGTACACCACTCCACCATCCATGAGGATTTAACTCCTGGACTGGTGCTTGTTTCTTGTCAGAAGTGAGCATAAGAGGTATAGTTAGTAAGTTTGCAGATGACACCAAAATTGGAGGTAGAGTGGACAGTAGTGGTTACCTGAGATTACAACGGGATCTTGATCAGATGGGCCAATGGGCTGAGGAGTGGCAGATGGAATTTAATTTCGATAAATGTGAGGTACTGCATTTTGGGAAAGCAAATCTTAGCAGGACTTATACACTTAATGTTAAGGTCCTAGGGAGTGTTGCTGAACAAAGAGACCTTGGAGTGCAGGTTCATAGCTCCTTGAAAGTGGAGTTGCAGGTAGATAGGATAGTGAAGAAGGTGTTTGGTATGCTTTCCTTTATTGGTCAGAGTATTGAGTACAGGAGTTGGAAGGTCATGTTGCGGCTGTACAGGACATTGGTTAGGCCACTTTGGAATATTGCATGCAGTTCTGGTCTCCACTGGGAAGATGTTGTGAAACTTGAAAGGGTTCAGAAAAGATTTACAAGGATGTTGTCAGGGTTGGAGCTTTTGAGCTATAGGAAGAGGTTGAATAGGCTTGGGCTGTCTTCCCTGAGTGTGGGAGGCTGAGGGGTGACCTTATAAGAGGTTTATAAAATCATGAGGCATTTAAAAAGGCATCTGGATGGGTATCTGAATAGGAAGGGTTTGAAGGGATATGGGCCAGGTGCTGGCAGGTGGGACTATATTGGGTTGGGATATCTGTCCGTATGGACGAGTTGGACCGAAGGGTCTGTTTCCATGCTGTACATCTCTATGACTCTCTGACTCTAAGTACACCACAAACTTGACAGATCCTTTACTCAACAGGGTATAAGCAAGATGGCAGCCGATTAGGGCTCCTGACCAAAGCTTGTCTGCTCTGACTGCTCTTTTTTCTTTCTTCTCTCACATTTTCCTTTCCTTCCTTTAGTTCTTTAGGTTTTTTTGTCCTTTCTCTACTTACCTTCTGGAGGGAGCTCAGTCATGGGGACAGGGGCGGTGACTGTAGCTGCTGGGAGACTTTCACTGTCAACCAAGAGGCGGCTGGTGTGCCGAGGCGGAACTCTGCCACTTGGCAGCATCATGGCTTCATGATGTCCAGAGCGGTACCAAAGTGGACTCTGCAGCAAGGCGGCTAACGCAGCAGTAGAGTGTGGCAGCAGCTGGAACCCAGCATGTGCCCAGGTGGCGGAGGAGGTGAGGCAGTGGCTGGTAGTGAAGGATGTCCGTGGCAGTTAGAGCCAAAGTCTTGCAAGTGGTGGTAAAGCCCTGTGAACCCAATGATGTCAGCAGCAGCAGTCCTTGATGAAGGTGGCTGGCGAGCACGGTTTTAGACCAGTGCAGGGAGCACGAGGGAGAGCGAGCTCTCTTGGGGAAAGCCCAGCTTAGAGCATCTGCTGGCTGTGGCTTAAGAAAGGTCTGTAATATTTGACTTCTATAATTTTTTTTCTTTATTTTTCTACTTCTGTAAGTAAGATTTTGTACCTCTGTACTTTGTACCTATATTGGCGTCTTGTGTGGCAACATTGTATACTTTCCACTGCCCTCTTGTATCCTGTACTTGACAATAAAACCTAAATCTAAGTCTCCATCTACTTCTCTCCCTATAAGAAGTGAGATGTTCCTAAACTTACATTGTGCTCCTCTGCTGCTGATGATGTTGAGGCTTAACACTTGAGAGTTCCATTCAAAAGCAGGGAAGAAGCTGTTCCTAAACCTGATTGTACGTGGTTCCCAAACATTTGTATCTTCTGCTTGACTGAAGAGGGTGGAAGAGAGTAAAACCAGGGTGTTGCCTACTTTTCTGAGGCAGTGGGAAGTGTGGATGGAGTCAGTGGAAGGAAGACTTGATTGCCTGATGGATGGGCTGTGTTCACGACATTCTGCAGTTTCTTGTAGTCTAGGGAAGAGCAGTTGCCATGCCAAGCTGTGATGTTTCCAGATGGGATGCTTTCTACGATACATCTATAAAAATTGGTCAGAGGTTTTGTGGACATGCTGAATTTCCTTAGCCTCCTGAGGAAGTAGAAACATTGTTGTGCTTTCTTGACTGTCATGTGGGTGGACCAGGACAGATTGTTGATGATTGTCACTCCCAGCAACTTGACGCTCTTGACCATCTCCACCTCAGCACCATTGATGCAGAGAGGGGTATGCCCTCCACTCTGCTTCCTGAAGTCAATGACCATCTTCTTCATCTTGCTAACATTGATGAAGAGGTTGTTGTTTTTACACTGTGCTGCTCAGCATTCAATCTCTTTCCTGTATTCTGTCTTGTTGTTTGAGATCCAATCTATCTTGGTGGTGTTATCAACAAACTTGTCAATGGAGTTGAGATGGAATTGGCTACAGTCATGTGTTTACAATGAATACAGTCGGGGACTGAATAAGCAGCCTTCCGGTGGTAGGGATTATTGTGGAAGAGGTGTTGTCGCCTATTCTTACTGACTGCGGTCAGCAAGTTAAGAATCTAATTACAGAGGAAGGAGCACACACCTAGGTCTTGGAGTTTTGAGGTGAGTTGGTTTGGAATTATGGTGTTGAAAACAGAGCTCTAGTCAATAAGTAGGAGCCTGATGTAGGTAGCCTTGTTGTCCAGGTGTTCCAGGGATGAGTGTAGGGTCAGGGACATGGCATCTGCCAAGGACCTGTTGTGCCATTAAGTGAATTGCAAAAGATCAAGGCAGCCTGGGAGCCTGGAGTTGATGTGAGCCATGACTAACCTCTTGAAGCAGTTCATAACTATGGAGATTAGAGTCATCAGGGAAGAGAGATTGAGGTATGCTGCATGATTTTCCTTTGGCACCAGATGATGGTGGTCTTTTTGAAGTGGGTGGGACCTGATTGAGGAGCAAGGGCCTTTGGTGATTTCAGTCCTGGCTGTAATCATTAGTCCCCTGGTAGCGCTATTGAACAATGCACAAGTGCTGACCTCGGGTTTGCTGGCAGCTGGTAGTGGTATGATTTCCGCCCCTGGGCTGTGGCATCTGACTGGCAGTTTATTTGGTGATCCTTCCCAAAGGTGGGTGATGCCAGGCTCTTGCTGGCGGGTGAGAACCTTATCTACTTTTGACAGAAAAGCATTTAAAATATGAACAAGATGAACCACTGATTTTATACAATGCCAAAGATATCTCAAAAATGAACAGATTGTATAAAGCTAATGTTGTCACACTTCAAATTACTTTTGGCTACTGTATAGATGTTGTTAAAATCTGGAGGGAGGCTTGAGAAGTGATAATTTAGTTAAGTCTAAGTTAAAACAGACAAACTTTATTTATTAACCTATTATTTATGCATTGGTTATACCAATGTTGTTAGTCTGATGTCTGGCTGGTTAAACTGTTTCTATACCTGGCGCAAATGGACAGCCCATACTCAGAATGGCACTAAGATCCCAGGCACAAAGCTGAATCTGATGGCTGTTCTCACTGTCTGTCTGAGGATCTTTCACACCCAGACTTTCACTGTTTTCATTCCACTACCACTTTGTTAGCACAAAATTAAAATAAGCCTGGCTACTCCTGATGTGGAAAGCATATGCCTGAACCGTCAGAGCTCAGAACCACGGAATATCAACTTATCTTGAGTTATTTTACAATTGATGTATTATTTACCTTCTCCCGACATGCAAGGTAAAAATTTTTAGGCAGAACACGTATGACTGGCAAAATAATTTCATTGGATCTCCAACTCTCCCCACCCCCTCCATAATTACCTTCACACCAGGGCATCTGCTTTCCTACTCAACAGGCAGCTAACTTGTCAATCAGACTGTCTGTCAATCAAAATGCCTATCAATCAAACGGTCTGTTGAGCAGGGATGGTTCTTAAAAAAACATATAAAGACATCCTGTAGTTAAATTCATTCAGAAGTCTGGGAAATTCATCCTTCCGGTTTTCCCGTCTCAACCATCCCCTTCCTATTCCCTGCAGGGATATCAGTAAATATTGGCAGGTCAGTGTGTACACAAAGATAGGCCAAAACCATAGGAAAATTTGAGTCATTTACTTAAATCTAGTTGCTTATTTTCCAAGGTAATACCACATCCATATTTATAATAAAACACCAAATGCTCCATGACAATAAACTGTCGTTTTAAGATGTGAAAGTTCTTTAAATTATATGGCAGTGGCACATGATGGGTTACACTGTATTTACATAAATACCAGAGGATTATCCAAACTAATGTACCAAGCTTGAAAGTCTAGCCATTACAACTTGCGCAAGAACACAAGCTGCAAACATAAGATCCCATATCAGAGGGAGACGGGAATAGGGATAGCACGGTTTTGTGGTCAGGTACAATCCAAGGAATGCTGTTCCTGATAACCTTTCCTAGATTCTGTTTCCTGACTGGAGCAAGGAAGTGGATTGAACAGAGGGAGGCTTGATGGGGTGCTTGAATGACATCACTGTGAAGGGATGGCGATATTACAATTCAGAAGCCTGGGGGCAACATTTTTACTTCTGCCCAGATTCAAACCCACTGGTTTTCATGAGTTTAAGTTCCTCCTCCACTGTCCTTATCAACTATCAATCAAACTGCTTGTCAAAGGAAGTCAATATTTACACACATTCAGCCACTCTAATCTCAATTCCTGTTAAATATTACTTCCAAGACAAATGTTTCCATAAAGAGAAAGTACTGATGTGATCCCAAGAATTTAGTAATGATCAAATTAGTGATAAATCCTAACTTTTGCTAAAATTTGTATTGTACATAAAAATGGTTAGCCGTTACAAATACATCCCGATTTGTGTGTTACATATCCTAATACCTGTTCTTTACAATTTAAATCACCTGTATTTTTTTTCTTCAGTGCCTATAGTTGATTCTGTGACTTGTTATGTCCACCAGTACTCCCAAGCAAAGTAATTTCCCTTACTGATGGAATTTGACACCGGAGAGACACGTTTCTCATTGATATTTGGAATGTGCCTGTCCAGTAGGCAAGATAAGAAAAGTCACAAAATCTTAATCCTAATACCCCAGCAATCAATATTTTAAAACAAGCAGAGATTTGCTTAGCTGAAAGATTCCAACCATGTTCAAAATTGTTGTTCAGGAATCACAAGATGCCCAGTTAAAATAGACCCCTTCACTTTGTAGAGATGTAACCTGGGGCCCAAGCAGTGAGATCGTAGTGACATTCCCTCCATGCAGGCAGCAAGTCTAAAATATTCCTCGCCATATGGAAGATGTTGGCCTCCCTTTCCCTGCATCCCAGTTTCAAAACATCTCCTTCTAGTTTTCTGGAATCCAGTGGGTGGCCCATAGCTGCTCTTATTTAAGCTGCCAGCAGATGCCCTGTAATCACTTCAAGGCCAGACCTCAGGCAACCAGGCAGATAAAAGCAAATGTAAAGAGATCATTTCATTACTGATGCTGCCTGTCAACCAGGAACTTTTTTTTGTTGTTAAAGATTCTGGAAAATTCCTTCAGTTTGGAGAAGCTAAGAACATTCAACGTGTCAGAATTTGGTAAAAAAAAGTCTCGATTCCCCTACTGGAAATAAACTGAGGAATACTGAAAGATTGCATTTTGGATGGAGTTCCTATACTCAGTTTTTCCAAGTTTTCCTCCCAATCCCTTGAGTTTTTCCTAATGTTAGGAGCAGGTCAGGGTAACTTTTGACTCTTTGTTGATCTTATAGCTTTGTTACTGATTTAAAAGAATATAGAAGTTATTTTCAAGCAAATCGATCATTTGCACACAAAATTGTTGCTGAAAATCGTGTAATCAGAATAACAATTGTGACAATAGACCTCTGGACATTTAATTTTATGATAGGTCTTATAAAATTGCTTGTAGTCAAGTTTTCATGACAATTACTTAACACGTGGATCAAACCCTTGAAATTTGAGCTTGGTGTGAATTGTAGATGAACAGATTTTTGTTTAGCAATATTACATTCTCAATTAAATAAAACCCATCTGAATATTTTTATTGCCTTGGTCATAATAGTTGAGTAACAATCCTTCTATTCTTTGGCCAATTTTTTTTTCAACTATGGCCATTGAAAACATATGAGTAAGGTACTTGATGTTGTTCTCATTTTCTAATTCTCCTCTGGGTATTCCAGGCTGCAGAATTCAACATTTAATGAGAATTTTTTATATATATATGAAGAAGTGAGTTTCTACCACAAGAATTTCAATTTGTAACTGCATATTTACAGTAGCAAAGATTAAAACTAGGCTTGTTTACAGTGTGTTGAAATACCAGCCATATTTGAAAGACTTAGCTTCTAATGAGTGCAGAGACTTCAATCAATGTTATCTCCGTGTGGTTTCGGCATGCTCTTGTTCAGTTTATATTAGTTGGCTTTTGTTGACAAAGTCCTTTGCAATTCCACGACATGAGAGAAGCAACTAACAGTCAACCTGGCAGTATATAGTATGCAAGTATTCACACTGCTACTGTAAATAAAATCAAGCATTTCAGTAAAATGATTATTTTAACCTCCTTTGTTTCTGCTTGGTTTTGACAGATTGCATTCATCATCGTTGCTGGAGCTCCTGTTGAAATGCTGTGGCCAGTTTTGCTATATTTTTCCTCTGTGAGTGTTTCCAGAGAACAGCATGTACACTAGTCGGGGTCTCAGCTTTGAAAACAGTGTTTTCATTAACAACAGGCATCATGCAGCAGCTCATCAGCCTCAGTTAAACTAATACAGGTGTTGATGATTTGCAATCCTGTTCAATCAAGTGATCCATCAGTTACTTCAAGCACTAACTACCCCACTTGAGTTTAGCTACTTTATTGTTTCTCTATTGATGTCAGTGATAATATGCTGATCAGGAAAAGAGCTATTGTGCAAGAGGTGAGTGGAATGATATACATACTTTTGTATTTAATTGTCCTCATTTGAATGATTTCTCACCAGTATATGTTCTCTCTTCACATAGGTGTAGTGACTCATCACACTTTAAAATAAACTGTGAATAGGCACCTAAATTCTCAATTTCACAACTGGTACTTTTTCTGTCATAGCTGGTAAGATACTGGAGAAGCTTTCTCATAACAACATAGCTCATCCTATAGGTATCCCTATTTTTTAATATGAAATCACAATTATAACTTAGCCAACTACAGCACATTGTAACTGCAAGGTCCCCAGAACAGCAAATCCCATCACTGAGAAGCTAACCTTGTGCTTGAAAGCATTGTTGGATGAAGAAATATAGAAATACAACAGAATTCTCTGCTATTGTTAAGTAATGTTATGGGACTTTGTTTTTACATCCACCTAACCTGTCAGATCGTTTGTCATCTGATCTAAGGCATCTCCAACACAGCACCATTTCCTCAGTACTACACCATGGGGTGTCTGTCTGGATCACTCACTGAGACCCAACCCCCACCAACTGTCATCAGAAGGCAACCGCCTGGAAATGTAGCATGAACCAGGTGCAAGGGCACTCCCTTCATTTGGATGGGAAGGTTCAGTGTTCAGCGGGGATTTGAACTCTGGCCTTATTTAAATCAGATGTTGACCAGGGATGTGGCCTGGGTAACTCTGGGAAATTGTTGGGAAAAGAAGTTTGGAATTTCTGTCTGCTGAATCTTTGGCAACAAGGCAAAAAGGAGGGGAAGTCTTGAACAGGGATCTCTTTATAAACAGATACCCACTTCCTCAAAGTGCATAAAACCCCGTTACCATTCTCTTGAAAAGATGGATAAATCTTGCATAAGGCATTATTGTTCCAGCTTAAGTAGCTTTCCTTAAAGGGATCCCTAGGGACAGCCTGGCTGCCATTTTGGTGGAAATTCCACGTGGTTTGGGGAGGCTGACATATTCTGTTTCCAAGCTACAGAGACCCATCTATGGCCTGTTCTTACTTCTTCCCAACATGCCTGACCTGTTGGCTGGTTCTTGTCAAACCATATGAGCTCCAAAGCAGCATCCAAATGTTAGCTTGCCTGTGGAATTTCAATGACTCCTGTAGCTGATATAGTTGAATCTCCAAAAGGTGACTTTAAGAAGGGCACTACTAACTTTTGGCCTGTTTGGTATTAGTGACACACTTATATTGATAGTCAAATTAATTTCATTTCCATTAAGAGATCTGAACTAAAATCTGAGAGTTGTCAGGGTTAGCAGACATTAGTCATTTTTAAAATTCATATTATAGAATGTTTGAAAATTAATCTCAAACAAGAAATAGAATGGATAACTTTTTGGAAAAGGGAATGACATTTTTATATTATTAGAACTTTTGGAATTTAACTAACATGAAGTCAACTTGTGTTTAATCTATAGATCAACAGTACAAACAGTTAATACAAAATGGGGATTTAACACTTACTTGTGCATTCTTGCCATTAAAAGATCTTTTTAAAATTTAATTTTTTTTTGCCACTCTTAGAATCTGGATTGCCGACTGAAGGACTCACATAGAGGATGCCTGTTGTAGTGTTCCTAAATTCACCAAGTTACACTGCAACAGGAGAACTGATCATGACTGACAGCTTCGTGAGCAGGTCAAGGTAAATGCCACTGCACTTATCTATTGAATGACTTCCCTTGGGTAGACAGAATTGTGCTTTACTTAGAGTTACTGGATTGCACTGTGCCTTGTCTTGGTTTGAACTCTTTACTGATTCATATATCTCCTAATCCTTCGGTGACAGTGTTGTTCAATCAACCGAGGCAGTTAGTGCCAGCAGGAGAAAGAAACACACAGATTGACTGGGACTGTTTCAGCAGTAGCAGATTGGTGACCTCCAAGGTAATATTATTCTTCGACTACACACTTAAATGCAGTCATTTACTGAAATGAATGAAGAATTATATTATTGATATGTAACACATGGCGAAACATTGCCTGCATTTTATCATTTCAGTGTTATTTAGCAAACAATAACTCAGAATTACAGAAGTGTAGAACCAAGATTAAGACAGTATTTTTCTGTCTTTTGCTATGATGGTGTTAAGTATAATACCTAGTTTAAAAAGTGAAAGCTAAAAATGGAAATGCTTGACTCTGAAAATGTATATTTTGTAGAAGTCAGTTTTCAATGGATGGATGATCCAGCTCAAGGGAAATGAGAATATTTTTTTCTGGGAATTTTTTTTAACTCTGTCACCTCTTCACACTATGTTAGCCTGGTTATAAGATCACAACTGCTTCTCTGCTCAGTCACAAGATCCCCAATGGTCTCCTCATGTTCATAGAAGGACTCCACTTATTTCTGGTGGATGTCCTTGCTAGTTGAAAACAGCAAGTTTAAGTAGAAACCTGTTGGTGCAGAGCAGGATATCAGCATGTCAGGCAAGTCCCATTGGTGATTTTAATCGAATATTCCAGTAGTATTGAAGTGATGTGGATAGGGCCTCAGTCCCATATTGCATGTGGGAGTTAGGATGGAGGGCCTTAGACTTCTGGCTGGTGGGATCTATCAGGGGTCCAGACTAAAAGCAGCTGAGAGAGAGTCTGAGGAAAACAGAGTCCAGAATGGGCAGTTTCAAAGGCCTGCCTCCATTCCCAAAAAGCTTTGGCATCATGCATTAAACCGAATATCTCGCATCTATTGACTCTCTCAACAAAATACCTGTACTCTCTCAACCTCTTGAATTATCAGCTTGTGGACTAGAAACCTTCCCTTGACGGAGGTATCAATGACCAGGGGTCATAGATTTAAGGTAACAGGCAGAGGGTCTAGAGGATATATAAAGAAAGCCTTTTTCACCCAGAGGCTGGTAGGAATCTGAAACTCACTGCCTGTAAGGGCATAGAGCAGAAACCTTCATAACATATTAATATGTATGTAGAAGTGCACTTGTGATGCTAAGGCAGACAAGGTAATGGATCAAGAGTTGGAAAATGGGATTAGAATAGTTAGTTTTTAGTGAGCACAGACATGATGGTCTAATGGGCCTTTTTCATAGAATCCCTGCAGTGAAGAAATAGGCCCTTCAGCCCAAGAAGCCCACACTGATCTTCCAAAGAGTAACCCACCAGACCAATTCCTCTTACCCTATTATCCCACACTAATGCACCTAACCTACACATTATTAAACACTACGGGCAACGTAGCATGGCCAATTCGCCGAACTTGCACATCTTTGGATTGTGGGAGGAGACGGCAGCACCGGAGGAGACCCACACAGATACGGGGAGAATGTGCAAACTCCACACAGACAGTCACCCAGGCCCCTGGCGCTGTGAGGCAGCAGTGCTAACCACTGAGTCACTGTGCCACCCTTTTTCTGTACTGTAGCCCTATAAGACTTTACAATAAGATGGTATCTCCAGCAGAACTACTATAATATTTCATTTGTCTGATATCATTTTCTACCTGAAATTCAGCTTAGCCCATAGAAATTATTGTTCAGATTTTGCAACATAACTGGGAAAATAGTCAACATTTCTCATGCCATGTGCATAGTAAAATTAGTTGTTTTCTTTAATTCATTCATGGGATGTGGGTATTTCTGGCATGGCCAGCATTTATTGCCCATAGTTGTCCTTAACAAGATGGTAGTGAGCTACTTTCTACAATCAATGTAGTCCATTTGGTGTAGGTAAATCCACAATATTGTTTAGGGAAGCGATCCAAGATTTTGACCCAGTGACAGTGAAAGAACAGTGATCTATTTCCAAGTCAGAATGGTGACTGGCTTGGAAGGGAAGGTGCAGGTGGTGATGTTCCTATGTTCTGTTGTCCTCGCCCTTCTAGATGACAGTGGTTGTGGGTTTGGAAGGTGTTGTCCAAAAAACTTTGTTGAATTTCTGCAGTACATCTTGTCTCTAGTACATGCTGCTGCTACTGAGCATCAGTGGTAGACTGTTTGAATGCTTGTGGATGTGGTGACTTAGATGGTGTAAAGCTTCTTGAATGTTGTTGGAACTGCACTCATGTAGCCAAATGGTGAATATTGTATCACACTCCTGACTTCTGCTTTTAGAAGGTGGGCATTGTTTATGGAGGCAGGAGGTGAAATTACTCACTGCAAGATTCCTACCTCTGACCTCCCCTTGTAGCGGCAGTATTTATATGTTTACTTTATCTCTTTAGTAATTGGTTCTCATCTATTAGAGTGAAGCGTTCAGCTTTTCCTAAAGAGAAAATGTTATCAGTCATTTATTTCTGAAATGAAGTCAAAACTTCCCACATAGGCTCCTCTTCATTCCTTTCTGTGATGCCTGTGCTGTGGAATTCCTGTGTTCACAAGATTGTTCTGCTTTAAATCCAGGGTTGGCAGTATCACTGTACTTGGAGAAAGTGAGCTCTGCCATTGCATCATAAAGTGGCCATACAGGAGAACATCCCAGAACCCACTCAGGCTGTCAGGATTTACCTGTGGTCTCTCCTATCATGGCAGCATATCCCACCATTGCAAGGTGGGATAGTGGGAAGTGGCATTTTATTGGGCACTGAACTGGACTGAGTGGAGACCTAGTATTTGGCATTGGGATTCACACCAATGGTAATATACCAACTAGTTGGTGGGTCCCCCTCCTGATCCCTTTCCTGCCATATTTACAGCTGTCTCACCACCCAAATCATTGGCAAAAGACTGGGAAGTGGCATATTATTGGCAAGGTGGGAAGTGGCATTTTATTGGGCACTGAACTGGACCGAGTGGAGACCTAGTATTTGGCCCAGCATTGGGATTCACACCAATGGTAATATACCAACTAGTTGGTGGGTCCCCCTCCTGATCCCTTTCCTGCCATATTTACAGCTGTCTCACCCCCCAAATCATTGGCAAAAGACTGGGAAAATTCAGACCTCTCTGAAATTGTACACTGGTGTACAAGGAGAATCTTAGTGACAAATGACATGACATTCTTTGTGACTGTGACCATGGTACATTCCCCCTCTTTAAGTTTACTGATACCTTTAATGCCATTGATCAGATTTCGCTTCCATTAGCCAGTTCTGTAGAACTGCCCTGACCTAAGACCTCACTTAGCTCTTATAGTGACAGTATTTCTAGCAAAGCTTCTTTTCATATCTAAGCCGTCCTTTCTGGAGTCCCACACAAGGATCTACCTATCTATGTACTTATCCTTTGCTTTCTTCTTTTTTGTATTTACATATTACCTCTTGGTAGCATCTTGCATGGACTTGGGGATCAGTACTTATGCCAGTTCCGTTTGGGCAAGTTGTTAAAAAAGTGGGGAGGAAGGTTGTAAAAAGGAGCATAATTTATGTGAATTGAATGACCAACTCAGTACAATCAAGTTAATGATTATTCACACAGTAATTTGTTTACGGTTCAAGATTGCTCATTCACTGCTGGGTGGCCAGCATGTGGCTAATGGATGCAAAAATGACAAATGTTGCATTAGAGTACAACATCAAGGGTTGCGAACTGTTGTACTGAAAGCTGCTGTTCAACTTACATAAACAACTCTATTTTCATTGATGACTGTGTTTACGTAAGAGACACTGACAGAATTCCAAGGCAGATCCCAGCTGCTGGGTAATTCTAAAATGGCCAGTTATATTTTGAGCAGAAATGCTAATGTTCTATCCTTCTATTCATGTATGAGAAATAAACCTTGAATTTGGATTTAAGATCACAAACACAGGTGATGAACAAATGCTATGTTATAGCTGCTGTTTTCCAGTATCGCACATCAATATTGTCTGAGAATTCATTGTTACTGTGGTTACCAAGCAGATAAGAAGCCTTTCTCCCACAGGCCCAACACAATAGATTCTGTTGTTTTAGGAGTCTAGTTTTCCCATTTTGATGAAATAGTTGGTATCCTTAGCTAGGCTTTATTAAATACCTAAAAATAGAACCACACAACATCGCCTTCAGTGTGGTCTGCTGAGTCAGCTTTTTAATTTCTTCATGCAAAACCTACCAGTTAGATGAAAACTTATCTTTCCCTTTGAAAGAAATCATTTTTTTCATTCATCTGTGTGACGAACTTACAAACCTAACACATGAAAATATGGAAATGTGATCTGCTAGAAATATTCAGTTGGTACTTCGTCTCAAATGGAAGTTAGATGCAGATGTGAAATGCTACTCAACCTAATATGATTTATTCAACCAGATAAAATTGTGTCTTCCCTTTACAGTAGATAGCTGTTTCTTGAACTAAACAGTTTAGGAAAAGTGCCAACAGCATAGTCACACTTGCCACTAATGCCTATAGAATTCCCTTCCAGACTCTATTGTTTTCTGGGATTTTGACCACTTCACACAGCCTGTCAAATGGTGAAATATTTTTGGTCTAGCATACATTGGCTCATGGAAAATCCTTGGACTTAAGTACTGTGTCCTAGTATAAACTCCTCAAGTCTTCCTGAGTTTAACAAGTACCAGACTTCAATTCATAACATATCTCTCTGAGTTACACAAAGTTTTTGAGTTTGCATGAAGTTATAAAATACAGCAATTCCATGACTGAGTGGTAACAGTCTGTTTTAGAAAATTAATCAGTTCTGTGCACATGATGTTTTGTTTCGCTGCTTCATGCTGTTTTTGTTTATATGCAATTGCTGAATGATTAAGTAGGATGAAGAATAATGATTCCATTGTTATAGAAGGAACAATGCAGCATGGACTTAATTTAAATCATTGTACTTCATTTTATAGTCTGTGAAAATAATTTAAAATCTGTATCCCTTGTATATGATTCTCAAGAAACTACATCCTTGCACAGCTGTTATTATTTTTAGAGTTTTCTATATATTGTTTATGAAGTCATTATATTGTATATATTCATGTACAGGTTAAATTATATGAAGAAATTTTTAAGCTGAAATTACAGGGTTGACTAATACACAAAGTATTGTTTTCAAGGGGATGAAATTCATGCTTGATATGAGTCAAAAAATGGACAAACAAGAGCCAGATCTCAGTATAAAATAATAAACAGCAGAAGGAAAAAGAATTTATGGCCATTATTGAATATTTATTTACAAAATAACTGCCTCTATTCTGCCTGCTACGGTAGAATGGTACACGAGTCATAGAGATGTACAGCGTGGAAACAGACCCTTCAGTCCAATCCGTTCATGCCAACCAGATATCCCAACCCAATCTAGTCCCACCTGCCAGCACCCAGCCCATATCTCTCCAAACCCTTCCTATTCATATACCCATCCAAATACCTCTTAAATGTTGCAATTGTACCAGCCTCCACCACCTCCTCTGGCAGCTCATTCCATCCATGTAGCACCCTCTGCGTGAATAAGTTGCCCCTTAGGTCTCTTTTATATCTTTCCCCTCTCACCCTAATCCTATGCCCTCTAGTTCTGGACTCCCCGGCCCCAGGGATAAGACTTTGCCTATTTATCCTATCCATGCCCCTCATAATTTTGTAAACCTCAATAAGGTCTCCCCTCAGCCTCCGACGCTCCAGGGAAAACAGCCCCAGCCTGTTCAGCCTCTCTCTGTAGCTCAGATCCTCCAACCCTGGCAACATCCTTGTGAATCTTTTCTGAACCCTTTCAAGTTACACAACATCTTTCTGATAGGAAGGAGACCAGAATTGCACGCAATATTCCAACAGTGGCCTAACTAATGTCCTGTACAGCTGCGTAATGATCTCCATACTACTATACTCAATGCTTTGACCAATAAAGGAAAGCAAACACCTTCTTCACTATCCGATCTATCTGTGACTCCACTTTCAAGGACTATGAACCTGCACTCCAAGGTCTCTTTGTTCAGCAACACTCCCCAGGACCTTACCATTAAGTGTAAGGATTGCATGTTTTCATTACATATTGCTCATGGGGGACTAATTCATAGGTCTGTTATTGAAAATCTTTGAGGAATGAACACACTTTATTAACATTTTCAGGTTTAACCACAATGGGGCACTACATATTTGTACAATGTTTTCTCTCCGAAGTAAAGCGCAGATTAGTGGAACATTTACTCAATAAGCTCTAGAAATGAAGAGAGATTATTGATGAACAAACCAATCTTGAGTTGAGTGATTTAAACCATTGGCAGTGAGATCATTCCCCAGTAATACAAAAATTACAATTAATGCATTAGAAATGCATTCAGGAAGAGACTTATTTATCTTTGTGTTGTTATAATTGTCAACTATCTCTCTACATAGACATATATACAAATTGATATCTGTTGATTAGATTAGCTTCCCCACAGAGTGGAAACAGGCCCTTTGGTCCAACTAGTCCACACCGACCCTCCGAAGGGCAATCCACCCAGACCCACTCCCCTTGACTAATGCATCTAACTCTATGGGCAATTTAGCATGACCAATTCACCTAACCTGCACATCTTTGGACTGTGGGAGGAAACCGGAACACTTGGAGGAAACCCACACAGACACAGAGAATGTGCAAACGCCATACAGAGAGTTGCCCGAGGCTGTGTTATGAAACAATTATCAAATTTATTTATTGAATCTCTGTGGACAATGTAATTTCTTACTTAACACTGCATAATTCTGAAATCACTAGTAAATGCGAATCGTGTAATTATTGCACTGAGTATGACAGATCTATAGATCATTGGTTTGGGACATATCTCAGTTGCTGGGATTAATGGTAAATCAAATGCCTTCAGTATCTTAAGATTTATTCACTATATTAGAAATCTATTTATCTTTGAGTGATACTCTGTGCCATGACATAGAGAAGCTATTGCTTTAACTCCTCCTCTTGACAATAAAGAATGGAAATTGACCAGAAGTACATTATGGTTTCCAATCAATACATAACATTGTGACAATACAAGGATAGCAAGTCAAACCAGAACAGCCGCACGATCATTGGCTAGATTCACAACACAATGAAATGAAAACAATCAATAACCCTCAAAATTGTTCAATTGTTCCTCACACTTCTTTATGAATAACAGATCTTGAACACTAAATTTATAACTTAAACAAAATTAACATTTTATTAATAATGTAACTTGAGTGGAACAAAGATAAACAACATGGCAGTCAAATTACTATCTACAGTTTATAGTCCAACCTTCTCTGATCACAGTCCCAGTACTCATAGACAGACAGATGCAGTTAAGGGATAAATTAAAATGAAAATAAATGAATTGGAAATTATAAGTTCAAAGCATAGTTTCAAATGATGGCCTTCAGAAATCCTTAGGCAACAAGTCATTCATAAGCCAGTAGAACTGTAAAATTCTGAAATCACCAGTTAATGCAAATAGTTCCAGAAGAATTCTAGAAATATTTACTTATTCTTACAGACTGGGATTCTTTTCTCAGAATATTTAACAATTCAATGTCTGGAGACAAACTGGACAGCGAGCAAAACAAAACAGCCCAGTTTTCGGACCTTTTTTAAAAAAAAATCACATCTCTGTCCGCCAAATCCTGTTGAAACAGTTTTCTTTTTTGTGTTTGCTTTTCAATCAGCATTTTCTGTGTTTGCCAAAAGTAGAAATTGCTGGAAAAGCTCAGCAGGTGTGGCGGCATATATGGAGAGAAGTCAGAGTTAACAATCTGAAACATTAACTCTGACTTTTCTCCACAGATGCTGGCAGACCTGTTGAACTTTTCCAACAATTTCTATTTTTATCTCTGATGTACAGCATCCACAGTTCTTTTGGATTTTATTCTCTGTGGTTGGCTGGTTAGTACCGGTCCTCCCTTGATTAACCAGTTCAATATCCAGCCAGCTGCCAGCCCTGACCATGGGAACATCTTAGTACCAATCCGTGCACAATGTTCTTAGATCAGTACTTAGGTTGCATTAATTTCCAGGCCAGTTCCCAAATAGAAAACGTCTTAGTTCTCTTCCCTTTTAAAACAAGCTGCTGTTCAAAATTTAATTCTTAACTTGAACTCACAGTTCCAAACCAGAAGAAAGTGAGAAAAATAAAAGAAAATAAATAGGAGAAAAATAAAGATGGTTTCAACAACACAAGCAATGAATTCAAACTCCTAGATCAACATTGACTGTGTCAACTATCAGCATCTGATGGGAGCTTTGTTTACAATCATATGAATGATGACTCCCTTGCCTCACACTTCAGCTTGAAAATTGGCAACTCTCATCTGATGATGGCGAATGTGATGAATGCCAGTACAGTTTGGTATCTATGTTGAGTCTTTTCTGTACTGGCATTCTTATATTTTACTGCCGAGCTGCCAGACCAGAGTTCAAGCTCTTGACTCACTCACGACTAAGTTTATAAAGTTGTGGGTAAGTAGTGCAGTGGAAAAGGGTGTGCCACTGGAAACACCCACAGAAAGACTCATGCTTTTCAGCAGAAAGGCCAGAAAAGGTGCAACTCAAGAAACACCGAAGTTCATGTCTCAACAGGTGCTGTAGTTTTTAATATTGCTCAGGAGATTGAGTAACAGCATGGAACTTGGATCATGAGCTCAGCAGTTATTAGTCACCAAATGACTAACTGCAGTGGAAATATTTACAACAGAGTTGGGATTGAGAATACAATTGAATTGGTCCTTTAAAACTATTGAAATGTATCGAGCCTTTGCTGATGTAGGAAGTATGAGGTTTGGGGTGGAGTGTGGTAAAGGTGTAAATAATCACAATATCCCCTGACTGGGGGAGGGAGTAAATCTTTTTCTGTTAGAAGTATATACATTGGATGAAGGAATGATTGATTTCCATTCTCCACCCCACCTCCCTCACACATTTCAGTAGTTCACTGATTCATATTATCTGCTTTTATATTTGAAGAACTGTCATTTGAGAATCTTACTGAATTGTTTCCAGCATCCATTGGATTGTAATCAAAGAGGGTTGACGGGGAGATTAAATTAGATGAATATTCCTCCTTCCCCAGACATTAGAGGAAGCATCCGCTAGGAGTGGGATCCCAACCTGGATATTACTTTTTCTCCAGTCTAAGATGGTATAGTAGAAAAGGTGTAATAGCAGACATATATCAAATATCTGAAACTTTTATGGAGTTTTTTCAGCTCTCCACTGAATGAAGCTGATGTCCACACTTCGAAGGTCACACAACTAACAACACTCCCACCCACTTTGTGTCTCCTCCCCACAGCTTCCAAACAATCACAAACTGAAGTAGATGCCATCCATTAGATTTTGTTGTTTTTCTCAGAGGTAAAAACCTAAATCTGCCACAAGTGTCTAAGATGCCCATCCAATGAATTCAAGCAAGCTGACCTCTCTGCCCCTGGATCTGATATAGGGTCAAAACCTGAGATCACCAGCAGTCACCCGACATCTGTACTGGGATGTTGCGTCTTGGCTTAAGATGCAAAGTTCGAAAATTCCAAGGATATTTGGATCCAATGTGGAGTGTATTGTCCACTCAGCGCTGCTTCTAGTAGATTTATTTTAATTTGCCAGCAGCCAGGTAGCTCTGTGGGTTGCTAACCCATGTGGTGTTATTTATAGATTTCCAGGACAGATGTTATGCAGATCACTGAGTTAATAATCCCAGGTTCTGGCTGCCCAGGAGAATGAAGTAAGTTTGAATGCTGCATTGTGCAAATATGTTTCATTCCCAAAAATTTTTTAAAAGTTTTTATGAACTCTATTGTCTCCAATTTAATAGGTTAATGGACAAAAGCTCCAGCTACTGAAGCACAAGATCACACTGACCCCAGGTTCAAAGCTTGATCTATGCTAAATTCATTGATACAGTTGAGGGAGTAATTAAAGTACGAGAGTTAATCACGGTGACCTTGGTTGTGTGGGTGATGAAAGATCAGCCAGATTTTCTTCTTAGTATTCAGTATCTGACTCTTGCTGTAAAATGGGCATGTATGGATGTAACATGAAGGCAAAATTATGCTGGACTTCAAGGTTCACAATGGTTAAACACCCCACTGATGTTAGATAAATAATTAAAACCAACCATTTGGATGAAATCTTTACAAGTTCTTGTGGAACTGCACCTGGGCAAACAGCATAAAGAAAGGAAAATAAAAGCTGAGTAACATTTGAGGGAAAAAAGACTAGAAACACAAAATAAATTCTTTCTGTTCTACAAATGCTGCTCCCTATTTATTGGAAGTGACTGGAACGAGGTAGGGCAAAAACAGAGAGAAATGAGATCCTTACATCTCCACTTAACCCTTTGATATTACTGAATGACTGCAGTCAAGTGACTTCAATCTTTATTTCTATTTGTACTCTTCATTATTTTTGGATTACAATTAAGACTTCCAACTGTTTGGTGTTGTATGAAGAACTAACACACAATTTAATTAGAATTTTATCAAGAAATGAAAAGAGGACATTCAGAGATAATTTTATGTTAACTGGAACTTTGTGTATTGACACTATTAGTTTGAACAGTAGCAACTGTACAGGATCCACCCTGACAGTGTACTGTACATTTAAATGTCTACCACTGCTGCTTCCCTTTCAAAATGTAGTTCATTGTAAGTTCACAAACCTGAATCAGCATTTTTCCCAAAAGGTTGGGCTTCCTTTTATTTATGAACTATAATATTAAATAGTGTGAACTAAATGTATAATAGGCAGATTCTAGCTGCGTTTCAAACCAATGGAATCAAACGTTGTGGAAACATACATTAAATGAAATGTAAATGTATGTTTGTGATTGAAACTTGTAATAATGGTAATAACTCCATTATTTTTTTAAAAGTTCGACCTTATCCTGAAGACGTTGTATCTTTGCTGATATACATTTTCATGAAGCCAATTGTCCTCTGGGGCATTCAAGTAGTCTTGGGTTTTGACAGATATTCAACTATCAGGGTCATTATAGTTAGGGCTGATCCAGCTTTAAGCCTATTCCACATGGTTACAGCAGAGGGAATTGGAATTATGACCAATTTTCCCATGATTAACTAAAAACTCACTGAGATAAACTGTAACATTGTTATTGCCACATTGGCCATAATCATCTATGTGAAAGGATCAGATTTAGCCTTTTCTGACTTATAAAGTTTGTTTTGTGTTCACTCGGGGGATTTGGGTGTCGCTAGCCAGACCAGCATTTATTGCTCATTCCTAGTTGCACTTGAGAAGGTGGTGGTGAGCTGCCTTCTTGAATTGCTGCAGTCCATTTGCTGTAAGCAGACCCACAATGCCATTAGGGAGGGAGTTACAGGATTTTGATGCTGTGACACTGTCGAAACGGTGATATATTTTCAAGTCATGATGGTGAATGGCTTGCAAAAAAACTTGGTGGTGTTTCCATGTATCTGCTGCCCTTATCCTTCGAGATGGTAGTGGTCATGGATTTGGAAGGTGTGTCTTATCAGCCTTGGTGAATTTTTGCACTGCATCTTGTAGATGGTACATTCTTCTACACCTGAGCATTGGTGGTGAGAGAACTGATGTTTATGGATGTGGTGCCAATCATGTGGTTTGGATACTCTATGGACAAACTCATATACACAATTGGGAGAACAAAAATAAGAATTAAATGAAACATAATACGCGTGAGAAGACTAGTTGTCATTTTTCAAAAGTGTAATTTACAAAGAGATATTTTAACCTCTCTTCATGAGACAGCAGCCAACTATAAGCTTGTGAAACTGAATTTTTCTATTCAAATGAAATTTTGATTTCTTGGCAAATATTGATTTTCCTAAGTAGCTTTTTCACCAGTGTTGGCTTCTGAGACTGAGAGGTAGAGAAAAGAGCTTTCAGTCTCCTCAATATTTTCAATCCAAATTGTGTCTCTCTTCTGTTGCTGAAAGCAAGCAATTGTAGTGTTGTTTGTTTTAATATTTTGAATCTACCTCCATTGTCTTTTACAAACTGAACAC
The DNA here is from genome assembly GCF_020745735.1 of Hemiscyllium ocellatum. Classification (NCBI taxonomy): domain Eukaryota; kingdom Metazoa; phylum Chordata; class Chondrichthyes; order Orectolobiformes; family Hemiscylliidae; genus Hemiscyllium; species Hemiscyllium ocellatum. Next base: position 71,354,169 of record NC_083408.1, on the reverse strand, counting down.
TAAGCAGATAACTCTTTAATTCCAATATATCAAGTTATCTTGCAAGTGTGAGTAAAACAAGAAATGGGAGGTGCTTGATGCCTCAGAGAGTTACAGAGCATCTTGATTAAGCAGAATTCTGACGCAGCCGATTTCACATATTCCTTGTGAGTTGTCAGGTGAACTGATGGTTAGTGATTAACTATGCAAACATGAATCCCTCAGCCCTTAAGTCTAAGTTAACTATGATTACCTCACCAGAGCTGCTTGTAATCTCCCTTCTCAGCTCGAGCTGTCTTAGTTGAAATTACTTTTCTCTTTCATTCCTCTTTCTTGGAATTCCCTTTATTTTCTCCATTACCATCTCTCTTTCAATTTCACTTTCCTGTCACTCTTTTTCTTTTTCCTAGAATTCTCTTTCCACTTTTTATTTTGCTGAAAGTCCAGTTCTAACCTTAGATGTTCCAGTTTTCTAATTTCTGTTTTCCTTGTTTTTGGACAAAACTCAACCTCTGAATGCTTATCTATTCCTGATAATTCCTTAAAGGATAAGACTTTTAGTTTTTTGTGAATCAGTTTATAGCTTTGAATATACAAAATAGAAGAGAGAGGCCAAGTGAACACAAACCCCTTAGAGAATTATGTCGGGCAAATAATAATGATGCACCAGGAAATGGCAGAGCAGTTGAATTAGTACTTTGCATCAATCTTCACGGCAGATGACACTGAAAACACTCCTGAAATATTAAATAATCACGGGGATAAAGGTGGGGAATAAGGGAGTAAATAGCTATCATCAGAGAAAAAGTACGAGGGCAACTAATGGGACTTGAGGCTGATTTCTCCCATGGACCAGAATGTTTGCATCCTAGGATATTAAAGGGAGTAGCTGCAGAGATAAAGGATACACTGGGAATAATCTTCTTTGGAGTATTGACTAATGGACTAATGATTCTGGAAAAGACCAAGACGAAAAACCGCCAATTTAATACCCTCGTGGAAAAAGGGAGAGAGCCAAAAAAAACCAGACAACTATAGACTAGCTAGCTTAACACATCCATCTTTGGGAAAATATTATAGTCTTTTATAAAGGATGTAATATTAGAGCTTTCAGAAACACTTAATTTGATCAAGCAGAGTCAGCATGACTTCATGAAAAGGAAATCATGCCTGACAAATGTATTAGTTTTTTGAGGAAGCAACAAACAGGGTAAATAAAGGGGAAACAGTGGATGTAACATATTATATCCAAAAGATATTTGTGAAAATACCACACTTGAGACTACATAATAAGTGCCCATGGTGTTGGAGGTAGTACATTAGCATTTAGAGGATTAGCTAATTAAGAGAAGATAGAAAATTGGAATAAAGGGTGCATGCAACAGAGTATAGTGCTAGGACTACCGTTGTTTGCAATATACATTAATGATTTGGATGAGGCGAGTTGCATACACTATCACCAGGCTTATGGAAGACACAAAAAAAGTGGGAAGGCAAGAAGTATGGATAACACACAAGGAGTCTACAGAGTGTTATAGACCGATTTAATGATTGGGGAAACTTATCCCCTAGTATATAATACAGGAAATTCTAAGATTGCGCACTTTAGCAGGATGATTAGAAGAGTGGACTATTATTAATCAAATGGGAAAAGATTGAAGAAAGCTACAGCTCAGAGAGATTTTGGGGGTCCTCATGTATGAATCACAAAAAGCTATCAGCTATGCTCAGAGGGTAAAAGGAAAGGTACATGGAATGTTGGCTCAAAGGTAGAAGACAGGGTGGTGGTGGAGGGTTCTTTTTCAGACTGGAGTCCTGTGACCAGTGGAGTGCCACAAGGATCGGTGCTAGGCCCTCTACTTTTTGTCATTTACATAAATGATTTGGATGCGAGCATAAGAAGTACAGCTAGTAAGTTTGCAGATGACACCAAAATTGGAGGTGTAGTGGACAGTGAAGAGGGTTACCTCAGATTACAACATGATCTGGACCAGATGGGCCAATTGGCTGAGAAGTGGCAGTTGGAGTTTAATTCAGATAAATGCGAGGTGCTGCATTTTGGGAAAGCAAATCTTAGCAGGACTTATACACTTAATGGTAAGCTCCTAGGGAGTGTTGCAGAACAAAGAGACCTTGGAGTGCAGGTTCATAGCTCCTTGAAAGTGGAGTCGCAGGTAGATAGGATAGTGAAGGCGGCGTTTGGTATGCTTTCCTTTATTGGTCAGAGTATTGAGTACAGGAGCTGGGAGGTCATGTTGCGGCTGTACAGGACATTGGTTAGGCCACTGTTAGAATATTGCGTGCAATTCTGGTCTCCTTCCTATTGGAAAGGGTCCAGAAAAGATTTACAATGATGTTGACAGGATCTGAGCTGCAGGGAGAGGCTGAACAGGCTGGGGCTGTTTTCCCTGGAGCGTTGAAGACTGAGGGGAGATCTTCTCGAGGTTTACAAAATTATGAGGGGCATGGATAGGACAAATCGACAAAGTCTTTTCCCTGGGGTCAGGGAGTCCAGAACTAGAGGGCATAGGTTTAGGGTGAGAGGGAAAATATATAAAAGAGACCTAAGGGGCAACTTTTTCACGCAGACGGTAGTACGTGTATGGAATGAGCTGCCAGGGGATGTGGTGGAGGCTGGTACAATTGCAACATTTAAGAGGCTTTTGGATGGGTGTATGAATAGTAAGGATTTGGAGGGATTTGGGATGGGTGTTGAGAGGTGGGACTAGATTGAGTTGGGATATCTGATCGGCATGGATGGGTTGGACTGAAGGGTCTGTTTCTATGCTGTACATATTTACGACTCTATGACTAAATACAGAGAATGCTGGAGAAACTCAACAAGTCAGCAGCATCTATGAAACTCCAAAGTAACAAAATTAATGTTTTGAATCTGGTATGGTTCTTCTTCAGAAATGGTATGTTGGCCTTTATTCCAAAGGAAACAGTAGAAATATAGGGAAGTTTTACTAAAACTAGATAAGGCACTACTTAGACCACAGCTAAACACTATGAACAGGTTTGTCTCTTTATTTAGGTAAATGTTTTAAATTAGATTACTTACAGTGTGGAAGCAGGCCCTTCGGCCCAACAAGTCCATGCTGACCCACCGAAGCGCAACCCACCCAGACCCATTCCCCTACATTTACCCCTACCACTAACACTACGGGCAATTTAGCATGGCCAATTCACCTAGCCTGCACATTTTGGACTGTGGGAGGAAACCGGAGCACCTGGAGGAAATCCACACAGTTGCCTGAGACGCGAGTTGAACCAGTGTCTCTGGTGCTGTGAGGCAGCAGTGCTAACCACTGTGCCACCGTGTTTCTCGTATTCTGGCATTGAAGGTAGTTCAAAGAAGATGCACTCAGATAATTCCAGAGATAGAGGGATTTTCTTACGAGGAGAGGTAGAGTAGGTTGAAGTTTAGGAAAATGAGAAGTGACCTTATTAAAACGTAAGATTATTAGGGGACTTGACAGGGTAGATATGAATAAGTTGTTTACTTTACTGGTTGAGTCTAAGAGAAAGGGAATCATGTCAGAGTAATGTGTTGGTCATTTAAGACTGAGTTGAGAAGGATCTTTTCTCTCATAATGTAGTGAATCCATGAAATTCTTTACCACAGAAAGCTGTCAAAGTTGTGTTGTTAAGTATATTCAAGGCTGAAATAGATTTTTAATCAGTAATGGGATCAAGGGTTATGTGAATAGGGCATGCAGATTATCAGACTAGACTTATTTAAGATATCTGGTTGGCCGCGATGAATTGGAGCGAAGGGTCTGTTTCCGTGCTGTCCATCTCTATGACTCCATCTGCCATGATCTCGTTGAATGGTAGAGCAGACTCAATAGACTTAATGGCCTATTTCTGCTTCTACTTCTGGCTTCATAGTCCTGATCAATGAAAGCATTAATATTGAATGTGGAGATTTTAGCACTTCTAAACGTTGAAGACTCAAGAAAAGCTTTTCACAGGATTTTCAACAGAATGCAATTCTGTCTGTGAGAATGTTCCTCAAATTTGTTATGACCAGGTGAAGTAGGTTAATCAACTCTCTTTTTAACTCCTCTAAGACATTTACAACAAATATTTTTATTTATTGGTTTTATCCCATTATCGCATTTTAATTAAACGTAGCTTAGAACATAAAAAGTGAAGAAAAGCTAATTCCAAGGCTTTCCTGAGTGAAAGGAAGTGGAATTTCATTAACTATTAAGTCTACAAAAAAGTAAGACATTTAACATCAAATACAAAGACAAACATAACTTCAAAAGGTGGGAGAGGTGTGTTGAGAACGGCCAGGAAGGTAAAGGCAGTTGCAGTTAAAGCTTTTAGGGCCCTTGAATTGCAAGAGTGAAACCTCAGTGAAGTTCCAGTTATTAGCCTTTTTCCTGCTTCCTCAGGAGTATTCAAACTTGCAGGACATCCGATTTCTCAGTGAATCTGTTTTTTTAAAAAAATGTTTCACTTTCTGAGTTCACTGAAAGAGTGAGGGACAGAAGAGCATTTGGTATCCTTGCAGCGATCAGTCCATGTTGCTGCCTCCCTCCTGTCGCTCAAGGCAAGCTACTGAAATATGGTTTGTTTGTTTATTCCACGTTTAGCTCAAATGTTCTTTTCAAGCTGAATGCAGCACAGGTAGCCCTTCATTTCTAATGTGAAATTATCATGCAAGTGTCAGTAAAATGAGGCGTACAAACTTCTTGATACCTCACTGAGATCCAGTGCCATTGATTAAAATGGTAATCCTCATGCAGCTAGTTTTGTATATTCCATATGGGTTGCCTGTCTTAGGTCAGCATTGTCACTTTAAAGCTATTTTTAGTTCATGGAAGTCTGAGATATTAAAGTCAAATGATGAAACTTGAAAACTGATCATCTATTTTCACAATGATCATAACAAACTAAAAACTACCTGTTCGTCCATACAATGGCAGAATTAGACACATAAAAGTGTCTATTACGATTTTAGTAAAGGAAGGCATCAGGCATCTCTGGTGATTACTTTAAATGAAAGGTAGCCTCTCCAAAACGAATGTATCTCCTCCTGCATTGGAAGTAAGACTTCATTACAAAATTATTGTCTGTGAGTCTTTTATTTGTGCAATCTTGTACCTACTAATAAAAACATGCTCCCAAAATTCATGAAGCTATCTGAAGCAATGATATTTATAGGGGGAAACCCCCAAAGAACTGCAGATGCAGGAAATCTAAAACAAAACCAGACATTGTTGGAGAAACTCAGCTAATCTGGCAGAATCTATTCTTTGTCTCTAGCAATTTACTTTTATAGAAACCTTGCCATTATTAAAGTATGTCACAAAATATCATGATTTGGAGATGCTGGTGTTGGACTGGGGTGCATAAAGTTACTAATCACACAACACCAGGGTAAAGTCCAACAGGTTTGATTGGACGCACTAGCTTTCGGAGCGCTGCTCCTTCGGGTGGTTGTGGAGGACACAATTGTAAGACACAGAATTTATAGCAAAAGTTTACAGTGTTATGTAATTGAAATTATACATTGGAAAATACCTTGATTGTTTGTTAAGTCTCTTATTTGTTAGAACGGTCATGATAGTTTAATTTCTTTCATATGTAACCCACAAAACATTTTTTAAAAGTTACATTCTCAGGTTAAACTGTAACAGCGCAGATAAGATGTTGAAGATGTTAGCCCCCTGCTCAACTCATCCACCGCCAGTTCCGACGTGCCACAGCAAGGAACCATAATGACCTCCTCAGGAGACAGACACGTGCTCCAACCGACAGGGCACCTTTCATTGTCCAGTACTTCCCAGGAATTGAAAAACTACGCCATGTTCTTCACAACCTGCAACACATTATCAATGAGGATGAGCACCTCGCCAAGACTTTCCCCACACCTCCACTGCTCACCTTTAAACAACCATCAAACCTCAAACAGATCATTGTTCATACAATCTGCTCGGCTTTCAGGACAACTCCATACAACCTTGTCATGGTAGGCGCTACAAGATGTGTCAGAGTGTGGACATAGATACCACCATTGCGCGTGGGGACACCTCCCATCTTGTACATGGCAGGTACTCATGCGACTCAGCCAACGTTGTCTATCTTATACATTGCAGGCAAGGATGTCCGGAGACATGGTACATTGGGGTACATTGAGGCTATGACAACGGATGAATGGGCACCGCACAGCAATCAACAGATAGGAGTGTTCCCTCTCAGTTGGGGAACACTTCAGTGGTCCAGAACATTCGACCTTGGACCTTCGGATGACCATCCTCCAAGGTGGACTTCAGGACAGGCAGCAGCGAAAAGTAGCCGAGCAGAGGCTGACAGCTAAGTTCGGTATCCATAGGGAGGGCCTCAACCGGGACCTTGGGTTCATGTCACATTACAGGTGACCACCATTGCACTATACATATACATAGACACTCCTACGTGTGATTTACATATGAAAGAAGTTAAACTATCATAGTCATTCTAACAGATGAGAGACTTAACAAACAATCAAGGTATTTTTCAATGTATAATTTGAGTTACATCACACTGTAAACTTTTGCTATTAATTCTGTGTCCTACAATTGTGCACTCCACAACCACCTGAAGGAGCGGCGCTCTGAAAGCTAGTGTTTCCAATTAAACCTGTTGGACTATAACCTGGTGTTATGTGATTTGTAACAGAAAATAATGTATGGCTCCTGAAGATGTTTCAAGCTATTCTGTGGTACTTTATCAATGGTCCAGAGTATAGAAGGGTTGGACTGCTGGTTTGTAGCTAGAGTTCCACTTTTTGACTTCATTAACTTCAAGAATAACAGAAAATATAGAAATATCTCATTCCTTGAATCTTCTGCATATGTGTAACAACAGACATATTGTGCAAATCTATGTCCTTATCTTGGCTGGAGTTAAGACTCAACTGAAAAATATGTTGCTGGAAAAGCGCAGCAGGTCAGGCAGCATCCAAGGAGCAGGAGAATCGACGTTTCGGGCATAAGCCCTTCTTCAGGGCTTATGCCGAAACGTCAATTCTCCTGCTCCTTAGATGCTGCCTGACCTGCTGCACCTTTCCAGCAACACATTTTTCAGCTCTGATCTCCAGCATCTGCAGTCCTCACTTTCTCCCTGTAGTTAAGACTCATACATATAGTGCCAGTTCTCAATTTATCCTGTCTCTGACTGATACCAGCAGATCTTAGGTATGTCTATGGAGTTGGGGATATTCCCTCTACAACAGGTTCAGGAATCATGTACAGTTGTGGAGCACTGATATAATAAGCATCACACAAGAAAATGAAGAAAACCATAAAAATCTTCAGGCCAAGGTTCTAGTGCTTGGACTAATCTGATGGAATTCTACAGTTTAGCACCAAGTGACTCCTCAGATCTACATGATGATTTGCTATGTGCTGCACAAATATAGCCTTTATATTGGTCAAAGCAATTCACAGTCACTACATAAGGAAGAAACAATGATGAAAAAGATGATGGGGAAAGTTTAGGTTGTGCAGTGGCCAGCTGCCAAAATTATAAAGCAAACAGTAACTGAGAGACTCTTCTTTGGAGAGCCTTCCTCTGCCCATCATTTGACGTAATTCTTCACTAAACATCTGTATGTTTTTGACTATTAGTTCCTCATTTGTCTTTGTCCTATATATCTTTGATTATGATGAGCAACTGCAAAACCAAGCTAAAAAACGTGTTTTATTGTGCACATTGTAAAACTTCTCCATCTTTGTCATGGCAAAATGAAAATATTTTACTGCAATTCCTTTGTAGAGGACCACTGCAGTACATTCATGCCTCTGTACTAATGAACACATATAATGCGCTGACAGTTGCAGGAGCCTTAGAGATGGGAAGTTACTGATCATCCACAGAGAGCACTAGAGCTGACTACAGATGACAACAGAGGGTGATTTTTAGCTAGAGAAGCCTTGCTAAGTTTTAACATTGGTCTTTGGCCTAATTCCATTTCAATTATTTTATCACTGTGTTCTCACGGCTGTGCAAACTTTACTTGCATCTCCATCATTGCCATTTATTATACTTCTCCAGAGTCTTCCTGGTTTCTAACTCTCCAAATTTATTTTGAATGCTTATGTACTCGTATGCTTGCCACCCAAATCTGTTTCCAATTGTTTGGAGTGGTGAGCTTTATTTCCATAGTTTACTCAATAATTTTTCAGAAATTTATGGTTGTTTCTCCAATAGTGCTTTAATTTCAGCCAAATTATTTGTTTCCATTCCAACAGTTTCATTAATGTGTTCTCTAGATTCAAACCTGAAATTTCACTACTTGCCAACATGGATGTAATTAAACCCTTCTCCACTGCTTAATTTAAGCTCTGCATAAGGGAACAGATGCTATTTTGGATTAGATGAAGCCTATCTGCTTGCAATATCATTTCCTTGGTCCAGGACACCACTCGACTATTAATAATATAAACCATTTCCTCTGGACTAACTCTGCAACCAATCATCCAGAAAATTGCTGAAGAAGAAGATGCCTATACATTTCCACTCTGGAGGTCTCCTTTGCAAGTCCTTCTCCTCCTCTATGTTCCCTGCACTACAGCTCATTCTCTTGTCTGGAAAATACCCTGCTTCTAGCCTGTGCCGTGGCTGAACCACTTCTATTTACTCATTGTGATATAAGAAAACAATTATGATCCACTTAGAGCTTCCCACAAACTATAATGAGCAAAAGTGGACCCTCACTGAGAGGGGAAATACATTCAACTGTTCATAATTTACCAGTTCATGTGTACTACTTTGATACAAATATGCACCATATCATTGTTGGAGTCAAATTATAGATTCTTGGGGCTGTGGGCATCAAGATGATTCAGATTCCCTTGGCACACCCTGTGTGCTCCACACAATCTTTTGAGATACATTTAAGTTTACCACAATAGTGAAAGCTGAGATAATGCTCTCTGAAGTCAGGATTAATTAGATTTGATTGCTCCAATTGGATCAGTGAAGCATACTCTGAACTTCTTGGGATGTAACAGATAAACATCATGTTGTAGAGGCATCAGTTCCCTAATTGGGGATATTTCACAGGGGCCCCTGGGTATAGATCCCCTGACTATTACTATCATGGTTGACTCAACGCAGTTGACATTATGACTGAAGAGAACATCTGTCTTCAATTATAATTGGTTTTAAATTGCAAAGACAAAGAATACGTATCAAACATCTGCCTTCTCCAACTACATTATGTTTAGCTGAAAGTCTACCTGGAACCAGGTGTACCCAACTCTTTGATAAAATCTACTGATATTCTAGTTCATCCTTCTTTCAGATTTCCTGGCTTCAGAATGTTGTTGAATCTGAACAAAACATCAGTAAAATTAGCTGACAATCACAACGGGCAGCACAGTGGTTAGCACTGCTGTCTCACAGTGCCAGAGACCCTGGTTCAATTCCCGCCTCAGGCAACTGTCTGTGTGGAGTTTGCACATTCTTCCCGTGTCTGCGTGGGTTTCCTCCGGGTGCTCCGGTTTCCTCGCACAGTCCAAAAATGTGCAGGTCAGGTGAATTGGCCATGCTAAATTGCCCATAGTGTTAAGTAAATGTAGAGGAATGGGTCTGGGTGGGTTGCTCTTCAGAGGATCAGTGTGGACTTGTTGGGCTGAAGGGCCTGTTTCCACACTGTAAGTAATCTAATCTAATCATAATCTGGTCTGAGTTTGAGTTTGACAATGTCATGAGTACCCAGCACTCTGAATATTTTAAAAACCAGATGTTCTGTGGACAAATGAAAGATGTAAATCTGTTTCTCAACAGGAAACCTCTGTGTGATACACGTTTTCTGTAAAGCATTTGAACAGGACTAGACTTATGAAAATGTTTCCTGTGCTCAGAATGCAGAATCATGTTATGTGGTGTTTGAACAGATTGATAAGAATTTATCTTCATTGCAAAAGCTTTAATTAGTCAGCGTGTAGACTGATTTATGTTATTAGCCTGAAGTGTTCATATGTTTTTCAATATTCTGATGCTCCTCTTCCCTGACTGTCAAATCTTTTTACATTCATTGAGATGGTATGGGATGAAATATTTAGGTTGTGCACTTTCTGTTGCCCTTGCAGATATGAAGCAAAATGCACTTAGGGCAAGTTGGTTTTACATTCACCAACAGGCTGCATTTCAGACTTGAGAAAATATAATTTTAGACATATTACTGATAAAAACAACATTTCATTTCAGATCTGAGAGAGTCTGGTGAGTCATCTAACTCAACTTAAGTGATCTTGAAGGGGAAACAGGCAAACAGTGTGAAACAGTGCTACAATGCTGACAGGCAGTCACATGAAATGATGCCTATTTCCTTTTCCCTAGTGAGATTTCAATTTAACGTAAGCGGATGGTTCAGCATATCTTAAATTCCTTTTGGAGCCTAATGGCTGACTGCCATCCTTCCAGCAGCCATAGTTGACGCAGAGAACTATCATCACCAGCTAAGGCTTTGAATGTGTCCCAAGCAAATAATTTCTGTCAGCAAACTTTCAAGTCAACAAAGGCTTTTTGCCTAACACAAACTAAATTGCCTTTCAGTGGCTTAAATCTTGTAAGTTTTAACCTTAGGAAAAAAACTTTTAAAATAATACATTTGGATTAACCTAATCTTTGACTTTAAAATTTTGAAATCGAATTTTCAAATTCAAAGTCCACTGGATTACTATCTGACATTAGTGAAGTCCAGCAGAATCCTCGATTCATCCCCTCTGAATTTGAAGACATACATGAGCGAAAGATCACTTGGAAACTTCAAGCTAACTTCTTAATTAACCAACAGGAAACGACCAGGAATTTTAAAACGGACTCTTTGGTAGATAAAAAAACTCACGTTGCCATGGTAAACGTGGAAAAGACTCTTGGCCAAATTAAAAGCCAAGTGCTTTGCATTTTTTAATCGGATGGTCCTCTGTTTAACAGTGGCAGAGCTGGGCTGAGAGGTGGCAAATGGAGTTTAATGCGGACAAGTGTGAGGTGATTCACTTTGGTCGGAGTAACTGGAATGCAAAGTACTGAGCTAATGGTAAGATTCTTTGGTAGTGTAGATGAGCAGAGAGATCTTGGTGTCCATGTACACAGAACCTTGAAAGTTGCCACCCAGGTTGACAGGGTTGTTAAGAAGACATCCAAGTTTTAGCTTTTATTAATAGAGGGATCGAGTTCCGGAACCAGGAGGTTGTGCTGCAGCTGTATAAAACTCTGGTGCGGCCACACTTGGAGAATTGTGTACGGTTCTGGTCACTGTATTATAAGAAGGATGTGGAAGCTTTGGAAAGGGTGCAGAGGAGATTTACTAGCATATTGCCTGGTATGGAGGGAAGGTCTTATGAGGAAAGGCTGAGGGACTTGAGGCTGTTTTCGTTCCAGAGAAGAAGGTTGAGAGGTGACTTAATAGAGACATATATGGTAATCAGAGGGTTAGATAGGGTGGACAGGTATGGTGACGGTGAGCATGAGGGGGCATAGCTTTAAATTGAGGGGTGATAGATATAGGACAGACGTCAGAGGTAGTTTCTTTATTCAGAGTAGTAAGGGCATGGAATGCTTTGCCTGCATCGGTAGTAGATTCACCAACTTTAAGTGCATTTAAGTCGTCATTGGACAAGCATATGGACGTACATGGAATAGTGTAGGTTAGATGGGTTTCAGATTGGTATGACAGGTCAGCGCAACATCGAGGGCCGAAGGGCCTGTACTGCGCTGTAATGTTCTATGTTCTCCTGCCCAATACTTACAACAAAACCATGACACAGTTCTCAGGAGGGCTTTATTTGCTTATTATTAGTGAAAACATAAATATCAAAATGAACAAGTATTGACTGGGCCCTCTCCACAGCTTCTATCAATAGCTTTCATCTTTTCTGTAGAGAAGCTCACTCCCCTAATCAATACAAATACAATCCTCCCAATTCTTCAGTGTACACACCCATACTCGTTTTCCATGTCTTTGAGTAAAGCCACACAAGTGAATAAAATTAATTTCTAACAGTGATTCATCAAAAACAACTGTGGGCATGTCGATGTTTACTTTTTATTATCGTGGTGCTTCCCTAACTTTTTAATTCTGTTGCTGATTTTCTGGTATAAATATCTATTGTAGTTCCTTAATTATCATTGAGAAGCAGTAAGCTATGCTGCATAACGTGATACAGCAAATTAAAGAGCCCTTTATCTCCTTGTGTGTGGATTTCGGATGGTCTTGCTGCAATTGTAAAACCCAAACTGATGTGAGGATTGCCTGTTCCAACCTGCTGTCTGGGTCTTGGCCAGTTATGAGTTGGTTCTGGAGAAACAGTGTCGAAGTGCTGTGATCCCAACTGAGAATCTTACCTTCAACAGCTACATCTCTCTTGACCCTACTTCACTCCATGTCATGTTGGCCTCTGAACTGCAGGTTCGCACACTTGATGAATTTAGTAACAAGCTCATTCACAGCTAATCCTTCATTTGGGTAAGGTTAGCAATATATAGCCTAAGTCTTGGATGACATCTACTTGAGCTGCGCTGATGCATAATGTGCTGCATATAACATTGGAATTACTACTCCATCCCAGGACATCAGTCAGGTCTGTACTGCATTCTTAGAATGTCATTCATGCGACTACTGAAGCTCCACATGTTATTTGATGGAAGCTTCCCAGTAATTCCACTATATATCCTGCCAAATAAATGTGGTCAGAATGCATCCCCCCCCTAAAAAGATTAAGTTAAAAATCAGATAACACCTGGTTATAGTTCAACAGGTTTATTTGGGAGCACTAGCTTTCGAGGCACTGCTCCTTCATCAGGTGGTTGTGGAGCAGGACCATGAGAGAGAGAATTTATAGCAAAAGGTTGGCAGTGTCACTCCAAATCAAGAGATTAAATAACAGAGATCTATCTGTCTGATTTTAATGTCTGGGGGTAGAACTAACCTCAATCTCCTACAAGGTTTTACCCTTCTTGTACCTCTTCCTATTCGTGTCCACTTTGTGAGTTATCTTTGCCAGTATCCTCCTGTCACTCTAAACTTTATGGAGTAGATTTTTGAGCTGCTGGAAAAATATAACAGCATAAAAAACAAGAGCAGGTGGAGACCATTCAGCCATTCAAACTCACTCTGCCATTTAATTAGATCACGGCTGATTGTCCACTTCAACGACATTTCTACAACTATTCCTGTATCCCTCGATGTTTTTAATATGTAGAAATCTAATAATCTCAGTCATAAACAAAGTAAACAACTTCAGGCCAAAAAAGAGTAAGGTAAGTGCAGTGACACCGTATAAACTACATTGTTCTTCTACCAGAGACCATGAATTGGCTGGTTCTGAAAGCCTGATGGGAGCTTGAAAATAGAAAGAAAATCACACAGGGCTGAATTTTACAAGCTATTGGCTAAGTGTCAATTTTGATGAGTTTTATTGAGGGTTTCTTTCCGTGAGGTCTAGTGACTTCTCTTGTGGTTTCTTTCCAGGTTCCCCACTTGCTGTTAGCAAAGGTACTTGAAACTGGTGGGATATCTTGCAACCTATTGAGCCGATGCCATATTTGAAGCCTAGCTGTGTACCCAGTCAAGTGCTGGCAGTGTGGAGTTGTCCTCCACTGTGCACACTGTAACCACAAAACAGCACCTTTCAGAGCAAACATACTTACATTTGGTACTACTTAAGAAACAAGCCACCCATCTTATGCATTCTCAACCTCATCCCATCTCACAATCATCTCACAACTTTTTTTCCCAATGCCCAGTGTAGCCCAGCACCTTCTAAGTGTTTGATGTGGGACCATTACATATGGGGAAGCCTTTGAATGGTTCAAAGGTTTCATTTTTATTCAGCAACAGCTGAAATGAACAAAAAGCAAATAAAACACATTTATCTCTGGGAACAGAAACAGATTGCTTGCCTTTTGAGTGCCAACTAATTTACAGTCAGTGAGTGATTACTGCATCCAGCTCTCATCTACTGTCAAAGAAGCCTTGACTCTTTTTACTTGATGCTGCCATGGTCTGTCATGCAGAAGATATATTACATAAGAGCAGAAGTAGGCATTCAGTCTATCAAGTCTTTTCTGCCATTCAATCAGACCATGGCTAATCAGATGACTCCACTTTCCTTCCTCTTCCCTATAATCCTTGGTTCCCTAACTGATTTTAAATATTGTTTCTAAGATCTGGAGGAGGGGAAAAGCACAAAAAGACAAGGATGGAATCAACATCAAATTAGGCACAAAATAAGTAAGTGCTAAGAGAGTAAAGGGGTGGCCTTGAGATGCAGCTGCTTGAATCAGTGAGTTGGGTGCCTATCTTCATCCACAATCAGTCCTGATAGCAGAGTTCCAATGATAGGTGTTACAAAGTGCAGCAGTGATGTGCAGAAGTGTGCTGTAAGTGGATTGGGGGTGTGCCATGAAGGTGCGATGAAGCTGGTATGTGACAGATTCCAAGGTCCATGGATAGGGTTAGGAGGTTCATGCAGTTTCTGCCCATGCAGCGTGTTTGCCATGTTGCCACCCTGCGTCCAAAGTGGTGGGCTATAGTAGCAAGCGATGAGCTGAAGCTCCTAGGTAATGGATCTGACTTTCATGTCAGGAACTGTTGCCATTTAGTTTCTATCCAACAGTTGAGAGAACGGGAAATTAATGAGGTATGACTAGGTCACAATGCAATATTAATTCGTGCAAATAGACCACTTGCTGCTCACTAGTGAAAATCTCATCTCACCATTCAAAACTTATTGGAAAATGGGACCTCTTTGTCTTAACATCAAGAAGTTTCTAGCTGTTTATCTTATGGTATTTTCACAATCTTCTCATCAATGCCCACATTGTTCAATGTCTGGGAAATCTCCATCCCCAGCAACTACAGTCAGTTCTGCTATAACACGGCAGTTCTCGTGCAATTCCATGTTATAAGAAAACCATGTAATAGCACATAATTTCCTGATGAAGGGTTTATGCCTGAAACATTGATTCTCCTGTTCCTTGGATGCTGCCTGACCTGCTGTGCTTTTCCAGCACCACACACTCGACTTGTAATAGCACAGCACCATTTAAACTAAAGGGGCTGGAATCACATTATAACCAACACGTGTTAAAAATTCGAGCTTTAGAAAGTGTCCCCAATTTGTCAATTGTGTTATAGCGGATTTGTGTTAATGAAATACGTGTTATAGCAGAATGACCTGTACCAAGAACTCAGAATGACAATATCAACATGGCAATGGAAAAGCAACTGCCCAGAAAAATCAATTACCTAGTTTCAAGTTGCCTTATTTTATCTAATCAAAGTGCCATGATTATCTGGTGCATTTGGTATCTATTTGGATGCAGTCAGTAAACATTTTGATAGAACATATTTTGTAGGGGTTATAACAGTGCCTGAAACGTTGCATACAGAGAGCTTTATAGCCGGAATATAATTAATACTGTGATGTGTTGTTTTTATATTTTTGTGACAACTAACCATAAGCAGATATTTCTCATAAATTCTGATGCCACAACTGACCAAATGATGGGTGTGTAGTGCTCTGTTAGTTATTTTCTTCAGAAAAATGATGTAAAGGCACCTCCCTTAAAAATATGGTTAAAAACGATGCTAAAATAAATTAAAAGTGCAGTAGTAAAAATGTTGTTAAAGAACCACTTGTTTAAAAAAATCCAGCAAGAAAATCAATAAAACTGAACAAACTTTTATGAATAGTTAACATTGTCACTTGGGAATAATAGGATCATCACAGTGTGGTGAAACCTGCAAATAAATCCGTGAGCTGAAAAATGTGTTGCTGGAAAAGCGCAGCAGGTCAGGCAGCATCTAAGGAGAAGGAGAATCTATGTTTCGGGCATAAGCCCTTCTTCAGGAATGAGGAAAGTGTGCCAAGCAGGCTAAAATAAAAGGTGGGGAGGGGCGTTAGGAATGCAATAGGTGGAAGGAGGTTAAGGTGAGGGTGATTGGCTGGAGAGGGGGTGGGGGCAGAGAGGTCAGGAAGAAGATTGAAGGCCAAAATCCTTTTCTTTAAATAAATCCTTGATCCTGTTTTCAATAGTACAACATATGATGGCTTCTGCAAACACATATTAATATGGGACAGCACATGTTCCACAGAATGTTAACTGAATTCTTTAAACTGTAACTTTGTTTTCATAATAAACATCCTTTTACTTTTGCTACAAGTCACTTTCAAATATTAGCTGTCCTTTCTCTTAAGCTTTTTCAAGTGAATTGTTTAATTTTTTCAAGTATTTATGTGACATTTTTTCAGGTTCTCTAAGAATCTGTGAATAAACCAACATTGCAATTTTGTGTAGAGTGTTTATTAAATGTTAGAATTACATAAAAAGAAAATTGTTGTTGTAGTTATTACATTGAAAGTTCATCTTTAAAGCTATAAGTATCTTTCAATGATAGGAAGATGACTGCTCTTAACTGAATTATAAGGTCCAATTGTGTTCAAAACAAATGCTGTCCATAAATAAGAATATTTATACTCATTGGCATTTCTAAACCCTAATTTTTTTACCCCAGTCTTTATGTTCTAAAACTTCTGGTCAGAAGCCGTTTGGCATCCATTTTGTGTACAATTCTCCTTCAATGATATCATGCACATAAGGATGGCTGGAGCAGCTCCACACATTCCTATTATAACCGTGATATTTACTAATAAATTGAAATTCCTTAAAAGAATCCTATTGAAGTAAGTGTGATTTAAAGAAAATAACTTAGTCTGAAATTAAACCTGGAATCCATATTTTTTCAAATATTAATGATGAAGCTTTATTGTGATTTACTGTTATTGGCTTTGCTGTGATTTGTTAATATTGCAGGTTTAATGTCACTCTGGACAGCCAATTATGTCTGGGTTCTGGGGTAAAGACTAAAGTTTATACTGAAGTAGAAGTGATATATAGCAGGCAGTTTTCTTGACTTTTCTTTGTGGACATGACCAGACAAAAGTACAGCAAACCTCATGGAATCCACCCCAGGAAGGAAATAAATACTATTTCAACTGGGTTGGCTCATTCAGTTGGCTGAATGGCTGGCTTGCCATGCAGAGTGACTCCAAAAGCATATCCAAATTCCTGTCCCAAATAAGGAAACTTTGAAGACCCCACCTTCTGAATCTCACCTGTTGCCTAAAGCCTGGTCACCCTTTGGTTAAACTCATCTCCAGTCATCTCCCTGTCCAATAAAAGAGCAGCCTCTGGGACTATAGTAACTTTCACTTTCTAAAATTGTTCTGAAAACATTGAAAGGGCAATTTCAGTTGAGGACAATGATTTGGTTAATGACATGACAATGGTTAGGAACAGCATCATAGGGAACAAAATAATGGCAATAAAGTAGAATACTGAAATGTCATTGTTCTCCCCAATGTCTTGTTGATATTGTTTCTACTTTCCTCCAAACAGAACCTTTGATTATTCTTTGGGAGTCACTGGTAAGGGCCAGAATTTCTTACCTATTCACAATTGCTTTTGAGACTGTGGTGGTTTGCTACCTTCTTACTCTCTGCAGTCCATGCAGTGTTAGTAAAGAAGTTCTTCTATAATGCGATGGTTTTTTCTTGTGCAGCCCTGCATTATAGAAAATTCTGGCTGTAGAAACAGTGCTGCAATCATGTTTTAAAAGTTTGTGCTTTAGAAACAATGTCCCCAGTTCATCAATCGTGTTACAGCAAATTTGTGTCAATGAAATGCGCACTATAGCAGAATGATCTGTACACTCAGAGTGCTGTTAGGGAGGGAGCAGCAGCAAAAAGATGGCAATCTTGGAATCTTGGCTGACAGAATGAGGAATCTTGTCCACCAGCTGGACAGCTGGTAAGAGACCCACACTCTCCTCACATTGAAGTCCTAATGATTCTAACATTTAGCCCTCCCTGTGCACGAATGTTCCCATGCATCTGTTGCTCTTGTCCTTAGGTAATTAAAGTCATGAGTTTCAAAGATGCTATCAATGAAGCATTGGTGAATTGCTGCAGTACATCTTATAAATGGTATACACTGCTTTCACAGTATGGTGGTGGTGGAGGAAGTGAAAATTGAGGTGCTAGATTGAGTACTAATGAAAAGGGCTGTTTTGTTCTGGATGCTGATAAGTTTCTTAAATGTTGTTGGACCTGTACTCATGCAGGCTGCTGAACAGCATTCCATTACACTCCTGACTTGTGCCTGTAGATGCTGGACAGACATTGGCGATGGGAGGTGAGTTATCCACTGCAGAATTCCCAGTCTTGGGCTTGCTCTTAAAATTATAGTGTTTATATGGCAGATCCAGTTCAGTCAATGATAATCCCCAGGTGTATGATAGTGGCAATTTCAGTCATGGTAAATGTCATTGAATGTGTTGAGGAGATGCACACATTCTCTCATTGGAGATGATAATTGCCTGGCACTTGTTTGGTATGCATATCACTTGCCACATATCAGTACAGTCCTAAATTTTGTTCAGAACTTGCTGCATATGGATTCAGACTGCTTCAGTATCTCAGGAGTTGGGAATAGTGCTGAGCATTGTACAATCATCAATTAGCACACTTTTGATGATAGAGGGAAGGTATTTGATGAAGATGGTTGTGTCTAGGACATTACCCTGAGGAAATCCTGCAGAGGTCTCCCAAGGATGAGATAACTGACCTCTAACAACCACAACCATCTTCCTTTGTGCTAGGTATGACACCAACCCGCAAAGAGTTACCAGTTTTGTCTCCTTTCTCAAATTCAGCTGTTTCTTCCATGTTTGGCCAAGGTTGTAAAGGGATCAAAAGCTGATTGAAGCTGACAGAACCCAAAAAGAGCCACAGTGAGCAGTTTCTATGAGTAGATGTCATAAAATAGCACTGTTGATGACACTTTTGATCACTGTTCTTTTGATCAAGGGGAGACTGACATGGCAATAATTAGCTGAATGGATCTCTCCCACATTTTGTGGACATGCCACACTTGGGGGAGATGCAAATGCCGTAGCTGTACTGAAAGAGCTTGGTGAAGGATACAGTTATTTTTGGGGCACATTTTCAATGCTATTGGTAAGCTTTTTGTATGACAGCTTTAGCAGAGTCTGGTGCTTCATTGACATTACATGAAGTGAATTGAATTGGCTGAAGACGGATATCTGTGCTTCTGCAGACCTCAGAAGAAGGTGAATCCATCATTTCCTTTAAAGATGATTGCAATGCTTCATCCTTGTCTTTTGTTGGGCTTCCTCGTGATTAAGGGTGGAAATATTTTTGAAGATTTCTCATGCTAATTGTTTAATTGTCAAACTGAAAACCACATAGTTATGCATTTTCTTGATTCTAGATTCATATTCATGAAGCACAACTTATTTGGAATAAGAAGCGAAAGATCTGCGGATGCTGTAAATCAGAAACAAAAACAGAAGTTGCTAGAAAAGTTCAGCAAGTCTGGCAGCATCTGTGAAGAGAAATCAGTGTTAACCAAAAGGGTTAAATCAAAGGGTCCAGTGACCCTTCCTCAGTTCTTGTTTTGGTTCCTTGGAATGAGGAGGCACCACTTTGTATGAAGTGCTGATATACTTCACCATGAGCTTTGGTTTTAGATTTTGTTTTATATGCCCTTACCTGTTTTACTGGAAATTTCACTTTAAATTATAGTTATTCTTTCTCTTTATTAAAATTGTCTGTTGCTGTGATGCCTCTTGGCCACAAGTAATGCTATTTACTTCAGTCCTTTACTCTTTACAATATTCATTCCTACAAATCTCAGAAAAAGAAGTTAAGGATCTCATTGGTGACCCCCAATCCAACTCCATCTTCACTGTCTTTCTATCTTTACTGAAAATCAAAGGGGCTCCAGGGTAAAGTGCTTAAGCCAGATGTACTTTCTTCATTTACCCTATCACCTGGCTTCAACTCTGCTGAAAATTCTGTGAATTGTTTTGGAGCAGTCTACCACTGAGCAATGTGACAAGACAATCAATGTAAATGGATTACAATGACAATTTCTCTTTGCTATCTAAAATGAGGTAGTAAACAGATGAATCATTTTTAAATGAGTCTACTTTTGCCTGAGCTATACCTCCTTGACTTTTGAACAGCCCTTGGATTGGTCTGATTCCAAATCAGGTGGGAGTCTTGTTAAAATGTTTAAATTGGAGGCTTTGCATAGGACATTGCACAATGGTCTTTAAGGGATTTAAATACAGAATTGCCAGAAACATTGCACTAAGTTTTCTGACTCAACAAAAATTTCTCCACATTCTGCCAACTGCCATTCCCTCCACGCACACTTCTCGGAGGAAGAAACCAACCAATATGAGTTGCCCAGCCACTCCATCATGGCATTTTCTCTGTGGTACACATCAGATTCATAGAATGCCTGCAGCACTGAATAGTATAATTAAAACTTGTGCTCACTCCAGATCTCTGCAAGAGCTACCCAGCTAGTTCTATTCCACTGCTTTTGTCTGTAGCCTTTCATTTTCTTTCTCCTTAGATAATTATCCAATTTTCCTTTGAACTCCATGATTGAATTTGCCTTCACAACATTCTTAGTGTCCATATTTGAACCAGTCCCTGTGTATAAAGATTTTTCTTTGTATTACTCCAGCTCTTTAGTGAGTCAATTTAATTTTTTTTTGTTTCTAGACCCTTCCCTCTTTAGGATCAGTAGCACCCCCACCCATCCTAACTACTTTGTCAGATTCCTCAGGATTTTGAAAACCTCAAAAGCTGTTTGAAAAACGCTTTTCAATCTGCTCAATCACTCCAGCTTTGCCAATCTACCCACATAGCTGAAGTTTCTCAAGTCTGGAAACATTCTCATAAAACTTTTCTTCACCATCTTGAATGCCTTCACATTCTTCCTAAAGTGCGTTGCTCAGAATTAGACACAGCTCCATTTGAACCTGAACCAGTATCTCATAAAATTCAAAATAATTTCCTTTCTTTCACATATTATGCCTCTGTCTAGGTGTTTAATTCACTGTTTTCTCAATGTGTCCTACCATTGTCAATAACTTGTTCATAAACTTCTCCCCACTTCTACTCCAAACACCCCACATTTTCTTGAGAACAATACCCTTTATTTTTTATGGCATTCTCTTGTCTTTTTAACCAAAATGAATCACTTGACACTTTTTGCTCTAAATGTTATCTGCTGAGTGTCTGCATTAGCCTATATTATCTTGGATTCTACGATTTGTCTCGCAGTTCACTGTGTCATAAGCAACTTTTGAAATTGTGCCCTGCTTACTCAAGTTATTGTTATTAATGAAGAAAAATCGGGATCCTAATAATGACCCATGGGAAACCCCACTATATAGCTTCCTTCAATCAAAATACAACTATTCATCATTGTTTTCTGTTTCCAGTCATTCACTGAACTTCATGTTGCCACAGTCCCCTTTATGCTGTTATGGGAAATATCACCAGCCTTCGAGTCAGAATGGGGGTTCATCAACAGAGCTTATTGTACAAGGAAATACCGGAGCTCCAGGGAGGGAAAGATACTAACAGCAGTGGTCAGCTGTGAGTCTTCTCTCAAGATATGTCAAGATACTTTTGTACATTTTGTAATATAATAGGTCAATGATGAGGTTACAGTCTTTGTAACATTGTTTTTTTTGTTGTAAACATTGCAGAATCATTGATAGTTTTGATGCAGTTATTGTCAGTTCCAGTGCAGCCTTTGTTAATTTCAGCACAATTGTTGTCAGTTTCAGTGCAGACATTGTCAGTTTCAATGTCTGCATGGAAGTCCATTGCTGTAGTAGTGGGTGCTAATTGCTCTTCCTAAGAAGAACAACTACTGCAGCCCTGGCTACTAGCACTTTGTATTGAGTCCATATCAAATTGTTGGCTGGACCCAGATACTTTGGCAGGCAGTATACGCTATTCATGTGTATTCTCTCCCCCACCCGCCTTAAGATAATCAACTAGGTTGTGAGTGCATTGTACTGGCGTTCTGATGGCCTGAGGCAATATCTGTGTTTGCTCTGCTGTCTCTCTCTATATTGTGGTCTGGTGGCCATTTTTTGTGTCAAGTGGCAACTTAGGCTCAGCAGCCATCTTGTGTGTCTTTATGCCTAGTGTCACCCTACCCTGTGCGATGTCCCACTTCAATGCCATGGTTATTGGATTTGCTGACAAGGCTGTTAATTAAATGCCTTTGGAATTCCAAGGACACAAGATCAAGTGCATTATTCTCATAACTCTCTCTGTTACTTCATTAAAAGCCTCAGTCAATTAAATAAACACTATCTATCCTCAATAAGTAATACCAGCTTTCTTTATTTAAACTGCATTTAAGTGGCTGTCAATTTTGTCCTGGATTTGCAAATTTATCTACTTTAGGTAGAGTCAGATTTTTTTAATACCTGGCCTTTATCAATTTTAGCACATTAAATGTTTCACCTCCTGTTTCATTGCAAAGTTATCAGTAAAATTTTGTTCATTAAAGACAGTTGCAAAATATTCATTTAGTACCTCTCTAATGCAGTCTGTATTCATGCATATATACCCTTTTGATTTCAAATTCTTTTGACCTTCTGTTACCACACTTTTACTCTTTCTATGTCCATAGAAGACTTTTGAATTCCTTTTTAATGATGGCTGCTACTCTCAAACATTCTTCTTATTGTTCTTATTTCTTTGTTTTACTTTCCTGCTTTAACGTCTACTTGATGTCTGTCATGGACACTTTTTCTGCTTCATCTTACCCTCCACCTCTTTGATCTTCAGCACAGAGATTACCACTCAAGAGAATTTAGATGGTCAGATTTTCTGTACTGTACGACAGTGGCACAGTGGTTAGCACTGCTGCCTCACAGCACCAGAGACCCAGGTTCAATTCCTGCCTCAGGTGACTGTCTGTGTGGAGTTTGCACATTCTCCCTGTGTCTGCGTGGGTTTCCTCCGGGTGCTCCGGTTTCCTCCCACAGTCCAAAAATGTGCAGGTTACGTGAATTGGCCAAGTTAAATTGCCCGTAGTGTTAGTTGAAGGGGTAAATGTAGGGGAATGGGTCTGGGTGGGTTGTGCTTCAACGGGTCGGTGTGGACTTGTTGGGCTGAAGGGCCTGTTTCCACACTAAGTAATCTAATCTAATCAAAGAAAGAGATGGCCACTCTGTCTGGAGATGTTAGAGAAAAAAACTATCTTTGTCTGAAGCACTTAGGAGTTAAGACCTCAAGTGCCAAAACCACAATTACACCTCAGAGACAATAACAGCTTAAGAGATACCCATAGCATAAAGAAGGACTTTAATGGACAGCGGTGGCTTTTAAGAACAGTTATGGTGCATTGAACAGACCATTTTCACTGCCTTTTCAAGAACAGATGAGAATTATTCATCTGTGATGAGAATACTCGCAACTACTCTGAGTATGTCCAAAATACTGGCCTGTAATCAGGAACAGGCAGAAATTGTCTCTTTGAAGAGAGTCTGCAACATTAAGACCCCTTTTGATGCCATCACAGGCAGAAACAGATGAGGTAGCTATCTGTCAGGTTTCCATGGAAAACACTTAGATTTGTGTTGGAAACCATTTTCTCTGTCTCCTGGACAGTGATCTGGATGTTCTAGCAGCTACTTTCACTACACTGAGTGATGGGATGCCTTACTAGTCCCATACACTTTCTACTGCAGAGTGAGGGAGGTTAATAAATGCTGCATTAGTCTGAGAAACAGTAGTGACATTATTGACCCAATCATCTCCTGTTGTTGAGGGTTCCCTCAGTTTGTTCACCAATCTGCACAGGAGCAACACCCATGCACCATGCAGTGTTCGAGACAGTGATGTCCTGAAGAATTGTGTCTTTGCATCTGTTCCTTCAACAATTTGAAATCAATTAAGATAATCTTCCGCAGATCAAATCCCAAGGTCCTATAATGGGAAATTCAGCTTTCATGTCAGATGCTCCAAATGTGCACTGGTAGTGACAGCCTTGCAGTTGCTATGTGCCACATGTTGAACAATTGTCTCTTTTAGTAATTATGCATGACGAAGCTTCTCCTTTGAAAAGAAGAGCAGCAGAGTTCTCTCGGTGTCCTTGCCAACACTTGTCCCTAGAAAAGATAATCTGTCCAGGTATTTCATTACTATTTATGGGTGTTTGTCGGATATAAATTAACTGTAATATTTTCTATATGTGGGCAGCACAGTGGCTTAGCGGTTAGCACTGCTGCCTTGCACCACCAGGGACCTCAGTTTGATTCTAGCCTCTGGCGACTGTCTGTGTGGAGTTTGCATGTTCTCCCTGTGTCTGCGGGGGTTTCCTCTGGGTGCTCTGGATCCCTCCCACTATCCAAAGATGTAGGTTAGGTGAACTGGCCATACTCAATTGCTCAGGGATGTGCAGGCTAAGTGGATTGGTCATGGGAAATGCAGGGTTACAGGAATAGGGTCTGGGTGGGATGCTCTTCAGGAGGTCAGTGTGGACTGGATGGACCAAATGCCTGCTTCCACACTGTAGGGTTTCTATGATTCTATAAATGTGTTTAGACTTCAAAAGTACTTAATTGGCTGTCAGGTACTTTGGGTCATCTGTGTGCACGGGTATTATCCTTTCAATAATACCAAGGATGGTAGTTAATCTGAACTACAGGAAGGCCTCCAGTTTATTGTGGCTCACTCTTTTTTTTTATCTTTTCAGGTTCATTTACATTAATTAAAGAACCTACTCCAAGAAAAGAAAATATCTTGTGTTTTTTCTCAGTGACATCCAGATATGCTCTCGCCACCGTTTAAAATTCTGTTTTTTAGTCTTTCTCCTTCTCCACATTTAAGATTCTGCTCAGAATCCATCTTTTGTTGCCCACTCCTACTCACATCTCTTCATTTGATTTTCTTCTGATTGCATTTCTGTAAGATGCTTTAGGCAGTTCATTCTCCATGAAATGCAAGTTGCTGTTGGTTTGCCTTCATGCCTAGCAATTGAGACCATGTTGAAATGCTGGGAGTTTGAAGAAGATGTAAATGTTTCACAGCCAAAGAGCCACCCTGCATCCCGGCTTGTCCCTGGGTAAACTGACAGTTATGTCAGCTTGCATTAGGGGAATAATTTTTCTGAATGGGCATGATGGGTAGAATCTTCCAAGCCAAACCAGAGCTTTTATAAGGGTAGCTGGGTGAACCTAATTAGCTGGGAGATAAAATTTCAATTTCCCAATGATGGGTTAAAGTTTTGGTATTAGTTTCTCGTCAACTTTCAGACAGATTGGCTTTCCAGACCTCAATGGTTGGGAACGTTTTTTGCATTCCTGAGCATGGCTATGAATATTCATTGACATCCAGCCCAATGAAATTATACCCATAGGTACAACCTTGTCAGCCAAACATGAGAAACAAAAGTGTTTCACAAACCCAATGCTATATAAAGCATTCACCTGGCATGAATACATATGAAAATATGAACATAAAAGCAGGAGTAGGCCAGTCGAGGCTTCACTGCCATTCAATACAATCAGGGCTGATCACCCGCTTCATTGTCTTTCTCCCACACTATCTCCATATCCCTTTTTTTCCATTGGTATTTAGAAATTTGTCAATCTTTTCTTTAAACATATCCAATGTACAAACTTCCACATTTGTCCAATTTCTAAGCTTCTCAACATTCTAAGTAAATAAATTCTCCTCATCTCAGTCTTGAATGGCTTCCCCCTTATTCTAAAGTTGTGCCCCCAGTTCTACATCGCCTAACCAGGTGAAACATCTTATCATTCACATATCAAGCACTGATATATACTGTATCGTGAACAGCTGGGGTCCAAATACTGATTCTTGCAGTCCCTGCCAAAGTAAGAATAACCCATTTTTTAGATTAGATTAGATTAGATTACATTAGATTAGACCCATTTATTCCTACTCATAATTTTCTATCTGTTAGCTTAACCATTACCTAATCAAAACTTATTTCAACAATGCTACCGATCCTGTACAGACTTCTTTCTCTAAGTCTGGTTTCTAGGCTCCTTCATAACCAAGCCATTTTTTTGTTGTGTAGTTTAAGGGGAAAATCCATTCCATGTTAACAGCTCACAATTTATTTTGTTCATTTGGGGGACTTCTGTGCGTCGCTGGCTGGCCAGTATTGATAGCCCATCCTTATTTGCCCTTGATAAGGTAGTGGTGAGCTGCCTTCTTGAATCGCTGCAATCCACCTGTTGTGGTTTGACCCACAATGCCGGTGGGGAGGGAATTCCAAGATTTTGACCCAATGACTGTGAAGGAACAGCGGTATATTTCCAAGTCAGGGTGGTGAATGGCTTAGAGGGGAACTTGCAGGTCTTTTATATCAAGTCTTGCTTGTTACAGTCAAGCACTTGCAGTGAAGGCTGACTGGGCCCATTAGCTTGCCCAAATGAACCAGCCATATGGTTTGACACCAGCAAATCTGACTGGGCCAAACAAGAAACTGAAAAGGAGTCTGAAATGAAAAGGGGCAATGTTGAAAGCATTCACAGAAAGATGAGCTCAGCGAAAAGGAATGGAAGGAAATGGAACTTAAAAGGTATGGATCCTGAGGAATGCATGGAACAACCTGGAATGTAGAGGGAATAATCACAATGATGGGTCAATTGGGAGAAAAAAGAGTGGGAGCTGCATATTCAGGCTGGAGAACCTGTGTGATATTTGTGTGCTGGGGAGTGAATAATGAGTAGGTGAACTGAACAAAGGGATAGTGTAAGTTTAAAGGTTATCAGAGGGACCTGGTTGTGAGTGGGATTGGGGAACAGCAAGAATTTGAAGGGAAACAGGAAAAGAATGGATATCCACAGGGGAGACTGAAGAAGGACAGAGGAGATGTCAGTGGGAAGAAGATAGTCCATAATTATGAAGTGATGGTATATTTCAGCAGAAGAGGGTAATGGTGAATGATTCAAAGGAAAAATTTACAACCAGTATCTTTCTCTAAATTGGTTTTCAAAATAAGGCCTCTCAAGGAATGCAGAGTGAATATGTGAAGGTCCCAAATCTGTTTGCACACATTCATGCTGAAGAACTAGAAAAAGAACCTGAAAAATACCAATGCATGGTCACTTAGTTAAGGGTTTTGCACTGCAAGGGAGCACTCACAGCAAAATAAGCGTATATAATCTCTTAATACTCCATATTCCAATATCGTAGCCATGTCTTATAGTTCATTAACCGTTGAGAAAGGCACGAAAGGATGGCCAGCAATGCTAATAGTGCTAGCTGGAGTTTGTTATCTATGCAGCCATGCAGGAGCATTCACAGGCATGTTTATCTAAAAAGTAAGGACATGGAGATAAAATGTTATGTAGGTTATAGATTTCAAGGTTGAAGGGCTGTATTGCATCAAGAGTTAGATTGGGCTAACTGCCACTTGCATAAAATGTAACTTAAAGATCAAGGCTACAAATATACACATGACTGAACCAGGAAGGGAAAGCTCATCAATGATCTTGGAAGATGCACTTCAGCACGTTCAGATAGCTGTAGGGTAAGCTTTCGTCCAAGTCATGGGCAGCCTGATATGGGTCTCAAGGGTAGATTGACTGTGTCAGGATCTCAAATGGAAAATAAACATCTCCTTCCTGATATTATTCACAGATCAGTACTTCCATGTTTCACCACCATAAGCCAGCAGCTATATTAGCCTTACTATGGTTAAAAAGAATAAGGATGAAGAGAGAGGGATGAAGGATAAACACAGAACCAGGGATAAGAGACTCAAGAGATTGCAGCTGTAACCAGATCTTCAGTGTCGAAAAGCAGAGTACTGATAGAGGGTGTGCCTAAGGTATTGCAGATGATCAAACAGTAGTGTCAGACATATTTTCACGTGACTAGAGAAGCTTTCACCTATATCCTGTCAATGGATATGTAGTTGCAAAGCTTGGGAGGCAGCACCTTGCCTGTGGTGCTGAAGATTACAGAACATTGACCTTACTACCCACTGACTCCTTTCAAACCACGACTGAAGACATGTGTAGCATCTCTTAATCAGCAGCCCAAAGTGTATTCTTGAGTTCACAAATTCTCTTTACAAGTCAGCAATGTAGTTTGGCCAGATCATCATAGGTTAAGGCATCCTTGGTGCCTGAACCATCAGATTTACAGTCAGCGTTGGGTTCCTTCAGGTTCAAAGGGCCATTGACTGCAAAATGTAGTGCTCAGAATTTTTCAGCAGCATCCAGTTAGAATCATAAACAGGAAGGGATTTCAGTCCCTTAATGTCCAGATCATTTGTAACCAAGAGCAGCAATTCCTGCAGATGTGCACCTGCAGTCCAGGGAGCTGTCATGAATCTTACATTCTGCGCAACTCCCAGGTTTCTCAAATGTTTGCTCCCCATATCATCTCCCCAGCTGGTCTGTGAGTGATAAGGGATGCTCTCGAAGACATGGTTAATTATCCTACTGTACAACCTTCAGACTAACGCCAAACTGTGCTACAATGCTGCCCATGCATCCACTAGGCTATCATTAGACAGACAATTGATATTCTGAAGATTGCCTGGACTGTTCAGGCAGAGAACTACAGTACTCTCTGGACAGGGTTACTGATTGTACAGAGTGCAGAAAATATTTCAGCTCAATGATAATCTGAGAACTTAGAAGAGAAAGAGAGATGGATCAGTCACCTGTCCGCTCAGACATGGAGGTCTGACGGAGATGCTGAGGGAGTGAAAACTGATGATGACGATGCTGAGAATGGCAATGGAGTAGATGGACTGTGCCTGGATTTGAGGGTGAATAGCTTTGCACTTTCATATACGGACCCTGAGAACAATGAGTAAAAAATGAGGTCTGCAGATGCTGGAGATCACAGCTGAAAATGTGTTGCTGGTCAAAGCACAGCAGGCCAGGCAGCATCTCAGGAATAGAGAATTCGACGTTTCGAGCATAAGCCCTTCATCAGGAATGAGAGAGAGTAGCCAAGCAGGCTAAGATAAAAGGTAGGGAGGAGGGACTTGGGGGAGGGGCGATGGAGGTGGGATAGATGAAAGGAGGTCAAGGTGAGGGTGATAGGCCGGAGTGGGGTGGGGGCGGAGAGGTCAGGAAGAAGATTGCAGGTTAGGAGGGCGGTGCTGAGTTGAGGGAACTGACTGAGACAAGGTGGGGGGAGGGGAAATGAGGAAACTGGAGAAATCTGAATTCATACCTTGTGGTTGGAGGGTTCCCAGGCGGAAGATGAGGCGCTCCTCCTCCAGCCGTCGTGTTGTTATGTTCTGCCGGTGGAGGAGTCCAAGGACCTGCATGTCCTCGGTGGAGTGGGAGGGAGAGTTAAAGTGTTGAGCCACGGGGTGGTTGGGTTGGTTGGTCCGGGCGTCCCTCAGGTGTTCTCTGAAGCGTTCCGCAAGTAAGCGGCCTGTCTCACCAATATAGAGGAGGCCACATCGGGTGCAGCGGATGCAGTAGATGATGTGTGTGGAGGTACAGGTGAACTTGTGGCGGATATGGAAGGATCCCTTGGGGCCTTGGAGGGAAGTGAGTGTGGAGGTGTGGGCGCAAGTTTTACATTTCCTGCGGTTGCAGGGGAAGCTGCTGGGGATGGAGGTTGGGTTGGTGGGGTGTGTGGATCTGACGAGGGAGTCACGAAGGGAGTGGTCCTTGCGGAACGCTGATAGGGGAGGGGAGGGAAATATATCCTTGGTGGTGGGGTCCGTTTGGAGGTGGCGGAAAGAACAATGAGCCAATTATAGTGGAGAGGTGGTCCTGCCCTCAAGGGAATGTATGGTTTATAACTTTAAGACTTTAACTTACTTTGTTTAGCATGAATTGAAAAATAATTTCTTCCCTTTACACCAATAACTCCTGTTCAGTTTTGTGGCCAGAGGGTCGGTACAGCATTATGCAGGATTGCAAGGAAACTAATCATCTCTGTCTGAGATTTTCACTTGTAAGGGGTATTCATCAATGCTGAGAAATGAAGTGCTAAACTATGCTGACTGATTCTCGAAACCCTGCCGTCTAGCTTAAAGTCTCACTACCTGAGGCTATGTTTCTCCAAGAGGATAACAGTGAATGAAAGCCTCAGTGCTCATCACACTGCTGCACATGATGTGCATGTGAGTATATGGTGATCAGCACCCTCAAAATGGTTTACAAGGAAAATATAACCGTCCGATGCCTTAACAGGAGTTTTGTACAAGGTGCTGTATTTACTTCAAATGAAATGTTGTCCAGAAGGTTGATATCCAAAGTGTCTTTAATGTTCTTTATTCTTTTTTCTCCCACCTTTGTGTCTTGGTGTCACCTTGGCAGCGGCATCTGAGCTTGAAGAAGCCTGCTGACTGCTTTACTACCTTATTTCAGAGAGCTTTAACAGGCATCCTCTGGTAATCCGGGATCTACAGGGATCCAGCTTGCTGGTGACCTCCTGCACAGGTACAGGCGCAACCTCTCCAGCCAAACCAGTTGGAGTGTTCCCATCCTCTGTTTGAGTAGATGCAAATCAACAAAGCATCACGTGATGTGTGTGCCTGTTCATCCTGAAGGCATGTTTTATTGTATCCTTTTCCCATGTACACTGGTGAAAAGCTATCAGATGTGCCCAGTCTCCCAGTTGTGATGTAAGCTGGTGATGTGTGAGCTGCTGAATGTTGTAGCTCCTTTTATGTTTTATGTGTGATTCCTGGCAGAATCAGTATTACTGTGTTGCAAGAGGTGCTACATTGGTAGCTGCAATGAATTTACAGACACTGGTTACACAGAGAATGTGATGGAGATGCCTGGCATCCAATATTATCTATGACATTCCTATGTTGATACCATTACAATCTAACTCATACGATATGAAGCATTGACTATACAATGGTACCTACCCTGGCAGGGTGCAGCAGGTCATTGATCCATTTATTGCCCTGGAGCTAAGTTCTCTTGAGTTCCACACAGGCACTGACATCTGCAACTCTGTCCATTTGTCTTCATGAGTCAGGATGGGCTTCTGTTGTCATTCACAGAATAAAGTTTTTCCCTTTCTTTTCTGGTCAGCGTTGCAGTACCCCAAGGTACATGGTGAAAGCCTAGTGGTGGTTTTTGCTGAGTTCTCTAGGGCTTGGTGAAGTGATGAGCTGAGGCTGATTACTCATCCTGTGTTGCAGTGAACGAATTGCTGTCTAGATGTCATGTCAATGTGGCACCTGCCTGCTGTAGTCCAGAAGGTCCTAGCACTGGTGGATAGGGGGCTACAGAAATTCCTGCCTGTAAAATTTGGCACCTTATCCAAGAATGCATAAGAATGCATTGAACTGACAAGTATGCAATTGTCTGAGTAAACCTGCCTCCCTCCTGAGCATGGTACCTCCCATTTTTAGATCCACTTCCACACAAGGTTCTGTCTTAAATGAGAGCTTCAGATTAAAGTTGCAGAGTTAAATTAGGCTCTGGAGCAGTATGAGTGTGCATGAAACCTGGGGCTGTTTGGTGAGGAATCAGTTAGAAGCCTCCATTATGATGTGCTGAAAATGTGTTGCTGGAAAAGCGCAGCAGGTCAGGCAGCATCCAAGGTCCCTACCTTTTATCTTAGCCTGCTTGGCACACTCTCCTCATTCCTGAAGAAGAGCTCATGTCCGAAACATCGATTCTCCTGCTCCTTGGATGCTGCCTGACCTGCTGCGCTTTTCCAGCAACACATTTTCAGCTCTGATCTCCAGCATCTGCAGTCCTCACTTTCCCCATCATGCTGTGAAATGGTAACAAGGAAGCATTTTGTGGCCTGCACACTTTGCCTGTCTATTTGATTTAGGGTAACGCTGGCTCTCTTTAACTTTGCGGATCTTCTAATCCCATTGTCACCCACTTCTTGCCAATAGTCTGGCCAACTCGTTTGTGCCTGAAATAATAAAGACACACCTTTTGTTGTTTTAGCTTCCACTAGTACCTCCACAACTCTATTTGCAAACTGAAGTTGCATCATCCTTTTCACGGCTCCTTTAAACAGGACCTTCCACTTTTAAACGATGCTGTCAACTTCCAGACGTGCAATATGTGTGATCCCCTCCTCAGGGTCTTATTGCTTTTTAAACCGCTTATTGAAAATGTCCCTGAAGCGTGTATGAAACTCAAGAAAGGAGGATGGGAGGGGTGGGGGTGTGGTTTTGAATTGAACTACAGATTCAGAACCTTCACTGACTGACGATTGAAGATTATTTAGATATCTGCAGGGGAATATTTCATTATCTAGAAACGACGAGGGCCAAGCAGGCAAATGCAAAGAAATAGGTGTTGCAAAAACAACTTTTGGGGAGGAAAGTCCAAGTTAAAGGTCACGGAATTGTTGTAAAACACACTGGATTCCGCTCTCCATTCATTACACTGCTAAGGCAAGCTATTTTAAGTTCTTTGTACGTGTTTATATGAACACCGAAGTTACTGCTCTGCCAGTGAAACTGTGCAGTAAATCGACAAAAAAAATCTAAAAGCAAACCAAGGCTGCTTAATGAAATATACCTGGGCGGGAGACAGAGCGGGTCATAATTTATTGCCACATTAGAAAAGTAGTAAAGTAGGTTTCCCCACTTTTGTTGCCAAGTTGTAACCTTGGCGTTCGCCACAAAAATAGGAAAATGATTTATCCCCCCCACCCCATAAATAGTGCTCAGTGGCAGCTCCAACACGCCTTTCAGATCGTCTGATCATCCTTTTGAGGAGTGTTCATATTACAGCCTGAGGGTGTAACATATACAAGTCTGTCTTTGTAACATGTTAGCAGATGGAGCTATTAAAGTTCAGCATAATGATTCGACGGAAATAGCCTTCATCTGATTTCTAAAGCTCGGGTGGAAACAAAACTTATTTAAGCCAAATCATTTTTCTAAAAAAAAGGAATGTTTCTAATTCGGTACAACCAAGAACAAAAGGCAATAAATCAGGAACCCTGCCCCCACCCGAGTTGGTTGTGAAAAATATTCCGAGCTAGTCTGTGAGAGTATGTTAGTGTGAGATTGGTTTCAGAAGGCTGACAGTAAAGGTGCAGAGATGGCCGGCCCGAAATGAAATCATTTCTCATGTACTGTACACATGAAAGCTCTGGCACACGAAGCCAGACAGGAGATGGCATGTTAGGGAGTGGAACATACCAACAGTACAACCAACAGAGGGGAACACATCAGCAGGAGCTTGGAAAATGCACCAATGAGTTCACCCGGCACAAATGTATGCGGGACTCCGAGCAGGGGAAAGGAGGAGAAACCACACGATATGACTAGTCTTAGTGTCTTTCCTAAAAGTGTTTAAAAACACACGTGAGCAGCAGCTTCCCCCCGGTTCTGTCCAACATATGTCTAATCACACCCGTAGACCGCATGTGTTCTGTTCCTACTGGACTATTAAAGATGTGGCTGTGAAGTTTGCAGCAGCTCCTGTAACTGTTCCTTGACTGAATACCGAAAGTGCTTGAGGAGGTGAGCCCCAATAAGCAGTTCTTTTCCTGGCATCCGGCGGCGAGTACTTTTACTGAAGGGGAGTGAGTGCTTGTTTTACTTTGACTCTTCGCTTTCTGTTTTACTGTGGGCTTCATGGAGCTAGTTTAATGTTACAGGGTGGTTAAAAAAAATCTTTGGGATATTGCTTGTACAATTGTAAACAGGCGGGACGGGGGTGGGAAGGAGAGAAAGTTATTTAGTGGAGATGCTGCTCTTTTAAAAGTATTAGTGTTGCCTGCGAAACTTTGCTGTTAGTGCATTCATTATCGGAATATTTATTGAATATATGTTACTCTTGATTGAGGAGGAGTTCTATATATTATTTCACAAACCGTACAACCTTAAAGAATCTGAGGGGCAAATGTTCCCTTTAGCTCTTAAACCTTGTCCTTCTTGTGGGTTCTGCTCTACCTCATCAATTCCAACCAGCCCCTAGAGGGTACAGTTGTATCATCCGACAGTATTTTTAGATTCACAGTCACCAAATGCATTTACTATGATCTTTATTTTCTATAACATTACTTTGCACTTTGATCCCGATCTATCTTCAAACGACATTTAAGAGTCTGTTAGGCTAGCTTCCTTCAATGCCGCAGGATACAATTTATGCGATTAGTCACTTCTGCTAAGGGACTACATGTGGCTTAATTTTTAAAGAATGCTAGTCATTTCCTTTCTGAGATTTCTGGGAATTAATTTTTTTTCCTTTTCTACAGATGAAAACAGCAATTGCTGCTTGGGACATTTTCAGGGCTGCAAGCTGTCTGTAAACCTTTGTATTTTAAATATCGTGTGTTCATCGCAGGGCTTTTAAATAACAACTGTTTGAAGTATTCATCTGTTCGTTTCAGCTAGTTATTGGAACGAGGAACCAGGTTTTTTTTCCCTCTGGGATTTGGGAAGGGGAGAAAATGCAACGAAGCTGAGTGTCAGACTACAATCATCCAACCTACCTTTAATTGTATTGAAATTCAGTGTTTAAATTGCTATGTTTGATTCTATTGGAGCCCGTGAGAAGTAAAATCCTATAAGATTCATTGTCAAATCTTCAAGTATCCAATAGAACCATACACAGTTTTGAATAGACAGTCCCACTGAACCTTTGATAAGGCTGGTGCATGTGTAGATATGTTGTAATTACTAATTAATTTAATGTGACTTTTTAATGACTTGATTCCTGCAACAAGAGAAAAGCTTGAAAAGAGAAAACAAGAGCGGCCTTTGCTTGCTGCAGAGCTTTTGACTTGCCTATTTAGACACTACAGGATGCCAACCTTTTTTTCCTAGTGTTCATGGATGTGTACAGAAGGGCACAGGAAATCTCTTTTCTCTCTATCTGCTGCATTGTAACAGTCAATTAAGCTGACTTTAATTCTACCTAGTAGTGCCTCTAGGGTGGTACTGCTGTTTTTAGAAAATAGTATGATAGTGCCACATATAGACTAAAGAGGAAGGTTAAGCTTTCCCTGAGAGTGACATTCTTTTTCAATCGAAATGCCTTGTAATGGGAGTTTATTTTGATCATGTGTCACAGATCTGAAGAAGTTGTACTGACTATCTTTTGAGATACGTTATTTTAAAGAATGGAGACTGTCAGTTACTGATGGACACAGTGTAACAAAGTCTTATTGCTGGTATTTCTTATAGTATATGATAAAGATAAAGTTCAATGAATTAAAAACACATTGATCAAGAATGTGAGTGGATTGAAAGTAGGGGCCTCAACTGATGGCTGCTTCACATGTGGTACTGCCTTGCTATGGTCATATGCATCAGGATTGTGTTGATAACTTAGTTTGATTTTGTTCATGTTTTTAAACACTATTAGGATGTTCTTTCTTTCATGATCATGTATCTAGAAGCCACAACTCTGATATTGTGTGCGGCTATTATTTTAGTGCGAGTGATTCTCATGTGAAATATTTAAATATAGATATAGTTGAACACTTTTAGCTTGCTTGGCTTGTTGTAACATGACTTCTGTAGAACAAACCATGAATGCCTGGAGCACTGCAGTTGCTTTTAGTTCTATCATGTTTAATTGTTTTCAAACCTTTTTAAATATTTTCTAAAAATCTCTAAATGAAAGCAGTATTTATGTCTGTAGTATTTCTCTTCACAGTGAAGTGACACATCACTGGGGGAGTTGGGGAATTGTAAGAAATTTAGAAGCAGTGTGTTGAATGTTTCAAAATAAACAGTTACTAGGGACCTTGATTTTTTTTATTATTGATTTTAGAAATGTTAAAAGCCATTGTGTTCTGAGTCGACTGCACCAGTTTTCCTGCTTATATGCTGCTGATTCCTTTACCAAATAATAATCACTTGGCAGTTCTTTAGAATTATTTTAATGTATTTCTAGATTTATGTGTGAATATTTCCTGTATAATCAGATTATGAACCAGATAAATTGTTTTAATGTTGGCTGAAGCTCTTAACATTGGAATCCACTTAATTTTTAATCAATCAACAGTAGATGTTGTTTGGACCAAATGGATGCATTACTTTCTCATACAGGTAGTACAACATAATTATATACATTATTTACTGGAAAATTACGTAAATGTGTCAGGAAGCTGTTTATAAAGTTTTGGAAAATTCCTGTTTGATTGTTTAGAGGGCACAGGTCATCTTTATTAGTTCAAATCTTATGCCCTGCTCCTTACACAACTTGTAATTATAGCCGTGACTTGGACAGGTGATGAAGGAACGGCGCTCCGAAAGCTAGTGTGCTTCCAATTAAACCTGTTGGACTATAACCTGGTGTTGTGTGATTTTTAACTTTGTAATTATAGAGCACCTCTTTTGAAGTAAATTATTGTAAGATGCTTGATGGGAGTGCATTTGAATTAAAATTTAACATTAATATCCCATGATTTCAAGATAGATGACCAAAAGCTTCAGTAATGAGATATGTTTTAAGGAGAGTTGTAAAGTGTGGTGCTTGAAAAGCACAGCAGGTCAGGCAGCAACTGAGGAACAGGAGAGTCGACATTTCAGGAATAAGCCCTTTATCATTCTTGATGCTGCCTGACCTGCTGTGCTTTTCCAGCACCACACTTTTTGACTCTGATGTCCAGCATCTGCAGTCCTCACCTCCCCCTATGTTCTAGAGAGAATCTGCCAGGAAGAAAGATCAACTAAAAAGTGCCAAGAGGGAATTCCACAGATTAAGATCTAGACAACTGAGGACTCTCAATGACGAATTGAATAAAATTAGGAATGTGCAAGAGGATAGAAATTGGAGGAGTGTGGATTTCTTGGTGAGTTGTGTTTCTGGAAGTAATTATAGAGATTGGGAAGAGTTATGGATAGGTCTGACATCTAGGACCAAATAAATTTAAGATTGATTTATTTCTGAAGAAGGAACCACTGTATGACAGTGATCAAAGGGGTGATAATTCAAAACAAATATTACTTGGGCAAATTTGTTTATGTAGAGGTGTTGTTGTGGTCCTAGCATTACATATACATTTTTCAAATGTGTGTCTTACAAGGTGAAGTTGTCAGTAGTCAATTCTAGGAAAGAGGGATTATAGTTAAGAAGTTGGGGTTATTCTCCTTGGAATAAAGGTGATCCTGTAGTGTTAAATCAAGACTATGACAAGCTAGATAAGGTAGACAAAGAAAAACTATCTTAGCCCCTAATGGTACAAGGATGAAGGGACTTGGGTTTCAGGTTTTGGCAGTGAGCTCACATGAACTCGATAGGATGAATGACATACCTCAGTGCAGTCATGACTCTATGAAAGACTACTTCTGGCTTTTCTATTGTTCATTTTTTTTAAACTATGGGAACACAAAATCCCATAAGAATTGGCTTTTTGAAACTTTAGCAAAAGAAAAATGCAGATGCTGGAATCCAGAGTAGGTCAGCAGGAGGCTAGAAGAGCACAGCAAGCCAGGCATAATTGAAAGGTGGAAAAGTCCAACATTTTGGGTGTAACCTTTCTCCAGGAATGGGGGTGCAGGTAAGGGGAGTTGCAGATAAAGGTGGGGTGTGTGATAGGCAAAGTAAGCCCCTGAGAAGGTGAGGATGTTATAGGCAGGGGCCCATCCTGTTTAAAAGGTTGACATTGCTAGTGGGTGCAAAAGATTTGCTTAAAATTTATGGATTTTAGAGGTAGTAGTTCTGTTTGCATATTAGGATAATCTTTTATGGTTTTGATAGTTTTTGCATAGCCAGTTGTTAGCAGACGGAGTCTCTGTAGCATTCCTCAAGTACTGCAGTCACACAGTATATGCTTTCTATACAGGTAGTACACGGACTTGGATTTCTCTGCTAATCCTTCTGCCTTCACTATTTTATGTTTGGTTATTTTTAATGCTTTGGGATGTTTTATTCAATTAGTGGTGCTATGCAAGCCATTTGTATTGATTATTAATGAGTGTTTAGAACACAACAAAAAATAGAAACTGAGTAGATTAGTAGATGAAAGTGTGTATGCACATATAGAAAGCAAATAAAAGAGACCAGAATAGACATATTCATGAAAGAAGGAATTGAGTGAATAAAGACAATGACAAATCTTCAATGGTGATACAGTCAACACGTATGGAGAGTGTGACGAAGTGGTGCAAGTGAAAAGACCAGCAAACAGATTAACTAAAACCTGGAGAATCAGAGAAGCAGCTATAAGAAGGGTAGGAAGAACAGTATTTATTTTTCTTGAGTTCTTTCATACTAACTCACATGCATAAAGTGTATAATTTATTAACTTAGTGCAGCAGTATGTTAGAAATGAATGAGAACAAGCATATCCTAATGAGAGTAATCTCTTGCTAAAATCTATGGTTCTTTGTTGAGACTGAACTAATCTCATCAGCATCTTGCTGTGCTGGTAAATCTGCTACTTAATGGATCTTTTTGTTAACATTGATTTTAATAGCCAAATCACAAAATGAAAGCATATAATCAAGTCAATTCACAACTTTCTCGAAGACTATCAACATTTGGTTGAGGAAGATAAAGACAAAGTTTTGACAATCATAGTAAATATAGTGCTTGTTCCTTTTTATGTATGAGAAAACTAACTTGACAACATCCAACAGTAGCTTAATGTTGAAGTGATAAATTATTTCAGATTCAAAATGTCCAGTCAACTGCTTGTTTAGACTTATATACTCAAACACTCAATCTATCAGGTACTATTTAAATTGTTAAAATCAGTAGGTGTTAGGCCATTTGAAAAGTAGTAAAAAGTGAATATTATGAATGTGAAATTTAAATCACCAAGTCTAGAATAACTAAGGCAGACAGGTTTATTACCTAGAAAGCACTAAGGGAACCAATATATTTTGTCTGTCTGACAGCTTTTGTATCATATTTATTCAAAATGGCTTTTAATTTTTGGGCTAAACTCCTTTTAAAATTCATTTTTAATACATTTTGTGCATTTCAAACTAGTATGATATGATTTGAATCCATGTACTTTGGATTTTTCATTGAGATCTATAAATTGATTTGATGATATCTCCAATACAGTCTACTGAAGTCCTCAAAGATTGTGATGGATTGCTTAATATTACACAACTTGACCTTACAAAACCAGAAATCATTTTTTTCAATTACCACAAAAGACAGTGAAACAGCAAGTAGATTACTAGAAAGGTACTTGTCTTGGGTAAGAGCGAGACTGTTTCATTGCACTTTTGTTGTTCTACCTGAATTGAGCTTCTGACCCCAAGTGCTTTACATCACAAAGATTGTCATCTTGTGCCTCTAAGATTGTCCTATCTGCTCATTTTGGTACCTGTGCTTCAATGCATCTGCTACTCATACACTCACTACTGCCTTCGCCATCTCTGGATTACTTCAATGTTTTCCAAGCCAGTTTGTCCTTCCACATCCTCCATAAACTTCACATTCATCAAAATGATGCTTCTTGTATCCCACTTTGCACCGTGTCCTACCTGGTCTTGCTGATTTTTTTTTCCCAACTCTGACTTGTACTTTAAGGTTGGCAACCTGCAGTTTGTGGCGTGCCACAAAGACCAGTGCTGTTTTCACCATTATTTATAATGTATGTCAATGATTTGGATGAAGGAATTGACTGCATTATCAGGAGGTTTACAGATGACAGGAAAATAGGTGGGAAGAAAGTGAGGACTGCAGATGCTGGAGATCAGAGCTGAAAATGTGTTGCTGGAAAAGCGCAGCAGGTCAGACAGCATCCAAGGGGCAGGAGAATCGACGTTTCGGGCATAAGCCCTTCTTCAGGAATGAGGAGGGTGTGCCAAGCAGGCTAAGATAAAAGGTAGGGAGGAGGGACTTGGGGGAGGGGCATTGGAAATGCACTAGGAGGAAGGAGGTTAAGGTGAGGGTGATAGGCCGGAGTGGGGGTGGGGGCGGAGAGGTCAGGAAGAAGATTGCAGGTTAGGAAGGTGGTGCTGAGTTCAAGGGTTGGGACTGAGACAAGGTGGGGGGAGGGGAAATGAGGAAACTGGAGAAATCTGAGTTCATCCCTTGTGGTTGGAGGATTCCTAGGCAGAAGATGAGTCGCTCTTCCTCCAGCCGTCATGTTGCTATGGTCTGGCGATGGAGGAGTCCAAGGACCTGCATATCCTTGGTGGAGTGGGAGGGAGAGTTAAAGTGTTGAGCCACGGGGTGGTTGGGTTGGTTGGTCCGGGAGTCCCAGAGGTGTTCTCTGAAACGTTCCGCAAGTAGGCGGCCTGTCTCCCCAATATAGAGGAGGCCGCATGGGGTGCAGTGGATGCAGTGAATGATGTGTGTGGAGGTGCAGGTGAAGTTGTGGTGGATATGGAAGGATCCCTTGGGGCCTTGGAGGGAAGGTGTGGGCGCAAGTTTTGCATTTCTTGCGGTTGCAGGGGAAGGTGCCGGGAGTGAAGGTTGGGTTGGTGGGGGGTGTGGACCTGACGAGGGATTCACGGAAGGAGTGGTCTTTTCGGAACGCTGATAGGGGAGGGGAAGGAAATATATCCCTGGTGGTGGGGTCCGTTTGGAGATGGCGGAAATGTCGACAGATGATATGATGTATATGGAGGTTGGGGGAGTGGTAGGTGAGGACCAGTGGGGTTCTGTCCTGGTGGCAATTGGAGGGTCGGGGCTCAAGGGTGGAGGAGCAGCAAGTGGAGGAGATGTGGTGGAGAGCATCGTCGATCACGTCTGGGGGGAAGTTGCGGTCTTTGAAAAAGGAGGCCATCTGTCTTGTTTGGTGTTGGAACTGGTCCTTCTGGGAGCAGATGCGGTGGAGACGAAGGAATTGGGAATATGGGATGGCGTTTTTAGAGAGGGCAGGGTGGGAGGAGATGTAGTCTAGGTAGCTGTGGGAGTCGGTCGGTTTATAGTAAATGTCCGTGTTGATTTGGTCGCCCGAGCTAGAAATGGAGAGGTAGGAAAGGGAGGGAGGAGTCTGAGACGGTTCAGGTAAATTTGAGGTCGGGGTGGAAGGTGTTGGTAAAGTGGATGAACTGTTCAACCTCCTCGTGGGAGCACAAGGCAGTGCCGATACAGTCATCGATGTAGCGGAGGAAAAGGTGGGGGGTGGTGCCAGTGTAGCTGCGGAAGATGGACTGTTCCACATATCCTACGAAGAGGCAGGCATAGCTGGTGCCCGTGCGGGTGCCCATGGCTACTCCTTTGGTTTGCAGGAAGTGGGAGGATTGGAAAGAGAAGTTGTCAGGTCCCTTGTCAGGGCCACACCCCCCCACCAACCCAACCTCCACTCCCAGCACCTTCCCCTGCAACCGCAAGAAATGCAAAACTTGCGCCCACACCTCCCCCCTTACTTCCCTCCAAGGCCCCAAGGGATCCTTCCATATCCACCACAAATTCGCCTGCACCTCCACACATATCATTTACTGCATCCACTGCACCCGATGTAGCCTCCTCTATATTGGGAGATAGGCCGCCTACTTGCGGAACGTTTCAGAGAACACCTCTGGGATACCCGGACCAACCAACCTAACCACCCAGTGGCTCAACGCTTCAATTCCCCCTCCCACTCCACCAAGGACATGCAGGTCCTTGGACTCCTCCATCGCCAGACCATAGCAACATGATGGCTGGAGGAAGAGCGACTCATCTTCCGCCTAGGAACCCTCCAACCACAAGGGATGAACTCAAATTTTTCCAGTTTCCTCATTTCCCCTCCCCCCACCTTGTCTCAGTCCCAACCCTCAAACTCAGCACCGCCTTCCTAACCTGCAATCTTCTTCCTGACCTCTCTGCCCCAACCCCACTCCGGCCTATCACCCTCACCTTAACCTCCTTCCACCGATCGCATTTCCAATGTGCTCCCCCAAGTCCCTCCTCCCTACCTTTTATCTTACCCTGCATGGCACACTCTCCTCATTCCTGAAGAAGGGCTCATGCCCGAAACGTCGATTCTCCTGCTCCTTGGATGCTGCCTGACCTGTTGCGCTTTTCCAACAACACCTTTTCAAATAGGTGGGAAGGCAAGTCATGAGGATGCTACAAAGTGTCTGTAGAGGGATTTAGTTAGGTTACGGAGTGTGCACAAACTTTGCAGATAGAATATGATGCGGCAAAATGTGACACTGTGCACTTCGGTAGGATGAACAGAAGAACTGAATATTAATCAAATGGGAAAAGACTGCAGAAAGCAGTAACGCCGTGGGATTTGTATGTCCTTGCAGCATCTAAGTTCACCAGGGAAGGCAAGTGGATGTTGACCTTTATATCAAAGGGAATGGAATATAATAATCATGAGGTCTTGTTTAAAACTATACAAGGCACCAGCCAGGTCATGCCTGGAATATGGTGAACAGTTTTGGCTCATTTACCTGAACAAAGATATTGGAGACAGTTCAGAGAAGTTTCACTAGGCTGGTTTGGAGGGTCTGACTTGAGGAGAAGTTGAGTAGGTTGGCTTGTGCTCATTGGAGTTTTGAAAAATG
Organism: Hemiscyllium ocellatum; assembly: GCF_020745735.1. Lineage (NCBI taxonomy): Eukaryota > Metazoa > Chordata > Chondrichthyes > Orectolobiformes > Hemiscylliidae > Hemiscyllium > Hemiscyllium ocellatum. Next base: position 71,311,956 of record NC_083408.1, on the reverse strand, counting down.
AATGGAGATCTTATTGAACCAAGAAGGTGGAGTTGAGGATTATCAGATTAGCTATGATCTCATTAAATGGCAGAACAAACTCGATGGGCTCAATGACCTACTTCTACTCCAAAATCTTATGGTATCTAAGGAGTGAAATTCTTCTATTTTTGCATTGGCCTCTGGGTAAAGCTTTAGCGGCTCCTCCTTTCAGGCCTGAATTAAAATGAAGTGGGACTCCATGACCTACCCATGGAAGGAGGAATGCTGCTGGCTTTGGAGCAGCTGTCCTCAGTTCTTACTAAAGGCTGACCACTCGGTGTCTGGGATATATCAGGACAGATAACTAACTCTTGTGCATTTCCATCACTTAATCTGAATTTTGAAAATGTATTTGAAAAGGTGCCACATCAAGGATTTCTACTCAAAATAAGAGCTATTGATGTCGGAAGTAACCTATTTACATGAATAGAGGATTGGTGGCCAACAAGCAAAAGAATGCGGATAAATGGATCATGTTCAGGTTGGCCAACCAACCAATGAAGTGCCACTGGGATCAGTGCTGGAGCTGCAACTATTTACCAGTCATATCAATGACTTGCATGAAGGGACGAATCATATGGTAGTTAAATTTCATGATGACACCAGCGTAGGCAGGAAAGTAGGTTGTCAAGAGCAGATAAAGGTCTGTAAAGTGTTTGAGAGCTGTTAAGTGAGTGGACAAAAATCTAGCAGATCCACTTTGGAAGGAAGAATAAAAAATAAGCTATTTAACTGGAGATTGATCACAACTTTACAGTACAGTGGGATCTGGGTCTCCTTGTACATGAATCACACAAGGTTAGTATGCAGGCAAAGCAAGTGATTTGGAAGAGGAATGGATTGTTGAATTTATAGAAATGGGAATCGAGTACAAAAGTAGGAAAACATTGCTTTGGTGTGGAAGGCTTTAGTGAGCCTGCATCAGGAAAACTGTACAGTTTTTTCTCCTTATTTCAAAGTTAGACTTGAACTAAAAGCATTTCAGGAAAGATTCCTGAAACAGATTACTGGATTGCTGTGTGAGGAAAGGTTGGGCCCATATCCATTGGCATTTAGAAGAATGAGAGGTGATCTTTTTGAAGCATGTAAGATCTTGTGAGGACTTGATGGGTGGATGCTGAGAAGATATTTCCCCCTTGTCTGGAACTGGAGGCAGATTCATGATCAAGGATGTCTACGGTTGTGGGGGTAGTCAGGAAAGTGATGTTGAAGCCACAATTCAATCAACCATGCTGTTATCAAAAAGTAGAACAGGTTCAAAGGCCAAATGGCATATTCCTGAAATTTTTGTATTCATAAAATTAATGCCAGGTTAGTCAGATTGAAATGACTTGAGTGACTGGTGTATTTCAAATTTTATTAAAGTGAGCCTTTTTGGAAGCATTATGTACTGTTCTTACTCTCTCTGCCATTGGTGATATGATCAAAATCTACATCAATTAGTGTTATGATGCAAGTGGTGGGCATCTTAATATTGACTGGCTTGATGCTCTCTTGCCACAACTGCTGACCCTTTCGGTGTGTGTCAACCCTCGCAAACTACTGTTCCCTACTTCTTCTTTACTTGTAAATGTTGGTTTCATGAGCGCATTATAGGATAGCCTGCTATCTTGCAGAGTTCACAGATTTAATTCAGGTCTTCAACATATTAACAGGAAAAAACAGGGTAGATAGAGAGAAGTTACTTCCACTGGTTGAAGATTGTAGAACCAAGGGACATGGTCGAAAAATTAGGGCCAGGCCATTCAGGAGAGATGTCAGAAAGCAAAGCGTAGTAGACGTCTGAAACTCTTCCTCAAACAGTGATAGTTTTAAATTCAGTTGTTAAATTTAAATCTGAAATAGACAAATGTTTTATTAATCAAGGGATGTGGACCCAAGGTGTATGGAGTTAGGCCACAGATCAGCCATGATATTATAGAATGGTAAAGCAGGCTTGAGGGACTGAATGGCCTACTCTTGTTCCTATTTTACTCTGATGTTCTCACACCGCGAAGATATTTAGCAGCTACCAAAACAACTTGAGGCTTCTCCTTTCGAAGTTGCTGCAGGCCTGTAAAACTTGCAGCAACCTAACAATTCATAAACTGAATGGCAAACTCCCAGTAATTGATGTTCCTAACCTTGTGGACACACTGGGAATGTTGGAATTAATCTGAGCCCTGGAAATTAAACCAGGGTTGGTTCATATCTTGTTGGGCAGGATTGACTTGTACCCTGCCATAATTCCACTCTGGTTTTGACCCAAGTGGCAAATTCAGATTGTGGATTGATTAATGTCAGTACAATAATAAGAATACAGTTTTTAGTTGAGTTCTAAATTCAATGATAACCCAAAATTTAAAGCTTAAAAGATTCTATGGATGAGTCCTGGGTTAAACTGCAATCCTGTGGTAATTCTGAGATATGTATTACTTTGGCATGTTTCAATAAAACACCATTTTTTTTCCCCCGGTTTTCAATGCTGCTGACAGAATTTCCGGTCCATTTTTTAGGTCAGTAGGCTGCAGATGGAAAGTTCTTGCCCTAGGCCTGCTGCACGGTGGCTCAGTGGTTAGCAGTGCTACCTTCCAGTGCCAGGGACCGGTTTGATTCCATCCTTGGTTAACTGTCTGTGTGGAGTTTGTGCACACCTCCTCCTGGTGCTCCAGTTTCCTGCCATAGTCCAAAGATGTGCAGGTTAGGTGGATTGGCCATGCCAAATTGGCTGTAGTATCCAGGAGTGAGAGTCGAGTGTGCGGTGCTGGTAAAGCACAGCAGGTCAGGAAACATCCAAGGAGCAAGAGAATCAACGTTTCGGGCAAGAACCTTTCATCAGGAAATGATGGATTAAAATCCACCTTTTTCCTGATGAAGGGCTTTGAATGAAACGTTGATTCTCCTGCTTCTTGGATGCTGCCTGACCTGCTGTGCTTTTCCAGCAGCACGCTCTTGACTCTGATCTCCAGCATCTACAGTGCTCACTTTCTCCCAGTATCCAGAAGTGTGCAGACTGAGTAGATTAGCTTGAGGCTCTTTTGGAAATTGGCAGATACGATATTGTGGGGATAACTGAGATGTGGCTTCAAGTGGACAGGGTCTGGGAAATGAATACTCAAGGCTGCACGTGCTATCGTAAGGACAGACTGACGGGCAGAGGAAGTGGGGTGGCCATGTTGGTAAGGGATGATATTCAGTCCCTTGCACGGGGGGACCTAGAATCAGGGGATGTAGAGTCAGTGTGGGTAGAGCTGAGAATTACTAAGGGTAAAAAGACCCTCTTAGGAGTTATCTACAGGCCCCCAAACAGTAGTCTGGATGTCGGATAGAAGTTAAATAAGGAGCTGAAATTTGCCTGTCGCAAAGATGTTACTACAGTTGTTATGGGGGATTTTAACATGCAGGTAGACTGGGAGAATCAGGATAGTATTGGACCTCAAGAAAGAGACTTTGTAGAGTGCCTCAGAGATGGATTCTTAGAACAGCTGGTGCTGGAGCCAACCAGGGAGAAGGTAATTCTGGATCTGGTGTTGTGCAATGAAACAGAATTGGTCAGGGACCTCGAAGTGAAGGAGCCATTGGGAAGTAGTGACCATCATACAATAAGCTTCAATCTGCAATTTGAGAGTGAGAGGGTACAATCGGAAGTGACAATATTTCTGTTGAATAAAGGGAACTATGGAGCTATGAGGGAGGACCTGGCCAAAGTTCAGTGGTGCAGTACCTTAGCAGGGATGACAGTGGAGGAACAATGGTGGATATTTCTGTGTATAATACAGAAGTTGCAGGATCAGTTCATTCCAAAAAGGAAGAAAGATCCTAGGAGGAGGCATGGGCGGCCGTGGCTGATGAGGGAAGTTAAGAAACATATAAAGTTAAAAGAGAAAAAGTATAACATAGCAAAGATAAGTGGGAAAACGGAGGACTGGGAAGTTTTAAAGAACAACAGAGGATTACTAAGAAGGAAATACGCAGAGAAAAAGTGAGGTACGAAGGTAAACTGGCCAATAATATAAAGGAGGATAGTAAAAGTTTTTTTAGGTATGTGAAAGGCAAAAAAATGGTTAAGACTAAAATTGAGCCCTTGAAGAGACAAACAGGGGAGTATATTACGGGGAACAAAGAAATGGCAGAAGAATTGAATTGGTACTTCAGACCTGTGTTCACTGGGGAAGACACAAGCAATCTCCCTGAGGTAACAGTGGCTGAAGGACCTGAACTTAAGGGAATTTATATTTGCCAGGAATTGGTGTTGGAGAGACTGTTAGGTCTGAAGGTTGATAAGTCACTGGGGCCTGATGGTTTACATCCCAAGGTACTGAAGGAGGTGGCTCGAGAAATCGTGGATGCGTTGGTGATTATTTTCCAGAGTTCTATAGATTCGGGATCAGTTCCTGTGGATTGGAGGGTGGCTAATATTGTACTACTTCTTAAGAAAGGTGGGAGTGAGAAAACAGGAGATTATAGACCAGTTAGTCTGACCTCAGTGGTGGGAAAGATGCTGGAGTCTATTACAAAGGATGAAATTACGACACATCTGGATAATAGTAACAGGATAGGACAGAGTCAGCATGGATTTATGAAGGCGAAATCATGCTTGACTAATCTTCCGGAATTTTTTGAGGATGTAACTCTGAAGATGGACAAGGGAGATCCAGTAGATGTAGTGTACCTGGACTTTCAGAAAGCTTTTGATAAAGTCCCACATAGGAGGTTAGTGAGCAAACTTAGGGTGCATGGTATTGGGGGCAAAGTACTAACTTGGACTGAAAGTTGATTGGCTGACAGGAAACAAAGAGTAGTGATAAACGGCTCCATTTTAGAATGGCAGGCAGTGACCAGTGGGGTACCGCAGGGATCAATACTAGGATCGCAGCTTTTTACAATATATATTAATGATATAGAAGATGACATTAGCAAATTTGCTGATGATACTAAGCTGGGTGGCAGGGTGAAATGTGATGAGGATGTTAGGAGATTACAAGATGACCTGGACAAGTTAGGTGAGTGGGCAGTTGCATGGCAGATGTAGTTTAATGTGGATAAATGTATGGTTATCCACTTTGGTGGCAAGAACAGGATAGCAGATTACTATCTAAATGGAATCAATTTAGGTAAAGGGGCAGTACAAAGAGATCTGGGTGTTCTTGTACACTAGTCAATGAAGGTAAAAATGCAGGTACAGCAGGTAGTGAAGAAGGCTAATAGCATGCTGGCCTTCATAACAAGAGGGATTGAGTATAGAAGCAAAGAGGTTCTTCTGCAGGTGTACAGGGCCCTGGTGAGACCACACCTGGAGTACTGTGTGCAGTTCTGGTCTCCAAATTTGAGGAAAGACATTCTGGCTATTGAGGGAGTGCAGCATAGGTTCACGAGGTCAATTCCTGGAATGGCTGGATTACCTTACACTGAAAGACTGGAGCGACTGGGCTTGTATACCTTTGGGTTTAGAAGACTGAAAGGGGATCTGATTGAGACATATAAGGTTATGAAAGGATTGGACACTCTGGCAGCAGGAAACATGTTTCCGCTGATGGGTGAGTGCCAAACCAGAGGACGCAGCTTAAAAATACGGGGTAGACCATTTAGGACAGAGATGAGGAGAAACTTCTTCACCCAGAGAGTGGTGGCTGTGTGGAATGTTCTGTCACAAAGGGCAGTGGAGGCCCAGTCTCTGGATTCATTTAAGAAAGAGTTGGATAGAGCTCTCAAGGACAGTGGAATCAAGGGTTATGGAGATAAGGCATGAACAGGATACTGATTAAGGATGATCAGCTTTGATCATATTGAATGGTGGTGCAGGCTTGAAGGGCAGAATGGCCTACTCCTGCACCTATTGTCCATGTCTATAATCTGTAATTAACAGGGTTACAGGGGTCAGCCGAGATGGGTTGAATAGCCTGGAGAGATTCTATGAACATCATGTGATCCAGCCAGAATCTGGACTGGGTGGACCCAGAGTGTGGCAGCAGAACAGATCAGTTTTGTGGAATCCAATGAACTACTCGTGCCTCACTTGAGCCCACTCTCCCTAAAATAACACAGTATTTAACTATTTAACTGCACTTTGATAGGATTATTATACAGTAGAGCCAAAAAATGTGGTGCTGGAAAAGCACAGCCAGGCAGGCAACATCCAAGGAGCAGGAGAGTCGACGTTTGGAGCATAAGTCCTTCATCAGGAATGAGGTGGTGGTCCAAAGGAGCTGAGAGATAAGTGGGAGGGGGGTGGAGAGTGGGTGGCGGTGGCGGGACTGGGGGCAAGGTTGCTGGTGATACGATATGTAGATGGAGGTGGAGGTTGATGGTGATAAGTGGGAAAGCAGGTGGACAGGGTGGACAGTTCAAGAGGGCAGTGTTGAGTTGGCTCTGGGATAGGTAGGGAGAGGGGAAATGAAGAAACTGGTGAAATCTACAAGATGAGGTGTACTTCCTCCAGGTGTTGGGTGGCTAGAGTTCGGCGGTGGAGGAGGCCTGGACTTGCATGACCTTGGCAAGGTGGGAGGGGGAGTTAGTGTTTGGCAACAGGGCAGTGGAGGAAGACTGCCTCATTTTCTGCCTTGGGACCCTTCAATCACATGGGATCAATGGTAGACTTCACGGTTTCTTCATTTCTCCTGCCCCCATCTTATCCCAGAGCCAACCTCCCAACTTAGCACCAGCCTCTTGTACTGTCCTACTTTCCACCTTCCTTCCCACCTATTCCCCTCCACCCACTTTTCCGACCTATCTCCATCACCCTATTACCTCCATCTAACTATTGCATCCCCAGCTCTATCTTCCCCTCAGTCCCACCCCCTTCCCATTTATCTCTCAGCCCCCTTGGGCCACCCCTTCATTCCTGATGGAGAGTTTATGCTTGAAACTTCGACTCTCCTGCTCCTCTCATGCTCGCTGATCAGCTGTGCTTTTCCAGCACCATATTTTTCGCTTCTGATCTAATCCAAGATGGAGGACAGGAAACATTTCTGGCTGTAACAGGCTGTTCGTTTTTTGAGATATTTTAGGTATTGGAGGTGATCTCCTTGAATTCTAGGAGTAGCAATTACTGTTTTGGAAGTTTGGAGAAACAAGTAGTGAAAACAACAGCACTTCTAAAGGGAGAGGAATAGACAAAGGCAGCACATGGTAGGTCAGTGCAGGAGAAAGAGGGAAAGGAACCCCCACTGATAACCGAAACAACAATGAACCTGCACAGTTACTGTCTTTGCTGTTTGAATTCATGTATCGCTGGACATCTGAGTGCATTTGGGAAAATTAACAAACAGTGAAATTCACAACTAATCTTGGAGGAACCTGTTTGGGAGAGGTCACAGCACAGAAACAGATGAATATTTTTAGGTGGGGCCTTACAGAAAGTCTGCATTAATGAGTAGAGTGGGTTCTTTCTTGATTGTGTTTTATTGAGATATGTCTCTTGATTAAACTTAAAAATATAAACCATTAGTATTAAGTTAGCCTGGAGCAGTGTTTTATTGAGGAATAAGACTGTGCTATTTTCTGGATCTGCAGACTGGAAGAAGCAAAATGTAGAGTGATATGCTTTTCTTGTCAGATGTGGGAGGTTAGGGAGAGTTTACGGGTTACTGAGGATTATATCTGTAATAAATGCTGTTGGTTGCGAATCCTATAGGATTGAATGGATCTGTTGGAGAGACCGTTAGAGGCAATGAGAAATTTACAAGACCAAGGGGATGTGATGGATGGCGGTTATCGGAAGGGAGAAAAGTTTCAGATACAGTCACATAAATGGGTTAACTCCAGGAAAAGTAAGAGAGGTAGACAGGTAGTGCAGGAATCTTCTGTGGCGATCCACATTTCAAACAAGTAGCTGTTTTGGGAAATATAGGGGGTGATGAATTCTCAGGGGAACATGGCAAGAACAGCCAAGGGTCTGGTATGGAGATTGGCTCTAATGCAATGAGGGTTATGTTGAGTTCCAAGCGATCTATTGTGTTAGGGGACTCTCTCAGCCAAGGCACAGACAGACGTTTCTGTGGCCAGCAGCAAAGAATCAGAATGGTGTGTTGTTTCCCTGGTGCCAGGATCAAGGATGTCTCCGAGAAGGTGCAGAATGTTCTCACAGGGGAGAGGGCCCAGCCGGTGGTCATTGTACACATTGGAACCAATGACAAAGGAAAGGAAAAGGATGCGATTCTGAAAGGAAAATATGGAGTTCAGCATAAATTTTAAAAAGGAGATCCTCGAGAGTAGTAATATCTGGATTGCTCCCGGTGCTCTGAGCTAGTGAGGGTAGGAATAGGAGGATGGAACAGATGAACGCATGGCTGAGGAGCTGGTGTATGGGAAAAGGATTCACATTTTTGGATCATTGGAATCTCTTCTAGAGTAAAAGTGACCTGTACAAGAAGGATGGATTGCACCTGAATTGGAAGGGGACTAATATACTGGCAGGGAGATTTATGAGAGCTGCTTGGGAGGATTTAAACTATTAAGGTGAGGGGGGTGGGACCCAGGGAGATAGTGGGGAAAGAGATCAATCTGAGACTGGTACAGTTGAGAAAAGAAGCAAATCAAACAGGCAGGGACAAAGCAGAGAACAAGGTAGGGCTGATAAATTAAACTGCATTTCCTTCAATGCAAGAGACCTAACAGGGAAGGCAGATGAGCTCAGTGCATGGTTAGGAACATGGGACTGGGATATCATAGCAATTTACAGAAACATGGCTCAGGGATGGACAAGACTGGTAGCTTAATGTTCCAGGATACAAATGCGACAGGAAGGACAGAAAGGGAGGCAAAAGAGGAGGGGGAGTGGCGTTTTTGATGAGGGATAGCATGACAGCTCTGCTGAGGGAGGATATTCCTGGAAATACATCCAGGGAAGTTATTTGGGTGGAACTGAGAAATAAGAAAGGGACGATCACCTTACTGAGATTGTATTATAGATCCCCTAATAGTCAGAGGGAAATTGAGAAACAGATTTGTAAGAAGATCTCAGTTATCTGTAAGAATAATAGGATGATTATGGTATGGGGTATTAACTTTCCAAACCTAGACTGGGACTGCCATAGTGTTAAGGGTTTCGATAGAGAAGAATTTAAGTGTGTACAAAAAAAAATTCTGATTTAAATATGTGGTTGTACCTATGAGAGAAGGTGCAGGACTTAACCTACTCTTGGGAAATAAGGCAGGGCAAGTGATTGAGGTGTCAGTGGGTGAGCACTTTGGGGCCAGCGATCATAATTCTATTAGTTTTAAAATAGTGATGGAAAAGGATAGACCAGATCTAAAAGTTGAAGTTCTAAATTGGAGGAAGGCTAATTGTAATGGTATTAGGCAAGAACTTTCAAAAGCTGAATGGGGGCAGATGTTCGCAGGTAAAGGGATGGCTGGAAAATGGGACGGCTTCAGAAATGAGACAGCAAGAGTCTAGAGACAGTATATTCCTGTCAGGGTGAAAGGAAAGGCTGGTAGGTATAGGGAGTGCTGGAAAGAAATTGAGAGTTTGGTTAAGAAAAAGAAGGAAGCATATGTAATGTATAGACAGGATAGATCAAGTGAATCCTTAGATGAGTATAAAGGCAGTAGGAGTATACTTAAGAGGGAAATCAGGAGGGCAAAAAGGGGACATGAGATAACTTTGGCAAATAGAATTAAGGAGAATCCAAAGTGTTTTTACAATTACATTAAGGACAAAAGGGTAACAAGGGAGAGAATAGGGCCCCCTCAGATCAGCAAGGCAGCCTTTATGTGGAACCACAGGAAATGGGGGAGATACTAAATGAGTATTTTGCATCAGTGTTTACTGTGGAAAAGGACATGGAAGATATAGACTGTGGGGAAATAGATGGTAACATCTTGAAAAATGTCGATATTACAGAGGAGGAAGTGCTGGATGTCTTGAAACGCATAAAAGTGGATAAATCCCCAGGACCTGATCAGGTGTACCCTAGAGCTCTGTGGGAAGCTAGGGAAGTGATTGCTGGGCTTCTTGCTGAGATATTTGTATCATCGATAATCACAGGTGAGGTGCCGGAAGACTGGAGGTTGGCTAAATGGTGTCACTGTTTAGGAAGGGTGATAAGGACAAGTCCAGTGAGCCTGACGTCAGTGGTGGACAAGTTATTGGAGGGAATCCTGAGGGACAGGATGTATATGTATTTGGAAAGGCAAGGACTGATCAGGGATAGTCAGCTTGGCTTTGTGCATGCAAAATCATGTCTCACAAATTTGATTGAGTTTTTTGAGGAAGTAACAAAGAGGATTGATGAGGGCAGAGCAGTAGATGTGATTTATATGGACTTCAGTCAGGTGTTCTACAAGGTTCCTCATGGGAGACTGATTAGCAAGATTAGATCTCATGGAATACAGGGAGAACTACTGAACTGGCTCAAAGGTAGAAGACAGAGGATGGTGGTGGAGAGATGTTATTCAGATTGGAGGCCTGTGACCAGTGGAGTGCCACTAAGAACCACTATTTTTCATAATTTATATAAATGATTTGGATGTAAGCATAAGAGGTGTAGTTAGTAAGTTTGCAGATGACACCAAAATTGGAGATGTAGTGGACAGCGAAGAAGGTTACCTCCGATTACAATGGGATCTTGTTTTGATAGGCCAATAGGCTGAGAAGTGGCAGATGGAGTTTAATTTACATAAATGCAAGTTGCTGCATTTTGGGAAAGTAAATCTTAACAGGGCTAATACAATTATTGGTAAAGTCCTGGGGAGTGTTGTTGAACAGAGACCTTGGAGTGCAGGTTCATAGTTCCTTGAAAGTGGAGTCGCAGGTAGATAGGATAGTGAAGAAGGCATTTGGTATGCTTTCCTTTCTTAGTCAGTCAGAGTATTGAATACAAGAGTTGGGAGGTCATGTTGCGGCTGTATATGACATTGGTTTGGCCATTTTTAGAATATTGCATGCAGTTCTGGTCTCCTTCCTATCGGAAGGATGTTGTGAAACTTGAAAGGGTTCAGAAAAGATTTACAAGGATGTTGCCAGGGTTGGAGGATCTGAGCTGTAGGGAGAGGTTGAATAGCTTGGGGCTGTTTTCCCTGGACCCTCTGAGGCTGAAGGGTGATCTTTATAGAGGTTTATAAAATCATGAGGGGCATGGATAGGATGAATAGACAAAGTCTTTTCCCTGGGGTGGTGGAGTCCAGAACTAGAGGTTTAGGGTGGGAGGAGCAAGATATAAAAGAGACCTAAGGGACAACTTTATCATGCAGAGGGTGGTATGTGTATGGAATGAGCTGCCAGAGGATGTGGTGGAGGCTGGTACAATTGCAACATTTAAAATGCATCTGGATGGGTTCCTGAATAGGAAGAGTTTGGAGGGATATGGGCCGGGTGCTGGCAGGTGCGACTAGATTGGGTTGGGATATCTGGCCGGCATGGATGGACTGAAGGGTCTGTTTCTGTGCAGTACATCTGACTCTCTGACTGTATTTGCAGTCCTCATTTTCTCCTTATTATACAGTAGAGGCTATTACTTGATTTACTGGACAGGTATAATGGAAAAAAAAGGCATTTCTAAAACAAATGACAGGAAAATGAAGATAAAAATAAAATACTATTGCTGTGGAAATCTGAAGGGAACAAAGACTAAGAAGTACATAACTGGTCTGGCAGCATCTGTGGTGGTGTTACATATCACATCAGCAATGCAGTATATCTTTAAGGGACATACTGATGATATCACCATATCATGACATGTGACCTAATTAATATAAAGCTCTGTTTCCATCTTGAAATGTGCTGCAGTACATCCAAGTTGCTTATTTTGAGCCCCGATCTGCCAGTACCTGTGTGCATGTGGTGTACCTGTGTAGATACCAGGCTCTGTAATAAATATTCATTGAACTTTTCAGTACTCAAGATCCGTATCTGGGAGGTAACACAAGTGTCATAGCATGATTGTGGCGAATCATCAGTAATCCATGACACGTCACATCATGTAGAGTGAGAAACAGTTAATGGTTCAATTCCAATATGATTCTTCTTCTTAACCCAGATTCTGTAGAAGTTCAATTTGTTTTGACATGTGGACTCTTCTCTGTTCAGGTATTCTGGCATTTAATGACCTAAGGACCTAAAACCCTAAAATAATGTGGCATTACTTTTAGTTATCACTGATGACATATATCACCTAGTACATATCAGATATATTTTTTAAAGGCCTCAACATGTAGGCCTGCTTTTTATGCTGGCAATGATTGTGTAAAATTCACCGTCATTAATTCATTGAAACTAACAGCAACTTCAGGAGTTGACTCGGAATAGTGCAGAATAGGAAGATAATCCAGTTGTTACTGTCAATGCTTCACCAATGGGTGTGCTGTTGAGGCACCCACCAAATGCAAACAAAGAATTGATGAAAACCTCTACAATGTGGCCGTCAGTCTCTGTAAAAGCCCTCGCGACCTCGTAACGTATTGACTGAAGTGTGTGTGAGTTTTTGAACAGCATGCCAATTTCATATTTACTCCTAAGCAGATTCAATGGACTTGCAATGCAAATTTTATGTTTGTGGCAAGTCAAATTTCTCCAATGTAATAAACTTCATGTTTACATTTTGTTTGATATTTTAGTTTCTTTATTGTCCAAATGATCGCTTATTTTGCTGTCTGAAAAATATTGTTAAATACATGGTATGTTGTCAGAGTATTTCACTGTGGCTGCCAGCTGTGTGCAGATGCCGTTGACTTGGCACCAGGGTTGACCTGCCATTGAGAAACTTGAAAGGCTCATCAGTGAGATTGCAAGATTGGCAGCATATCCTGTTACTTCATCACTGAGAGCAATATTTAGCCTTTTCAATAGTTCATAGAGGCCTACCTCATTCCCTTGTTCCAGACTTGATGTTGATTGGTACCCTTCAAACTATATAACCAATTAAGCAACCCTCTCTGGTAGAAAGAGTCCTATGAGTCTTTTGTACACTATAGCTAATTACCTGAATTACCACCAGGCACACTGTTATACAAAACATTAGCAGGGTTTACTGCTTACTAGGGAATGCAATTATTAGATGAGAAATGTTTAAAAAGTAAATCAAAAGAATATGACTCAAATACTGTCCAGCAAAGAGAATGAAGAATAAATTGAAAGTCAGGGGGGAGAATGGGGTCCAAGGATACATGGGAAGGTGAGATCAAATGTGATTTTTGTTTTAATAAAATCTTTTTTAAAGTAGAAGATAATTAGGAAAAGGAGGAAATAATTTAGGAAAGCAAAGCAAATAATATGAAAAGAAAAAATAGTTTTCTGTTTTATAGGAGGATATTCAGAGAGATGAGATACTTAAGTAAAGAATTAGAAGAGAAACTGAGACTACATTGGTCCATTTTCATTGAGGTGTGTTAATGAAATTGTAGAAACATCAAAAGAATTAAAAGATAAGATCACAGGTAATGTAATTGTTTGTATGCAAGCATCCTGAGGAAATGAAGAAAGCTATAATGGAGTTTTTGACTATAATTCTGGCAGTTTTTTTCAGAAAGTTTGGAGAGTAACAAATATAATTGGTCGCTTCAAAAACCAAAGTCACTAAATAAACTGGAAAATTGGAGATATAGTGGACAGCAAAGAAGGTTACCTCAGATTACAACAGGATCTTGATCAGATGGGCCAATGGGCTGAGGTGCTGCATTTTGGGAAAGCAAATCTTAGCAGGACTTATACACTTAATGGTAAGGTCCTAGGGACTGTTGCTGGACAAAGAGACCTTGGAGTGCAGGTTCATAGCTCCTTGAAAGTGGAATCGCAGGTAGATAGGATAGTGATGAAGGCGTTTGGTATGCTTTCCTTTATTGGTCAAAGTATTGAGAACAGGAGTTGTGAGGTCATGTTGCGGCTGTACAGGACATTGGTTAGGCCGCTGTTGGAATATTGCGTGCAATTCTGGTCTCCTTCCTATTGGAAAGATGTTTGGAACTTGAAAGGGTTCAGAAAAGATTCACAGGGATATTGCCAGGGTTGGAGTATCTGAGCTATAGGGTGAGGCTGAACAGGCTGAGGCTGTTTTCCCTGGAGCGTCAGAGGCTGAGGGGTGACCTTATAGAAGTTTACAAAATTATGAGAGGCATGGATAGGATAAATAGACAAAGTCTTTTTCCTGGGTTTGGGGAGCCCAGAACTAGAGGGCGTGGGTTTAGGGTGAGAGGGACCCTAAGGGGCAACTTTTTCATGCAGAGGGTGGTATGGAATGAGCTGCCAGAGGCTGTGGTGGAGGCTGGTAGAATTGCAGCATTTAAGAGGCATTTGGATGGGTATATGAATAGGAGGGGTTTGGAGGGATGTGGGCTGGGTGCTGACAGGTGGGACTAGATTGGGTTGGGATGGCTGGTCGGCGTGGACAGGTTGGACCGAAGGGTCTGTTTCCATGCTGTACATCTCTACGACTCTATACACACATACATATACAGTCACAAATGCAGTTCATTCCTATACAGAAGCTTGTGATTTAGGAGCAGGAGTGGACCGTATGGTTCCTGATATGTGCGCTACAATCCATTAAGATCATGGCAAGTCTGATTGCTCCACATTTCTGATGTTGTTATTGAATGGGTTCCAGACTACACAGGTGAAATATCTTTAAGACACCACAGCCTGTGACGTCCCTGTATAAACGTACCTGCCTTACCTTCAGCTATGCTCTCTGTACAATGGAGTCATTCAATCTTATGCATAAAATGTACAGTAACATCAGAAAGCACAGCCCTCTGTTTGTAAAATCTTTGATTATCATCATGTAAATTGTATTAGCAAGCTTCGAGACAACTGTCTTTGTGGTATATATTATGTATATATATACTCGCATCTTTTACTGGCAGTAGTGTTTGACCCAAGCAACTACATAATTTGTGTACCTCCAACAACCACGCACTCTCTTACTATTCAAGGGTATATCTACCTCTGCCTTAGATATTTTAAAGCCTCTGCTACCAGTGCCTTTTGATGAAGAAAGTTCCAAAGACTGACCACGGAAAATTCTCTTTTCAGGGAATGCTTCCTCACCTAAAAATAAGAGTCTTTATGTTTTCAAAATCAGTAAGGACAGAAGATGGCAACTGAAATAAATGGATTGGAATCATGGTCATTGGGATGGATATAAGACAAAAATCAAAGCGCAGTGGTCAAAGGAAGTTTTCTACAATTGCAAAATATTGTTTGTGGTCTAACAGAGAAGTCATGTTGTGAATGATGCTCTTTTACTAATTAAAATATTTTAAATCCTGCTTCTGTAAGTGCTTTATGTCTGGATTATTTGACTTTCTATTGTTTATTTTTGTTTCAGTTTTACCTTTTTTTTCCTCTTATATGTGACTAAATTCACAATTGATAAGAACGTCAATTTGTTGCCTTGCTCAACTTGGGAGACTGATCTGTGAGAGGGCCTGTTAGATTGGTAGTACAATTCTTCTAATTTGTTCCATGCTCCACAGCAGCATTGTAGCATCAGAATCCTTGACCCCCAAATTTCAGCTCATGGCCCAATTTGGAGTCTCAACTACCTGCCGCACCTTTTCCCACCCCATCCCCGCTCAACTTTGGGCAGCCCTGGTTTGATGAATATGTAGATGGGCCTCTGAGGTAAACTCTGATGTTCCTTTGGCCTCACTAGTCATGTTGTATATTTGGTTAAAGATTGGAATAGAGCATACTGTTTGTTCTCAGCCCTTTAATAAATATTGTTTAAAAGTAACGTGGGAATCTAGTCAGAGCTTTTGTAAAGAGCCCATGCTAAAACAGCGAAAGTCTCTATCTCTGAGTTGTGTTCTAACCACATGCCCTCTTTCTGCTGGGTATCAACACAGTACCAGTTACTGCTATATTGAAAGAAAATTTTAATGAAATGAAAGAACAGAATAGTTTTGATAAATAAATACACAAGTCACTAGTGATGGTACTGAAAATAGATTTAACTGTCTAAAGGAAAATTTGATTTTGGCTCTCTATCTTGAACACATGCACTGGAATTATAAGAATGAATATTGGACTTGTACAGGACCTTTTTGAGTTATACGAAGGTCAAAAATACTGTGTATGACATGGTTAGTTCATTACAAGATGATAATGGAAAAAGAAAATGGAAGGAATAGAAAGTACATTTGTTTTGATGACACCAATTATGTTCTGAGGCTTGGGAAATTATGGCTTTTTTTCCATGGGACCTGAGAAAGCTTAAGGGGTGACCCAATAAGACATTTTTAAGATAATGAAAATCTATGATAAAGTGAATGATGAGAACACTTCCTCTGTTTACAAGACAATAATGAGAAGGCATAACTTTGAAATAATTATACGAATTAACTGAATGCTCTGCCACAAACTATCGTTTCAATAATTTATTTCAAAAGGGAATTGGGTATTTGCTTAAAGAAGAATCAAATGAGCCTGGAAACTCCAAATGAAAAACCATATGGTGCAGGATATAATAATGAAGCAAACCCTATTTGCTGGTTTGTGTTTGAGGTATTGACCTTAAGATGACATTAGTCTGATGTATCTCATTATCAATGTCATTTACTGGGGACACTTCTGAGGCCAATAGTAGTGAAACTATTACTTATTTTCCTGATTTTTTAAAAGTAAAATTGTAATTTGATAAGGGAAGATTTTTATATGTGCCTGTATAAGGGGAAGCAGAATTCAGCTCACAAGTAAAAGAAATGAGGAATGGAAAAATAAATTGTAATTCGTCTCTGATTGGGCAATACTGCTCTGATTAGTCTAGGAATCTTAAACTGGCAGAGAAATTTGTGTTTATAACTTGATGCAACTTACCATTCTTGAGAATCTCTAAGCTACAATTAATATTTGCCATGTTATACTTGAGAACTGTTTGTGATGCTACCAACTGAATGCAAAGAGAATAAATGATGGTATTTCTCAACTCCATTATACATTGCATGAATGTGCACACCATTCAGCCGCAAAGGGGAAAGAAAATCTCCCATTCAAGGTCAAAGTTCATATCATTGTTGTTGAGCCATATCTGTAGGAAGATCTACAGTCTCTTTGCTGAGTTGAAATTCTTTATTTTAAATCACTAGTAATAGAAATGTCATTTCTGCCTAACATGGGCATATTAGTGAGATTATTGCAGTAGTACACAGATTGCTTTTGCAAATTTACAATCAATGGGATTAGTACAACCAAAGTCATACTTCATGATTGACCATTTCCAGCTTTCTGGCAGCTATATCATATCTCTGCTATAGCATGGACAAAGCTAAGTTCTCAGGCAGGTAATAAAAAGAGACCCTAAATTATTTCAGATGCAGCACAGGTCAAACTCAAATGATTCTGTGCCTTGGCACCTGCCAGCAATTTAATGTGCAATGCTGTTTTCAGCTTTAACTGAGCAAGGCCACTTTAACAATCTCTGTTAAAGTTTTCAGCTCATTTATTATCATTCTCTGAGGTTAAAACATGCTGAAAAAAATTATGTACTGAGCTGTTATAAATGTAGCAATCAGCTCGACATCACTAGGTTTCATTTAATTTGTACACAGCTGTTCAAAAATGCTTTCTTGTCTACTTTTCCTTTCTTTCATGCAGTAATAATAGCTTCCACATGACCGAACGTCTCATCTGCAAAGTCCAAATATGTCAGTTTGAAGCTTAGGGTGGGAAGAATTTGGTGCTTAGTTTGGTAACAGTCTATTTAAACAG
Organism: Hemiscyllium ocellatum; assembly: GCF_020745735.1. Classification (NCBI taxonomy): domain Eukaryota; kingdom Metazoa; phylum Chordata; class Chondrichthyes; order Orectolobiformes; family Hemiscylliidae; genus Hemiscyllium; species Hemiscyllium ocellatum. Next base: position 71,294,312 of record NC_083408.1, on the reverse strand, counting down.
TGTAGTAGTGGGAGGGGAGGTGGGGCAGGCTTATTTGAGATTAGTTTGAAGGACAGATTGAGATGAAAGGGTGGTTCCCATGTGACTTGCTTTTTTTTGTCATCGCTGTTCTTGTCACCAGGCACATGCTGTTAATTGATCAAAGAGTCCTTTGTGAATTCTGTTCTGAGATCTTTGACATGATCAGTGTGTATGAAATAACATGAACAGTTAGATTGTAAATGGGGTCCTCTGCTTTTGAGGAGTTGCTCTGTATTACCCAGCTAACTCGCATGGCTGGTATGTTTGAGTGCTGCCAATACTTGAATCTCCGACTGTAAACACATTTCCTCTGGCCACAAAGCAGTGAATTTCATGGAACAACACAAAATGTGGCATTGTTTTCTCCTAATAGCAGGTTCTGTGAAGGTTAAACTACTATGTGGATGCACCTTTTCAAGATTTACAGCAAAGGTGTCTGAAATTGTTTTTACTTTAAATTGTTTCTTCAAGTACTATATGCCTCGAATGATCTTTACTAGGGAAAATTATTGAGATGTTAATTATTAATTGTCTCACACTGAAAAGGATTCACTTCACACTTTGACAATAGCATCGAGTTCCATTTATTTTCTATTTTTAAGCTGTGGCTTTGTTCCTCCAAATCTATTTTTTTTTGCAGTAATTTCATTAAGTCATTGGGTTTACCAATGTCCGTTTGCATTAGCTCAGTCTTAATTAGGTGTTTTCTTTAGTTACTTCTTACAGGAATGCTTACCATAATTAAATGTTCTGATTAGATAAACACTCTACTCAAAATAATTTTTCCATAATTAGACTTTTTTTTAGCTGCAAGACTTACCTTTATTAAGTAATTACTTTTATAGGAATCAATGGGTAGATTTTGATTTTATATTGTGAGATCATGTAAAATGGGTAAGAGCAAATTGTCAGCTTTCCCCTTACGATTTTTATTTCCTTTTGACTCCAAAAGTCTACTCCAAAATGCCTTTCTGAAGTGAAATAAAATATTGCGAATATCAATAAGAATGCATTGACATCAATAATCCATATTTGCCGTGTTGAGGTAGGAACTTGTGGGATTATTGAAGGTCTGTAATTCGAGACCAGATCTATTTCTGTTCTTTTAAATCAAAGTAGGAAATACTGAAAGTATTTAGTGGTTCAGACAGGATCCATGGAGAGAAGCAGTGTTAATGTTTCAAGTCATTGACCTTTCATCAAGAATGTTCTTGTCACTCATCATCTATGCGTGTCTAAATATGCCATCTTTCTTGTAACTGCAACCAGGCCAATGCAAAAGTTTCTTTTGGACACAAGCAGCAAGATTGAAGTGGGAATTCTGATGTTTGTGTGGCTAAAGATTTCCATAAATTTCACCCAGGCTTGGGACCTGGAGAGACACTTAATTTTGCTGCACTGGTAATAAAACACAGGAGATACCAGTTATAAGCGATTAAACCCAATTCGGTTGGTGTACAGAATGGGTACAATACGCAGTCTTCATTAGTGACAGGGACCATTATGTCCCACTGGCCAGTCACCTCAATCTCCTCATAAGGTGCTGACCTACCACTGTCCATCTGTTTCAATGGCTGCTTTACTGAAGAGTCTCTTCTCAACAAATGGATGGAATCCATTGCACTGGGCAATAAACAGAAAAGAAAAGGCTGCTGACACTTTGGGGAGCTGGGATGCCATGATCATGTGCAGGGTATTGACAGATGGCATGCTGGTTGATAACATGAAAATGACAGCCATGACTGACCTGGAACTTGATAAAGTGAAGATTGACATAGCTTCTATGCAAGAAATCAGACGCACCGAGGGCACGTCATTAGAGAATACTGTTACATGTTTATCTGACAGGAGGAGTTCTGAAATAATTTTAAGCAAGGTATAAGGAACTTCTGTTCTCGATGTTTGAATGACTGAGAATAGAATGTGATCTCTCCATCCAACTCTCAACTCCAGTTGAGTTAACCTCATGAGTAATTATGCTCCAATGCTGTGCTCTGCTACAAACCCAAAAGACCAATTCTGTGAGGAATTTAATACTGCCATCAGCCAAATCCCTGATTCGGTACATCTTTACTGATTAGGGGTTGTAATAAAGGTGTCCCTCCTGTTCTGGGTATCAAGGCCTGGAAAAGTAAATGAGAATGATCGGAGATAATTTGAGCTTTGGTGCTGACAGAATTTTGGGTAGCTAACATTTTCTGTCAGAACAAACAGTCCAATCGGTATGTTTATTTTTCCCCAGTCTCTATTAGGATGCTGATTGTATCAGGGATCAGGAGATTATCAGCCTGTTCAGACACACTACAACAGGAGGGATTTGAAGTGTCCTGGAGATATATAAGATCAAGGCATTGATACAAGGTGAATCTGATCATGGTCTCACAGTGCTCTCTGAACAAGGTTTGCACCATTGATATCACTCCCTAGTGTACACTGGGGTTAGGATGCAATCCTTGAAATGTTATCACTCAAAACACAAATGCCGTCTATGTTTCAACAATTCAAGAATTTAGATTGATAAATTCTTGATGTCACAAGGAATTAAGGGCTACGGGGAGAATGCTGGTAAGTCGAGTTGAAATGACCCTCAGCCATGATTGAATGGTGGAGTGGACTCGATGGGCCGCATGGCCTTACTTCCACTCCTATGTCTTATGGTCTTAACATCAACCCATTGCCTCCCCAGGTAAAAACCAATAGTTCCTCATTTTGATTGAATAGGTGCACTCCAGCATTCCCACAAAGAGTACTGAAGCTACATAGAAGATACAGGAGTGTACTCTCAAATATGGGAAACACGAGTGGAACAATGATTGATTTGTGGCTAATATCACTATGAGGGAAACTGTCATTTGAGGCCAAGTGATTTGCTCTCCTTAATCAAAATAGAATGGAACTGAATGCTTGAAGTGAAGTCCAGTGAGAGTTCATGCAAAATCTACTGTTTACAATGGTACCAAACTATCTGGATGTTGTTTGATGTGGAGAATGCATGAAAAGATCACAATTAAATTTGGTCCATCAACAGTTCTATAAAGAATAAAGATAGTGAAAGTCGTCATTGATTACAACAATCTATTGGAGAGATGGCTGGAATGTTACCTTGAGTTGTACTCGAGGGAAACCAGAAGATAAAGCTGTGGACAGCATAGAAAGTCTGCTTGTCATGCCAAGCCGGCTGTTAAACTGCAGTGGGGCAGTTTAACAAAATTATTGAATCACTTGCCATGGGCAAAGCTCCAGCAGGTGATGATGTACCATCTAAACTCCAGGCATAAGAAACTTGCACTCCAGTAGCATTTGCACTAATGCCCATCTCCATGGGAGGGAAGGGATCAGTGAGCCAGGATGCGGGTAATGCAAAGATTGTGAACCCATCCAAGAACTAGGACAACTGCAGTGATTGCAGTAACTATCTTCCTGCTGAGCACTGTGGGAACGATAGTGCTCTGTGTCAGTGTTTGTCAAATTGCAGATCTGTTGGGAATCCATGTGGCTTGAGAACTGGAAGATCCACAATATTCATGATCTTCTCTGGCCATCAACTGTAAGAGAAAGACTATGAACAAAGGAGATAACTGTTGCCTTCATTGATCTCACCAAGGCATTGAAAAGTGTGAACAGAGATGGTCTATTTGAACTGCTTGAGAAAATTGAGCAGCCTCAGCAGGCAGTCAATGTCATCCCCCCCCCCCCCCCCCCCCCCCTTTCCATGATATCATGAGCATAAGATCAGCTGTGAAAGAGCAAATTGGAACCCTTTGAGAACTGCAGTGAGGTCAGGGTTGTGTCCTGGCACTTAGACTCTTTGCTGCTGCCAAAAGCCTCCAGGCCATCTGCAGGGGTGTCCACTTTCTTGCCAAAACTGTTCAGGCTTGCTGCCCAGAGTGCTGCTGCACACTGACAATGCCCCACTAACATTCTGTACTGAGGGAACACTTTTTCAGTAGGAAATGGACACACTCTCTCAGATAAAGAGTCCAGAACTAGAGGGTGTAGGTTTAGGGTGAGAGGGAAAAGATATAAAAGAGACGCAAGGGGCATCTTTTCCACGCAGAGGGTGGTACGTGTATGGAATGAGCTGCCAGAGAAAGTAGTGGAGGCTAGTACAGTTGCAAAATTTAAAAGGCATCTGGGTGGATATATGAATAAGAAGGGTTTGGAGGGATATGGGCAAGGTGCTGGCAGGTCGGCTAGATTGGGTCGGGATATCTGGTAGGCATGGATGGGTTGGACCTAAGGGTCTGTTTCCGTGATGTACATCTCTATGACTCTAATTGTGGGGAGTTTGATTATTAACAATTGTCAGGAGACAAATGTCATAGTCCAATGTCATATCACCATCTATATGTATTGACAATATGATCCTGAAGGTGGTTATTATTTTCTTCTATCTAGGTTCCGTACTCAACAGTAATCTGTCACTTTGATTCTGAATTTAACAAATGCACTGCAAAAAGTGATGGCGTGCCTAAGCTGTATGGGAGAATGTTGAACAAGGGCAACTTGACTGAGAACACTAAGCTGCAAGTCCATGAAGTGTGCTGATGGTGCAAGCTTCTAGAGGGGTGAGATTGAGACGGTATTTCACAAAATCCCCACAGTGCAGAAAGAGGCCATTCAGCCCATCAATCTGCACAAATCCTTTGAAAAGAATCCCACCCAGACCCAGCCATCCCTGTAACCTGGCATTTCCCATTATTAATCCACTGAGCCTGTATATACCTCAGCACTATGGACAATTTAGCATGTCCAATTCACCTAACCTGCATGTCTTTAGTCTGTAGGAAGAGACCAGAGTGCACGGAGGAAACCCACACAGACATGGGGAGAATGTGCAAAATTCACCTAAATTTGGAATCCGACCCGGGTTCCTGGTGCTGTGAGGCAGTATTGCTGACCACTGAGCCACCGTGTCACCCTTGCCTGTTAGGAAGGAGTGAAGACTGAATAGTTTACACTTTATCTGTTTCAGAAATAGACTTGGAATCACTTGGCAGAAAAAAAATACGAGTTGCAAGGATATGGGGGTGCTAATTCCATCAGCATACTCATTGATAAGTTAACAATAGGGCCTGAAGCCACTCCAGAATATTCATTGGATGGTTGACAGCAATATAGTCAAAGATGGTTAACTGACACTGGGTGATATATTTCCAAATCCAAATGATCTGTGGCTTGGAGAACAACTTACAGGTGCTGGCATTTCCATGTATCTGCTCGCCTTCTAGCTGGAAGTGGACATGGATTTGGAAGGAGCCTTGGTGAATTTCTGTAGTGCGTCTTGTAGATGGTACAGACTGCTGCTACTGAGTGTTGGTGGAGGGAGTGGATGTGATACCAAAGAAGCAGGCTGCTTTGTCCTGGATGGTGTCAAGCTTTGAGTGTTGTTGGAGCTGGACTAATCCAGGCAAGTGGGTACTATTCCATCACACCTGACTTGTGGAAAGGCTTTGGGGTGTCAGGAAGTGTGTTTCCTAACCATAGGATTCGTAGCCTCAAACATATGAAGCATAGTATTTATGCGGCTAGTCCAGTTGATTTTCTAGTCAATGGTAACACCCCAGGTGTTGTTTTAATGGGGAGTTTAGCGATGGTAATGCCATTGAATGTCAAGGGGCAATGGTTCTATTCTCTCTTGTTGGAGATGGTCATAGTCTGACACTTTCATGGCATGAAAGTAACTTGCTGCTTGTCACCGCAAATCTGGATATTGTCCAGATGTAGTTACATAACATTATAATGCAAAGCATCCTCTTGCAAGGTAGAAGACAGCTCCCTTCTTCCACTGACTCCAAGTTGTGGATCCAGTTGCAAAGTGTCATTTGCTATACACACGAATTGACCAAAGAACCTGTGCAAATGAGTTGAAAAGCTTAAGGAATCGCTTCAGATTTGCATAAACTCAAAAGTAATAGCCATTTAGGTAAATTGTTTGCAGACAAACTAGGTTTTTTTACCATGGAAATAATTGAAATTCTGGTAGTGAAAGATTTAATGTGAATACTTCTTTTGTTTTATCTTTACATATACTTACATGCATTAAGCATGTTTCTTGCATGTTCAGAACTGTATGTCATTCCATCAGAATGGGAGCCTATGTTACTGGAAGGGGAGGAAGGGTGCTCCGGTTTCCTCCCACAGTCCAAAGATATGCAGGTCAGGTGAATTGGCCCATAGTATTAGGTGTATTATTCAGAGGGAAATGGATCTGGGTGGGTTACTCTTTGGAGGGCTGGTGTGGACTTGTTGGGCCGAAGGACCTATTTCCACACTGTAGGGAACCTAATCTTAAAAAAATGATGCTGCACCAATAGAGTTTGAGACCAAGCTGTTGGTCCTTTGCCCAGTGAATGGAAAGCAGGTTGAATGAAGAACTGAGTGAGGAGCTCTGTCACTAATAACTTTGTTTCACTATGAAGGCTCTGGCTGAGCCACTTCTCCTGCTGCATGATAATTTGTTGTCTTTTTCTTTTTGCTTGCCCATCTTTTTTGAGGTTTGAATGAAGAATGTTTAAATTAAAAGTGCACTTCAACAGGGAAAAGTAATTGTTTGAAAAGAAACCTACACTGTAGGCTTGTTAGTTAAAACAGATATTGGAAACCTGTTAAGATCCCACTCAAAATATATATAAAAGAGCTTGTGATCTGTACTGAATTTCTAAATATTTATGAGACGGCCTACACAAATGTTTAAGTGACTACTTCTGTTAATTGTTCACTTGAAGAGAATAGAATTATTTTATGTACACTCCACTTTGCTATTCAATTAAAGAATGACTATAAGGAATTATTCCTATATTCATTTGTATAGTTTATATGCAAAATCACATAACTTCATGTGTGGTGTTAGAACGTGTACAGCTGCTGACTTGCATGTTGATTTGGTTTTGATGCACATGTGCTACTCAAACGGCTATAACCATATCAATTGATTTAATAATATAAATCAGAATATGGTGAATAAAGTTTCTGAGAGTCATATCACTATTATACAGCTACAGTTAACTTTGTTGTATGAGTTCTTCAGATGTGATGCAAAGAGTTCAAACATTTTAAAATTACTTTGCAATTGCTTTACTCCTGGACCAAAATAAACAGTAGAAGAGTTTGGGCACATTGTTCAGTGACTTTGTATACGATTTAATAATTGATTTATAACTCCAAAACTGAAGGAGTTTTAAAATTTCTCAAAGACAAATATTAATGTTTATATTATTGCATAACAGGAATCACATCCCATACAGTTGGGTATCTCTCAACAATGGAGTGTAAAATAGGTGCCTGACCAAACCAGCCTTCTTTTCATCAGGTGGGTTACTTGACTTTAAAATGACTGCTTTGTAATCAAGAATGTCATTAAACCAATCCAGAATACCTTATTGCTTCCACTTATGCCATTCCAGTAAATTGGACATTGTACCATCATCCAGTTCATTCAGGGGTCAGGAGACATGATCAATGGGAAATCTCACAGATGACACTAACCTGTTGGTTCTGTCTGCTTTTAAAGAGACAGACTGTTTGGTCACATTCTCCCAATACTAATAAAAGTGACCAGCATAATTAAGTACTGCTGAAATGATAAAGTATCTGCTTGTACTGTTCCAGTATTCCTAATACAATAAAGAATTAGCGGCTCCACCTTGTATATGTGTGTAATATAATTGCAACTGGAGGGCTGAAGGGCCAGTTTCTGTGCTGTATTGTTCTATGTTCTTTTGTTTAATAATATTTGTGCTCTTCGTTTAAGATCGAAGTACCTTTCGAGTACTCTGTAAATTCTATCTTTTTGTTATTTACCATTATACAACTGTAATATTCTTTACCTTGAGGTAAATATTGCCAGCAGATTGTGTGTGTGTGTGTGTGTGTGTGTGTGTGTGGAATTAAGTCGTAGATTATGTTTAGTTCAGGAACCTTCGATAACTTACCATACCGTAGTGGGGTTGATACAGTTAGCATGGCTCATGTACACTCATGAATTGTTCCATATCCAAATTCATCCTTGGCCAGTACACAGATACTTGTGCTAACTGTCTTGTATATTCAATACCTATGTGTCCCTTCTGTAACATGGACATGATGTATTGGTATAATGCTTTTGGACTTCCTCTTCCCTTGAAAATGACTTGTTGCTATAGATAAAATTTGGTTCTTCATTGTCAAAATGAATTAATTCTCTCAAGTGGTATTTGAATACTGTTAGGCCACCCCTGGATAATGACCTTTTGCAACTCCTTATGGTTGTTCATCTTTCTCTGTTGCTACATGCAACAGTTTTCACTGGCTTTGGCCAAAGTGTAACAACCCAACCTTGAGAATGTCTTTAACTTTATAGCTTAGAGCATTGACATGTAGATCAAGAGGAGTGCTATGGTCATTGTATGGGCTGAGTAATCTGCTCAACATGTCAGATGTAATTGTCCTGGAACCTGGCTGTACCTCACTTCTCCACAGTCATATCCTTACAATTATTCACTTACTTGATTGTGTCATGTGTAACCTGTTCTGCCACAGTGGTTATGGTTTAATTTCATGAAATGTGATGGTATACCAAAATCTTTGCATACTGGTAATCCTGCCACAACAAGAATTATAAGATTGAGTCTTTCAGGATGCCACAATGAGTATTGCACTCTGATTCTGCCAATGCATGCAATTAGTGATCTATGATACGTGTGGTCAGTCTTTCATAGATTGTAGCGTGGAGCATCACTTATAGAGTCTTGCAGACTGTGTGCAGAGGTAATATATTTTAGTATGTTGTTCTACTTTTTATAGCCAATGATATAGGTCACAATCACCTTATAACATCAACATGGTGTGTCAGGTTAATAACTGTGGTCACCTTCTGAAATTCACCTTTTACCTTGTTGACTCTGAACCTCAATGGATATGCTTACACCTTTTTGTTAAGTTCCCTTGCAGCCAGTGTTAAAGTGATGTATTATCTTATTAGTCGCATGTTATAGTCTGTTTATTTGCTTTGGAACTGGACTTCCTGCACGTGGGTACCCAACATTCTTGGTGCCACAGGCTTTATTGATATCAAAAGGTTGAACTGCTTTTCAACCATTTATTTGTTCCCATGTCTTTTCTTAAAACATGTGTGAATACATTTTGCTTTAACTGTTAGGATTTGGAAAAATGTCTTTTTGTGTGGGAAAGGGTCAGAAGAATCCCAAAACATGTCATGGGTTGGAGTTTCTACTCTTGAGCCTGTTACCTCCTACTGAGTGTCTGCATGTGTCCATATCAGGCAAAAATGCTTCTGTGATGCTGTTCATGGTAGAATAAACAGATTCTGAGTGAGTGCACTTGTGAAAGCAGTGATTTGCATCAGCTGTCAGAGGGCTCTAATATCTGGAGAATACAAAATCAATGTCTCCAGTATGGAATAAGAAGAAAATAAACCATGGGGTTGCACGGTGGCGTAGTGGTTAGCACTGCTGCCTCACAGCACCAGAGTCCCAGGTTCGATTCCAGCCTCAGGCGACTGTCTGACTGTGTGGAGTTTGCACATCCTCCCCGTGTCTGCATGGGTTTCCTCCGGGTGTCCGGTTTCCTCCCACAGTCCAAAGATGTGCATGTCAGGTGAATTGGCCATGTTAAATTGCCCATAGTGTTACGTGCATTAGTCAGAGGGAAATAGGTTTGGGTGGGTTACTCTTCAGAGGGTTGGTGTGACTGGTTGAGCTGAAGGGCCTGTTTCCACACTGTCGGGAATCTAATCTAATTTTGATGATGAAAATGGGTATAATAAAAATTTGTTATCCATGTGTTTTGAGAAGCGTGGGATTTTTAAATGTAGTGTCCCTTTAAGAGTAAGTTGGGCTGGAGAGCATTTTGAAAGGAAACCAATTGCATTCCTGACTGTGGCATAATTTGGTTCCAAAACGTCCCCATGTCCATTTGTGTTACCAATGGGATGAACAGCTAAAAAACAAAGGATAAATACAAAATGAATTGTAGTGGTGAGAGGTTACAACATATAGAATTTGTATACAGAGGAAACAAGAAAATTTCTCTCTAAATGACACCCAGGTTTCTCTTTGCTAGTTTTTGACCAGAACCTAGTGTTGTGGCAGGGCTCTGAAAATAGGGGAGACTGTGTTATTGTGTGCTTTGTACTTGGAGCAGACAGAATACTGAGGCAGAAAGGGTGTGAGATTATGGATTGGATAAGACTTGTTACAGCTGCCAGAGTCTACCAAAGTTTTCAAAGGGGTTAGAGAAGGATGTCTGGTAGTGATTCTGTGTCATCTGGGCTGTCACAACCCGAGAAGAGGAAGATTTGTAGATGTTTGCTTTTGCCAGTGCTCACTGTGTTTGGGACCCTTGAATGAAATATGGGTGCTGGGCAATGTGGTTTACGTGTTGAAACATTTGGTTACGTGGTGGGAGAGCCTACAAAATTGAGGTAAAAATATTGTATTTGTGTATTTGTAAATAACAGAATAGCGCTTTTCATTGTGAATGATGTTTCATAAAGTGAATGACTGATTAACAATGTGAAATTACAAACATGGTTGGAAAGTTGTGTCAACAGCTTCCTGAAGTACATTAGTTGAAAAGAAAGATCACTTGCCCAACACTTATTTATCAGCAGTGTTTTCTGTTTTTGTATTTGTAAAATCTATCACTGTAATGATATGTTTTTAAAAAAAAACTTCTCTGTTAACAATTGGCATTTATTAGAAATGTCAAATCTTCATTCAAACCTTTTTTTTTACAAAGCAAATTTTCAATGTAGTGGCTGGATATCTTGGTGTGCCTTAATAAAGTTGAGTTAAATACAGGCTTAATCTCTGTTCCATAAAATGTGAGACTTTAAAAAATGCATTGTGGAATTTTACTGTAGTTATATGCATGCACACAGAAATATGTTTATGGATATGGAAGTGCTGCAATGACCACCATTCAATAGTAAAATTTCAAATAACAGCCTATCAATATCCGGGTAGGCCTTGAAATTGATGGCAGGATGGTCTAAGAGGATTCAGCATCCTATATGCTGGCATAACATTGTTTATGGCACTGGAAACTGTATTCACAGCATGACTCGTCAAACTTATTTGGACTGTAATCCCTTCTATTATTTAACATCACTCCTCCAAAGTTTATTTCAATAAACCTACATTAGTTTAAGGCAGTGCATCTCCTGGTAATGAGGTTTAATTTAATGAATGAAGTGATGGCCCATTTTGCTATAATGAAGAAAATCTCAAACAGATACCTCCCATGCCCACTGCTCCTGAAATTTCAGGAAAAACTGTTTGAAATGGTTTAAAAGCCCTGTGTTTTTAGAAGAACGTTTTGATGCATAAAAGAAAGCAACCATAGAAGTTAACTATCAGTTTGCAAATCAGCAAGTTAATGATTTTGAATTTCAACAAGAACACTAGTGTACTTTTCTGTAATAGTTACATAAGCAGGGCTTATCCATTATTACTCTATTAATATACAGAATTAACTTGTAATGTTGATAAGGATTTTTGAATTCCGTTTCTAAGTAGTAATTTAAAAGATTATTACTAAAAGAACAGTGAAACTTTAAAAAAAACGTACATAGTTCTAAACAAGACTAGCTGCAGACTGCTAGATTGGTTGCATGAAACCAAGCTATTTGGTTGTTAAATTGTAAAATGGGAAGCTTATGTATCCACTCCTTTTTTTTTCTCCTGTTGAAAAACGGTTTTATAATTGCATGAAAAACCACAACTAAATATATGTTCAAATATAAACATTGCTGCCATGTTTATCTTCAGTGACGTCCATTCTCATCAGTTTTGTTTTGTGAAGTTTAGTAAACATGACAAATAAGCGACTAGAAGTTGGAGTTTTTCATCTTTTACTCCATCAGAATGAGGACTCAAATGCTAAACAAAAATGTTAAATTTCCAGTCATCTTTCAATAACGTTGTGAAACGTACATGATCTCAAATGTGCAAAATTGTTTTTGTTTTGGGTGTGCCTTTTGCTGTCTAATCTCCAAGCTCTAGAATTCCTTTCCTTTATTCTCATGACTTTTCACCCCTATTCCTTTTCAGCTTCAATCACTGAAAAATTGAAGACCTAATTTTGACCTTTTTTTAGTCACCCATCTGAATACTCCCTTCTTTGGCTGTATCAGTTTTTTTTTGTCTGAGTACCCTCCTGTGAAACACCCTTCAGGTTGCCTGTATTAAGTGTAAACTTTTCTATCCTTATAAGTAGTAACCATGGGCAGATTCTTGTGCATATTGATTGAAGTATGGTCTTAGATGTTAAAGCCAGCAGAATGCCCCTATCCTGTCACCACCCAAATGAAAAGCCTGCAGAACCTTGTACCTATCATGCACTAAAGTGGTCACTCAGTGGGCTTTCTGCTGGAAATGCTTCCCAATGCTGCCATCTCTTGCCTAACCTGAAGCTGTTGGCATGGTAAGCTGAAATTTCAGGAGCAGTGGGCATGGGAGGTATCTGTTTGAGAGAGATCACGTTGGGGAAGGGGGTCAGAAACCCCTGAACACCATCCCTGCCCCAGTCAACCCAGATTGGGGTTCCTATTCCCTTATCCTGGTGGGTGAGTCCATCATGCCAGTTGGTCATATTGCCCCTTGGGAACAGGTTTAATCATAGTTATCTGAAGAGGCCCTTGACTCATCACTGATCACACAAACGTTTCAATTGGTGCCAGGGTGGGATAGCCTTTCTTGTGCCAACACCACATTAAAGAACTCCCTAATGCCCGTCTCCCTGACTGTCGTCCTCCCACTGCCATGTTCCCCACCTTTGTTTGGGAGGGAAATATTCTACCCTCTTGTTATAGATTGGAAAAATTTGGTTGGCCTCCCTAAACATGCTGGAAGAGCATGACTGTTAATTTTTAAAAGGTGCTGCATCAGGTACTGGAGATCTGCAGTTCTCCAATAACTGGTAAAAGGCTTAATTTTGTTTTAAAAAGGGTGTTGCTTTCTTTCCATATATACAGCTAATAAAACTGTCATAAAATGTCCAAAGTTCTTCACAAGATCATTTTGAAACAAACCAAGACCACTGAGCCGCATTAGAACTGATGGTCGGGTAACCAAAATCTCGGTCAGGACAGGAGGTTGAAAGGAATATCTTAAAGTCAGGCACTTGAAATTTAAAAGAGCACAAAGAGCTTCTTAAAAAGAGGCATCCAGAAATGCAAATGTCAGTATTTCGACCATAATATCAGTACTGAGAAGCTGTAGATCTCTTTTCTAGAGGGCAAAATGGAGGGCAGCAGTAAGAGGGGTGGAAATAGATCTGATTGGTTGACAGATGTTACAGCGAGCTTGCATGTGAGTTACAGTGGATGTTTGAGAATGGTGGAAATGCATTAAGTACACAAACCGTGACAGCAGATAAGCTTCTGCAGAGCTAGAAAATAGTTGGTGAGATGTGGGGTGGGAGCTTTATGGCTAAGTAACTGAAGGCCTGGTCACTGCTGGTGCAGCTATTAAAATGGGGAAGTTCAAGACCTAATTTAAATCAATAACAAATTTCTCAAAAGGTTGTAGACCCGGAGGAGATTATAGAACTGGGGTGCAGTTGAATAGTGGAGACATTTTCAGGGGGGGGGGGGGGGGGGGCGGGGGGAGCAGGTGATGTTGGAGGGGAAGGGAAGAGAATTTTAAAACCAACATTTTGCTCGACAAGAGTTAATTTAGGTCAGTGAGCACAGCGGTGCTAGGCGAGTGGAACTTGGTGCGACTGGAGACGTTAGCAGCAGAGTTTTTGGATGATCTCCGGTTTACTGAGGGAGACAAGCTACCGAATATTGGTACAGAGGTAACAAAGTTAGGAATAATAGTTTCACCAGCAAATCAACTGAGATGGGGCAATGTTGGATGATTATTACAAAGGTGGATGGGAATAGATGTTTCAGTGATTGTGCAAGTATGAGTCAGAAGCTCAAGCTTTGTATCTGCCTATTAACAGGGAGAGGGATGGAGTTAGTAGCTAGGGAACAGAATGTAGAGTAGGGACAAAAACAATGGCTTTGATCCTTTCAATTATTTAATGGAAGGTAATTTTTGATTCTTCAGAACTCGATGTTGCATAGGCCATCTGATAATTTAACAATAGTGCAGGAATTAGAAGAGAGGCGTTGGTTCAGATTTCCAGCATCTGCAATTTTGTTTATTTTTCTGATGGCGGAGAGACTTTGTTGATCAATTGTCAAAGGGTGTGGGCATGTTACAATGGATGGACCACCGTCACATTAGATGTGATTTGCGACTTTGGGAGTTATTCTGTTACTATGGGTGAGGTGGAAATCTGATTGAAGAGATTCAGTTGGGGTAGTGTTTCAGGAAGGGTGTGAAGTCCAAATAATTTCGAGAATGTTGGAAATGAGAATAGATTTACTATTGTACAATTTTATGGCTGTAAAATTGAACAAGGAGGATGTTCCTACACTGTTGTTGGTATTTTCTAATCAACCTGTTCAGAGGTGTTATTGCACACTTCACGAACAGGTAAGAGCTGAATCGGGATCTCCTAGCCCTGAGTAGAGACACTAGCATGCCATCACAACAGTCCTCTCCCTGTATTGGTATAACCTGAACTGGTGTGCTGGAAAATTGTTTCACAGATCTGAATAACTGAGTTTCCAACCATTTCTAGTTCCTCTAACGAATTTCCAGAACCACTTCACTGGAAGTTGGGGATAAATTAAGTATGCAAATACTGTTGGAGCATCATATGTCATATGTGCTGACTCTAAAGAATACTTTTATACAACAAAGCCCTAGGTTGCTGGGATTACTTGAGGCCACTGAATAGAAAGCTGCAAGTCTGACATCAAAGCAGAAGTAAATTTTAAAACAATGCTGATATAAATTGCAAAGGTTTGAAATTAAAGACAAAACAAAAACTTGGAAATCTACAACAGGCATGTCAGCATTTGAAAAGGGGTAAGGTAGCAAAATCATTCAGAAATGCTTTGTTGAAGAACATTTTGAATATGTACTAATGCTGATTAGCATATTGTTTTCTCATTTTTATTAGAAGCCACTTCTTTTGTAATGGCTTCTGGATGATTGTAGAGAACTCAACAGCAGGTTCTTTTAATGTGACAGTCTTTAAGAATTACTGCGTGGTTATGAGCAAATGATTCTCCTTTATTGCAATGTGATGACCAAAGATAAATAGGCTTGGAGTTGCCAAAAAGCTCTGGACCATTTCACAACTAATACAATTATTAAAAGGTATCCTATTTCCTTCACTTGGGGTTGTGATTGTGATTAATGGATATATATGGCTCCTGAAAGTAAATCCACATTTGGAAATGGATTGGCATTATAACGTCATATAGATAATGGCAGCTGCCTGTGTTTACCAAACGACAATAGTGGAAGGCGGCTCCTTGCCCAAAGTGTTGAGTTCCTCTGGGAGTGCAAAGGAAGCTGGGAAGCTGTCAATAGGCTGTGGATGAGCATCATAAGGCCCTTGACATTGTTACAGATGAGGCAGCTGTCCCATGATAGGACTGCTGCACCTGTTTAGAAAGGGCACTGAAGGGGAGACTGCTTCTTTACAATAAAAAAAATTGAGCCGCTTCTTGGCATTCTTGCTGGCTGTTTCTCGTTCCATGTTGAACAGTCATCTGATATTTTGGCCCTGGCATTCTCAGTGTGTCATTTCTGAATTATCTGGAGCACCAGGAATTGTTGCAACTGATTTCACCCCCATTCCTAATCTGGATTATTTGCTGCATGCACACAGCACGCTATAAGCCTTGTAAATTCTCATTAGTGCTGCCATTGGATTGATATGACGACTGCATGATATGCTCAGAGGGACTGCATTTAGTGTTAAATGTTATTTTTTCTTATGGACACACCCAAGGAATTTCCAGGACTACTCAAAACCTGATGGCTTTCAGCACAACTAAAGATTTCCAATATCTTCAAGATTAGTAATCAGTACCTTTTTAGTCTTGTTTGATATGAAATCCTTTGGTACTTCTGGATATACCGACTTGCTGATATTGATGCAATACTTACAAGCCCCCCAGGTTTTTGAGAGTTGTTGCTGTCTGTAATATTTAAAATAACTTGCCATCACCAAAGCACTGCTGGAACTGTCATTGCTGGAATGTAGGGAGCATAGCAACCTCGCACAAACAGCAATGTGATAATAACCAGATAATGTGTTTTTTTGGGATGTTGATTGAGATCTAAATCTTAGGCAGGATATAATTCCCCTGGTCATCTTTGAAATATTGTCAGGGGATTATTTATATCCACTCAGGCAGAAGAACATATGGGGCCGAGTGGCTTATATCTTAAGTCTGCTCACCGTTCCATAAGATCATGGTGATCGGCCTCAAACCGCAAACTCCTCTTGTTCCAGTTCAGTAAAGCTCACAACTCCCCAATATTTCAGAAATCTATGTTCTGGAAGTGCCTGATTTATGAACATCTGACTTAGAAAAGCTTGTGCTTACCAACTGATCCCATACAGGAGTGTAATTTTAAAAAACCCAGCATATGAACATTTCCTGTGCTTATCACTAGTTGATTTATTTTGACTGCATTGTGTTCTGGCTCACATATAAACCAACTTGCTAACAGACTCTAGAACTGAATTGGTATGCAAGCTGGGAACTACCTGCACCTCTACTTTCACAGACTTGTAGTGGTCCGTGCACCACAACTTTGAGTTAGAGGATTCCACAAGAAGAAAATCCTTCATATTTCTACTCTGGATGTCCCCTAGGTCATAGTTCCCCAATGAGTGGAAACATCTTCTCAAAATCTACTTTCCCAAGTCCCTTCTGATATTTGTATGTTTCAATAAGACCACACCGTATTCTTCTATGTTCCAATGAATAAAGCACTAACCTGTTTAGCTGTTCATGATAATCAGCTCCTTTTATCCCAGTCAGTCCAATGAATCTCATTTGAAATGCCTCCAATGCCAGTATATCTGTCTTAAGTATGAGGGCCAAACCTGTACTCCATACTTTAAGTGTGACTTCACCAACACTTTTTGTACAGCTACAAAAAGACTTCCAAACTTTTAATGTCAATGCTCTAGCAATAGGCTAAAATTCCAGTTGCTGCCTTAGTTACTCACTGCATCCACCTGCTAACTTTTTGAGATTCATGATCACGAACACCCAGATCCCTTTGCACTGAACTTTAATGGGATCTCTCTCCATTTACAGGGCAACCTCGATTATCCAAGCGAGACAGGCAGGGAGTAATTTAGTCGGATAACTGATCATTCAGAAAACTGATCTGATCGTAAACAAATAGTAATTGATGAGTACCTGCTTTCAAACATGCCTCAAGGTTATCTGGCAATACATGCCATAATGCCGTTTAATTGATAACTGGATGCTGAGTTGCCTAATGCTGTTTTTACAGGACCTTGAGATCTTGTTCAGATAATCCAAAATTCAGATAATTAATGTTCGGATAACCGAGGTTGTATAGTAAATAATAATCTCTCTTTTGATTCTTCCCATCAAAGTGCATGACCTCACACTTCCCGATATTTAATTCCATCGACCAAGTTTTGTCCACTCATTGAACCTACCTGTATCCCAATGCAGATTCCTTATGTCCACCGCACTGTACCTTCCCACCCATCTTTGTACCATCTTTGTCAGTAAACTAGTCTTCCCTCTCCTCCAAATTATTACTGTGGGCATTAAATAATTGAGGCCCTGTACCTGAAACTTGTGGCACTCCATTAGTTGGTGTCTTTTCTGTGTTAACCAATCCTCAATCCATGTAATATGTGCCCCCCAGTACCGTGACCTCCCATCTTGTGCAATAACCTCTTCATGTGTTAGCCTATCAAATGCCTCCTGAAAAACTTTTACCTCTATCAGTTCCCCTTTATCATCTATGCTTGTTATGTTCACAAAGAACTCTAGCAAATTTGTCAAATGTTGATTCTTTAATTGACTGATTCACTTTTAGCTTTTCTAAATGACCTGCTATTTCTTCGTTAATAAACAGCTCTAGAATTTTCTCAGACAAATGTTAGCTAAACCCACCAATTAATTTCCTGATTTCTGTCTTCCTCCCTTCTTGAATAGAGGTGTCACATTAGCAGTTTTCCATTCCTCTGGAACCTTCCCAGAATCCAGTCAGTTTTGAAACATTTTGACCAATGTCTCCACTACCTCTGCAGCCACTTCCCTTAAAACCCTTTAGATGCAGATTACCAGTTCCCAGTGACTTCTACCTTCAGTCTCTGTAATTTATCACATACTTATCCCTCATGATAGACACATTATCTTGTGATAGACACAAGATCTTCCCCCCCCCCCCCACCCCATTAACACCTTGCATACCTGTTACATTTGAGATGTTTATAATGCTCTCCATTGTGAAGATCGATACAAAATGTTATATGTATTATTTTGCCATTTTCCTGTTGCCCATTATTAATTCCCCACATGCATCCTCTGAGGGTTCCACATTTACTTAGCTATTCTCTTCTTGAACACATTTTCTTAATTGTTCATCCCTCACATGGATCCTTCTTTTTGACCAGATTGTTGGAAATTTGATTTAGCATCACGTCTGAGAAACAGCACCTCCTGCAGTGCTTCCTTAGTACTACATTAGACCATCAGCCAGGACTCGACCCTGGCTCAGAGACAGGGCCACAAACCTTGCATCACACCTCCCCCCATCAAAACACAACGCACTTGCCCAATGTGGAGATCGAAGCGATGCCCCTGAGATTATGATCACTGTGTTCCACTCACTGCACCAGCCAGGCTCAAACTGAGTATTTGAAAGTAAAGTTAGACTGTTCAGGCATTTTTTTAAACAGAAGAGCACAATCATGGGGAACAAGAGTTTCTTGGCACCTTGGTTGAGGCATTGCTATGGAGAATTAAAGTTGCCTTGCCAACCACTCAGCACCCTTTTATTGTGCAGTATACCATTTAGCATTCTTGCATCTGTCCTGATTAATGCTGGATGCAAGCCTTCAGCAGTATGTCTCTTGTTTGTAACAATTTATTTCATACTTCATTGCATGTCGTTAAATAACATTAAATGACTTCCTTTTAATTCAGTTAATGACTTTGTGAAAGAATGAATGATTTGTTGTCACTTGCACTTTACGATGAATAATACAGTAAATACAGGGAAAAGCTTCAACACAATCTGGTACCATTTTGAATAGGTTAGGAATAAAAAGGATAAATGATAAAACTGAAAGAGAGTCATGAGCCAGCTGACCAATGACACCTGCGCTGCCATGCTGCCTCTTCTACCTCACTGCCACCTGTGCCAGACCCACCAATGTAGGAGTCGCCACTCTTCAGGTGCCATCTCTTTGCTGCTGAGCCCACCTCACCACCGCTGATGCTGATGCCAGGTCCCATGCTGAATCGACACTCACTGGCAACCAGAAGTTCCCCGGCATTGTGACGCCAGGAGTCCCAGTTCCGGGTATACCACGCTGCTGCTTAGGAGAAATCAGAACGTGCTCTTAACGTTGAGAGGTTAGCAGCAAGGGGAAGATATTCATGCACACATGTCGCTTAAAGACATTGCACAGGTATGAAAAGAAAAGCACTTAATGAAATTGTGGCCATTACCTCAATGTGTTTCCAAATACAAAACTAAAGAAATGATGCTCCAGTTGCACAAGGCCATCTAAAATATGCTGTTATGTTTTGGACCCTGCAGCTGAGGATAAATATATTGGCCGTGGAGTCAGCTACTAGGGTTTAAAGGGTTAAATCTGGCTTCAATAATGTAACTGAAAAGCTTTTTTCATCCTGCTTGCAAGCATTTCTGAATGACCAAGATAAATCTATGCAAAGTGTATTATCTTCACTAGTTTCAATATCATTGTAGAGTTTATGTGGATGTGTTGTTTATTTTAAATAGCATACTTTATACTGGCCTAGTAAGTTGCCGGAGCTAATTGAAACTACAAGACAGTTTTGTATTCATCAAAGACTTCCTTTTAGTTTCTCATGGCACAGAACAGTGTCTCTTTTGAGTCCCTTCCATATTGAAGCAAGCTAAGACCTAAAGTGGGTCACTATTCTTTATATGTTTCTCGTTTCGTTTATTCTGTATTTTTGCATGGAGATATGCCTTTCGTCAAAGTAAATAAAATGTTAAAACTATTTTGGGCAGATTGTGAAATGTCTTGTTGTCTATGGCTGAACTCAGTTCAACACTGAACAATGAAATAGTCTTTTCCTCTGAATTCAGAGAGCCATTAGTGGTATATTTGGTATCAAGAAGGTCAACCATTTGTTGGTTAGACAATTCAGAAATTTTGGTTAGAATTTAAAGCTACCTTTTGGCTATTTAGATGGAAATGTATAATATTGAGAAGCAAAGAAGGACACTATTTCAGCCATACCTTGTTAGAATCTGAAAGGTAAAATTGAAAGATTTCACCACGTTAGAATGTTGCTGCATCTGACATAGGGAGCATTGTATAAACTGTGTTACACTTGGTTTAGAAGTCTTTCATGACATTGAGTTCCGTAAAATAATTATCTTGCCATGTTTCTCCCGTTAAGTATAAGTCGTATAAGAATAACTTTCTTTTGTTTTCATGAGCTATTTTTCCTCCCTTAGCAGCAGACCTCAATAGCAAGCCACAGCAGCGTCAGTGTAATATTAAAATGCCAAATAACAATAGCTGTTTCAGATTACCAGTATGGCTTTGCTTCTCAGTCTGTTTAAGCTGTGCCGTTCCCAGTGTAAAATTGAGTAGGTTCACTTCAATGGTTGAACTTTCAAGTCTTGATTTTATTGCTGAATTTATGTTCACAGAAATGTAAATATCATCAAAACATTGAAAGACAGGTTTCGCTCTCTAATCCAGAGATATATGTCACTCCAACAACTTTTGAGAAGCTTGACAAAGCAACCCAATGATTGGTGCCACATCTAAAACACTCACCTGCTCCACTGCCAACACTCAGCAGCATGTATACGAATAACAAGATGCACTGCAGAAATTCACCAAGGCTTCTTAGACAGCACCTCTCCAAACCCACGACCACTTCCATCTAGAAGAATAAAGGCAACAAAAATAATTGGGATTACCACTACCTGCAGATTTCCATTCAAGCCGCTCCACATCCTTACTTGGAAATATATTGCTGTTCCTTCAATTTTGCTGGATCTGGTGGCACAGTGGTTAGCACTGCTGCCTCAGAGTGCCAGAGACCCGGGTTCAATTCCTGCCTCAGGCAACTGTCTGTGTGGAGTTTGCATATTCTCCCCGTGTCTGCGTGGGTTTCCTCCGGGTGCTCTGGTTTCCTCCCACAGTCCAAAAATGTGCAAGTTAAGTAAATTGGCCATGCTAAATTGCCCGTAGTGTTAGGTGAAGGGTTACATGTAGGGGAATAGGTCTGGGTGGGTTGCTCTTTGGAGGGTCGGTGTGGACTTGTTAGGCTGAAGGGCCTGTTTCCAAACTGTAAGTAATCTAATCTAATCTTTTTAAAAAAAACCTGGAATTTCCTCCCTAATGACATTGAAGGTATACATAGTGGCTGCAATGGTTCGAGAAGGCAGCTTGCCATCACCCTCTCAAGGGCATTCAAGGATGGACAATGTTTGCTGGCCCAGCCAACAATGTCTGCATCCTGTCACCGAATCAGAAACATAATTTGACGCTGTATCTTCCAATCTCTGTGATCTGGCATGTTCTTCAGGCTAAGCCCCGCTGTGCTTCCAGTTTTCTGGAATTGTACTGACTTATTCCCTAAAAGAACTGCTTTCCATCTCCTGTGTATGTTGCACAATGTTTTTTAAACATGTTTAGAAACTCTTGCGCTAACCCTCCCCCAAGATCTGATAAAATCAATGGTCTGGAAGGGACCTGCTCCTGAGGTTGCTGGATGATGGAGGTACAACCTGTAAAAGGGATGTGTCCTGTAACCCATTAAACCAGCTTCACAAGTTGTACCAGGCAGATATAATGACCTCTTTTTATCGAAGCAAGTAAATTCACTTATAAATAAAACCAAAAATGGTGGAAACATTCAGCAAGTCAGGCAGCATCTTTGAGAGTAAAACTGAATAAGCAGCCTGAAACCTCTGCTTCTAATTGTGGTGAATGTGGAGGAGTACTGAAGTAAGGATATGTGTTGCTGGAAAAGCGCAGCAGGTCAGGCAGCATCCAAGGAACAGGAGATTCGACGTTTCAGGCATAAGCCCTTCCTGAAGAAGGGCTTATGCCCGAAACGTCGAATCTCCTGTTCCTTGGATGCTGCCTGACCTGCTGTGCTTTTCCAGCAACACATTTTCAGCTCTGATCTCCAGCATCTGCAGACCTCACTTTCTCCTTGAAGTAAGGATATGTAAACCTCCCTGCCCTCCCAGCTCCCCTATGAAGCACCTTTTCTCTCCAGCATGGTATTGTTTTTTGATGATGTTATCCCTTTTAACATATAGAATTAGGATATGGGTAACCTGCTATTGAAAGATCTGACAGATAATCATTGATGTATACTGGGGTTACATAAGCAGGCACATCTATGCCTTGGCTAACTATCAGTTACAAAGAGTAGATGCTTCTACCAGTATGTCATCCTTCAAGTGAACTAAATTAAGATGGAATCTGAGACCTTTATGCCCTTGGTTGCATGCTGTGATACAGTGATGATATCCATCTGTTAAAAATATACTGACAAAGTTTCTATGTTACATCTCAGTTACTATGATATGGCTTATGGAGAGTTTTAGAGGTTGTTGCAAAGTTCCACATGAAAACCTCTAAATTGAATTGAATCTATGCAAATTTGAGACTGATCGAGTTGCTGGTGAAAATAAGAAAGTAGCAGAAACAAGTGATGTAAGAACCGATTTTTCAAATAATTTAGATGGATTATGCAATTAGGCAAATAACAATTGAAAAGCTAACTGAAAATATTACACATAACTCAAGAAAATAGGTATCACTGTGTGGTAATTCAAGCTGAACATGGAGATTAGGAATATTATTCCCAGGGCTGTCAGAGAAATGGCAAAGTCATTTAAAAAGCTAATGAAACGATGAGAACAGTGAATTAAAAGTTCATGGCCTTATAGATGAAGTTTTGCAATGGATTTGTTAGATAGTTCGAGGATTGTGTTTCGTTTTGGTAAGACTATCACCAATAAAAAAAGACATACGCGTTTGAAACTGTGTGCTATAAGGGTAGGAGAAGCCCTTCTGTATCTCTTCCCTTGAAGCTAATCAGCTGATTATACAACTGTATCTCTGGTAATTATAGGAGCATCTGTAAAGACCACATTTTTTTTTATTTCTGGACTATGGATTAGAAAGTAAACTACTACTTTAAATAAAGGATACTGTGGAAAGAGGTAGCTGCAGTTTTTAAAATCCTATTTACTGGAGTGCATGGTGAGTTATAGAGTCACAGAGTTGTACAGTATGAAAACAGACTCTTGTCCAACTCGTCCATGCCAACCAGATATCTTAATTTAATCTAGGGCCACTTCCCAGCACTTGGCTCATATCCCTCTAAACTCTTCCTATTAATGTGCCCATCCAGGTGTCTTATAATTGTTGTAATGTACCACCCTCCATCAGTTCCTCTGGTAGCTCGTTCCATACATGTACTATCCTCTGCATGAAACAGTTGCCCCTTAGATCCCTTATAAATCTTTCCCTTCAA